>NC_044988.1:56346543-56711854 GCF_008728515.1 Papio anubis
TTTATCATACTTTTCTGTCCTCTTTTCTCCCATTTCTTTCACTTAAATTCTTCAGACTCTCTAAATGCACCATTTTCAAACAAATTGCAGTGGTTAACAGCAGTCTCACAACTGTTGGGTTTGATATTTGACCCTAGACTCCTCTGGTAAGAATCATACAGCTATGTGTACTGCCACATTCCTTTTTAGTCAATAAAGAAACGTGGTTAACCACAACAATTAGCTGCTATTATTAGTATCTTGCACAGCCTTAAAGAAATTCAGAAGACGGAGATAAAAATGGACACGAAATTAATGATGCAAGCTATGATCCAATTATTTTTTATGATACTACACAGAAATCATGACAAGATTTATTAAATTTCACCCATTTGTTTGTCTTTCACTATAGTCAAACCCATTAAGGCCAGAGAGCGATGGACAGAGCAATTGATTATCATAAACAACACATTAGTGTCCCTTCAAGATGTACTCTCAGGCATGCATATGTGTGTATGACTGTATGTTCAGATGGTTCTCCTGTGCTTACAACATCAAAACCTAGCCTATACTTTTGATATGGCCATCTTCCCTTCTTATGTGTTCAAAAGCAACTCCCCTCCCCCAATTAATGCTGCCTGACAATAATTTACCAGGATGCATCTGCAACACTGGATAGCACCCATTGTATGAGCATTTCTCCCCTGTTTAAGAAGTTCAAACGCGGGAATATGTATCCTCAATTTAAGGCTGACTAAGGCCCAGGGAGCAAATAATGCAGCTCAAGCTTTAGAGGCCCAATTGACTAGTAAAAATAGCCCTGGGTCATAGATTTTCTCTTGACTATTTACTGGCCAATCATGATTAAAGTGTGTACAATGACTAAAACACCTTGATACACCTGGGTATATACTTCAGGAAAAAAATGAAGTCATCACTAGCTTGGAGAAAAGGCTAATTGATTATCTAAAGATGACTGCCATTATTCATGGATATTGTTCTCTTGGTTACGTCTAGGCTGAAGAGTAAACTACATACAAATTGGTTTTTAAGTGTTTCTAATGAATTTTTGATTGCCAATAGATTTTTTGGCTTCCTCTTCTGGCTGATATTGTTATTTGTATTTTACTATCATTAACTGGATATCCCTGTGGTCACTCAAGCACCTCATTTGGGATCTGAGGTGGACTTAAGTGGGGACCGAAAAACCATGAGAAAATGGTGCAGACCTAACTTAACTAAACTGCCATGGGTAGGTTACCAGCAGCCAGAACTGAGACAGAAGCATCACGCTCCTGAAATAGCAGTATTTTTTAGAAACTCATCAAATAATGGAAATTGCCTTCCTCCCTTACTCCATCTACTGCTTAAGGGCAAGCTGTCCTCTCCTTGGTAGATTTTAGCCAATTAGTTTTGCAAAAAAAAACTCTGTTCAAAAGAATTTCTGCAATGTTTGCTTTTAAAGCTTTGCCTTTGCCTTTGTTCAGTGAGACAATCTATGCATGCTTGGTCCCCCTTATATAGGAGTTAATTTTAGCTGTATTCTAAATCGGGGTGGGGAGCAGACTTTATTCTGTAAAAGGCCAAATAGTAAATATTTAAGCTTTCCAGGTCATATGATTTCGATTGTAACTTCTCAACTCTACTGTTGTTGGCAAAAACGGGCACAGGATATGAAAATAAATAAGCATGGATGTTTTCTGATAAAAATCTATGTATGGATATTTACATTTGATTTTTATCTAATATTCTTCTCTCATATAATATTTATAAAGTCAAAAGGAGAAGACTATTTAATATCTTTATTTTTAACCATTTAAACATTGATAAAATTCTTAGCTCGTGGACCATACAAAACAGGTAAAGGCTGGATTTGGCTCATGGGCTGTGGTTTAGCCATGTTCCAATGGAATATTTCTGTGTTGTCCTTTGCCAGAGTGTGACATGTGGACAAAGATAGGGAAACAAGAAGAGCTTAAGGGGAAAAATCTTTAAAATAACCTGATTGTGTGAAAAGAGAGTTTGCCTCCCAGGAAATGTTAACCCTGAGGACATTCCTGGTAAAAACAAAACAAAAAAAAACAAACAAAAAAACAAAACAAAAACACAAAACAACAACAACAAAAAAGAAATTGCAAGGAAATGAAGTGAAAGACAGCTTAGATATTTTTCTCATGTCTTCTTTTCTTTTTTTTATTTGGTGGATTTCAAGCTTCACAATGGAAACCACTATTGCCTGCTTATTTCATAGACTGCAAAGGAAGGAGTTAGAAATATTATTTTGAAGTCATTCAACTCCTCTGGTATACAAGCGCTATAACATATTTATATCTTCCTAATAGGTTTTTTACCTCCCATGCTAATAGTGAATTGGCTTTTTGTTTCAAAGAAGCATAGCTGCATAAACTTTTCGGAAAAATTGGAGAAAACAGGGCCAATGTCTTGTGAGTGATTTGTTCAGAGAACTTGAAGAGGAAGAAATAAATGGACATTGTTGAGTAACTACCATAAACCAAGCATTATGCTAATATGTTCAGGATGCCTAGTATAGTGTTTAGCAGAGAAGGCACTGTATAGAGTAGGCACTAAATACATTTTAATAACTGCTCTAAATACACTGTAGTAGTTGCAATTGCATAGTGTATTTTTTGATCTGAACAAGACAATCATGTGCATTAAGTACTCATGTCTGTTTTGCACTTAAGATAAAATACAATTTATGAGATTAAGTATTTTTCTTATGTTACATAATTAGTAAGTGGTGGTAAGGGCTATCTAGTAGGCCCTCAATAGATATTTGCTAAATTTTTATATGAATGAGCCTACTGGATTTGAAGCCAATTTGCAGTTTGCTTTCTCCTACCTGGCACAGAATGTGGTCTATCCAGCTGACCATTTTAATGCTAAAGTGACTCCTTGATGTGCTGCTGAGATCATACCTGATGAATCCAAAAAAAGAAATTCATTAGCAGCTAAGGGAGCGTGAACTCCTGACCCAGAATAGATGATGCTGTTAAGGGATTAGCAGTGCCATGCATAGAGTTATGATTAGCTAAATAATTGGTGACACTTAACACAGGGCTTTCTCCAAGGGGGAAAAATAACACTATTTGTTGTTCGTATAATTAGATTTTTCACCTCAAGTGGAAAAGTAAATTGAGCACAAAATGCAAGCAGGTCTGAAGTGACTGCTCAAAGTTGATGTGGGTCTTTAATTATAGGACTCATCAGATGTAGTACTTTAAACTTACAAGGCTGTGCTGATTTGAACTCAGAAATGTTAAAACCTCTGAGACAACAGATTACTGGTCAGCTCTGCCACTGCTGTGGCCGCCAGGAAATGTGAATCATTTATACTGGCACTTCATGACGATGTGCAATCAAATCCCACTTGAGGTGCCTTTAAATAATTCTACTGCTTTGCTCTGGAAACTCCTGTCAATCAGTAATCGGGGCTGCCATTTCTCCCCCCATTGCTCTCTCCGGCTTGGCAGCGGATGAACCTTTGTGGCCAGAGATTTGCTAATGTATCAGCTGAAAGGCACACATTTCATGTTTCCTGTGCCCTCTCATTTCCTGCCTCTCAAGGCACTACCTCTCCAAGGATCCATTTCAGTGTTCCTAATAATTACCCTACTCTCGAGACAGTGACTGTAAGACAGATTTCAGAGTGACTGGCCTCTCATTTTCCAAAATATGATCTTCTATTGCTTTGTCTGAGGGTCCTGGAAAATCATCTCTCTCCTGTGCTGTACAATATGACCCAAACTAAGAGGAGTGAAAGATTAGGAGAGAGCACAATTTTTGTACCTGGGGGAATGAAGTGAATTAAAGGAGTGTTTCGTGTTTCTTTTAAATGTGACTTTAATAACAATTAATCATAGACAGAGTTTCCTATAGCTTCTCAGTAAAAATCTATTTTCTGATGGAATAATCTAATTCTAACATGCCACCTTTTCCAGGTCTCCCAACTAACTAGAAACTAAAGAGTAAATTCTTTTTGTTGACATTATGATATTCTTTTTGGCATTGTTCCTGAATTTCTACTTCTTAAATTTTATTATTTTATTATTTTTAAAAATTCAGGTAGAATTCTTTTGCTCCCTGTACTTCGTGATATTCCTGAAGTTTAAGTTATCTTGTGAATATATGTTCGTATTTTAGTTTGAGCTGCCTCAAACATTTTTCGGAAGTGGGAATATGTAAACTGTACCTTGAAAATGGGTAAATGCCTCAGGCTAACAACATAGGATATAAACATTCAAAATATATATAAGAAGCCTTTCTCTAGTTCGGACTTAATGCTATTTTTTACAGCAAGCTCTGACTAGTTCTTGAATAGTGGGTTTATATTTAACAGCAATTGGATAAACCACAATTTGGTTTACATAGTCCTAAGTTTTAGTCTAAGCAAGTCTACTTGCAGAGATTAAGGTAAAGGGAAGCCTGGCACAGCAGGTCATGTTATCGGGGAAGTGCCTGGGCCATGGGCTGAGAAGACACCTTAAGGGAAGCTGTTAGAGATAACCAGATGGAAGAAAGACCAGCATGGTCCCTTTCCCCAGAGCTCTGTTAGAGAGGGATGGGAGAAGTTGTCTGGGGAAGGAACTCCTCTAGGAAGTGTCCCTCATGGAAGAAGAACTTTTTGTTATGAAAAATGTTGCTGTAGCTATTGTAATGCTAATATTGCCATATACATGGAGACCCAAAAAGAAATGGTTTCTTTGGTGAGATTAGTTATACTGTGATATAACAGATCTTAGGAGGAAAAGAAAATGAAGATTTCTTTAAGTTTAATATCTTGTTTTTCTCTTGATTGCACGTCCCTTCAATCTGTCAGCCTTTGTTTAAATTCTGTTTTAATCTACAAATTCTTCTGGGTTTGCCTAGGAGAGGTGTAGTTTATTCCTGTTATCCTGGTATGATTATGAACAGCATCCCCTTTAACTCTCAAATTTGGATGATAAATTATATATGTACCTCAGTTACGAGGTAAAAGGAGTGGTTTGTAAGTCTCTCCCCACACAGAAAGAGATCTAAGATAGAGTGCATGTATATGGGAGCACTGTGTAGGAACCAGTCTGCTGTTCAGTGGATCATGGGATGAAGAAGGGGAAAGACAAGATGGAGGTGCTTTGGTCCACAGAGCTGAATAAAAGCAGGAGGGCAGGAGCCCATCCCCAGGGGGAGCAAAAGCAGGCTGATTGAGGGATAAGTCCTGGCCAAGCAGAGCAGCAGGAGGGCCTGGCTGATGAGGTGAGGCCTCCTGGGTGCTCTTTTGTCCACTGAGTTTTATTTTTCCTTTTGTTCCTTTGATCCTTTGTTTTGGTAATTGACTTCCTTGCTATTGCAGTAAGACGTAAACTCACAAAAATTACACATATTAGCAAGTTGTAGAGGTTTAAGAAATCTTACAGAATTGCCGTAGCCCTTAGACTTGCAGCTTTTTGTAGACCTGGATCCCTTGAAGTCCTCTTGAATTTTTGTTCTTATCTCTTATTTCTTAGGGTGGACCTCACCTGATTTCTCTCCTTCAGATCCCACCCTTTCTATGACACATTGATTCATTCCTCCTGATAGCATACTCCCCTGCTACGATGACCTTAGAAGATAATTAGTCCTGAGTCATTGACATGAACATTAATTAGTCCCATTAAGTGCCCACTTTTATCTTAGGGAACACCAGACATAGTGCACCCAATCCCAGTGAATCCTGGTATAGCTCTTCCTGATTTCCCACTTTAGTTGCAAAGGATAATTAATCACTCTAAGCGGGGCACTTTAAGCTGGAACATTGAGAAATGCCAAAGACCTTAAGGAAACTTGCAGGTATCGAATCACTGCTTAACAGGGAAGATTAGGGAAAAGCAGACTTCAAGAGTTACCTAGACATATATTTATTTTGATACTCATCACATACATTTATTCTTTTATCATGAATTCAACAGATTCATTGATCACTTATTATGTCCAGCACTATGTTGAGTGTTGGGGACACAATGTTAGATACAGTTTTTAAACTTAAGTAGGTCACAGTCAAGACAGGGTAGTAGAAAAAAAAAAAGATTTGTTACAGTATCACATGATAAGTGTTTCAAATAAAGGTATACATAAAATTCTATCAAAAGGGAAAGGGGGTATTTAGATAAGTTTTGAATGCTTCAGAGAATGACTGTATGTGGAGATTTTTATCCCTATTATATTCATGAAAGACTCTGATTGAAGCCTTACCACATTTAATTGTTGTGTAATTTGTGTTTTGTAATACTGACAACTGACACTGGTCAAAATCAAGGTTCTGGCAGGGTGTTATGACTCCCCAGATCTGATTCTGTAACTATGAAAAAGTAGTAGTATTCTATTCCAATCTGGTATGCTATTATTAAATATTAATATGGGTGTCCCATGAACACCTCCCTGTTTTTAAGACAAATTTATATAAGGAATAACTAGTCTACCTGGCTTGTAGATAAATTCACACAGAAACTTAAGGCAGAGGTTTTCTGACATTCAGTATGAGCTCACATTTCTGGTATTAAAGAGAGAAAGGAGATGTTGAGGGATGGAATCAATGGAATAGTACAGCAAGTCGAGTTATCGCTAAGAATTTACAACTGCACCTCAAGCAAATCTTAGAGTGTGCTTTCTGAATTTGCCCAATTGTGATACTTTGATTAAAACAAAATTGAGTTATTAGTTAAAATGGAGACCTAGTACTTCAGAGCAGTTGGCTGCATTTCAGAAGGAAGGAGAGGAAGAACATATTCAGAGACATTTACCTGAGGAAAGTTGTGTTTATCTAATTGTTTAGTTATTAATTGTTGGGAGCCCAAACTCTTTGGATCTAAGGGCATTTTTCCCCTCATGAAATCACCAGAAATTTTAATAAAGATATTTAAGTATGTAGCATTTTGCCTGAGAGGATTGGTTGTTATCTGCGCCTAATTGGGAAAATTTCTAAACTGAAATGACTAATTTAATAATCACAAATAAGGAAGTTCGTTTCAGATTTTACCTTCAAGACATCCTTGGGGATAGATGACCTAGGCATCCTTAAGCAGTAATAGTAAGTTGGTTAACACATTCACTAAACAAAGGGAGCCTCCTGTTACAGGCAGCATTCTTAGTGTGAAGTTCTTTTATATGGGAAAAGGAAAGGAGGACATTCATTCACATAACTAATGTTATTGAAACAAGCCATATGTGCCAGGATCTGCATTCAAAACACTGTAGTAAGACTGAATAGGTCATGATCTTTGTCTAGAGAGATATTACGGCCTAGGGGGAAGTCAGAACTAAAAACAAAATATACTGCAATGTCTTAAGTGCCCTAAGAAGGGCCAAAAAGAGTACAATGAGGCTCAGAGGATTGAACTATTCATTTGAGGTTATAAAGTAAGTTCCCCAATGAGCTGGCATTTAAAGGAGATAGAAGAGGATGGGAAGACTCTAAGGAGAGGAAGCATCAGAGAGAGCCATAGCCTGGCCTGCTGAGTTGCCTTATAATGGTGACAACAGCAGAGATGATGGTGGAGGGTAAGACAGTGGCAGCTCTTGTGTACCAAGCTAAGGAGTTGGGCCTTCATCTTGTATATATAACAAGTGCAATTTTTCCTTCTTTAAATATAGTTATTGAACAGGAGGTCCTCTTTAGGGTACAATCAGGAAGCCGTTTAATTCCACCATGTCCTCAAAATTGCTCCATAAGCTGAGAAAATTTCATAGCTTTTTGTCACTTTCAGTTATAAATAAAACTTGTTAGAAAGGCCAATGTGCCATGGGTCAAAATTCCAAGTTCTCATTCTACTAAGGACCTCTTCCCCTCACCACAGCTAAAACCTGAGCTGGGTGCAGGAGGAGGAGTGGGGAGCGGCATGATTTCTGAGTCGGTACTAGGATGAGTCCCCCGCCCCCTTAAATTTTGGTCCCTAAATGCCTCACTTGCTTCACCCTAATCTCTGCTCTACGAGTTGTTTTAATTTTTTCTCCCGTCTCCTGCACTACCCTCTTCTCCTTTTCACTATGCCTGTTACTTCAGATTTTGAAGGAAATACAGGTAAAGAAGCGACAGAGAGGAGAAGTGCCTTTTCACTTGGCTGGTGGTGGTTGTTTTTTTGATGGTCAATGCCTTATGTTGCAGCAGACATTCAAATGCTCTTCATGGCCTTTGGAGGCCTCTGACCTGGGAAACTGGCAGTTTCCTTATGTGTGTTGTGCATTCTCCAGCTGACAACTTTGGGCTCCACGCTCAGTCCTGTGCCAGTTGTATAGCCTACACACAGAAGTGGATTTACCCTGAAGCTAATGATGCTTCAACTTCAGCGCCCCTCACTTGCACAGGCTCCTACCAAGGTCCCAGGAAGACCCCTAGCAATGTGTCTGTGTGGTCATATACTTTTGTAAAATTTGTAAGGATAAACTATTTTAACACAGTTAAGACTGAAGTCTCTTTCCTTTCCAGTTTTTCCTTTGAAATAATTCTCCTTATGTTTGGTGAACTTAGAGTGTCACTGGAAATTTGGGGAAGGTGATTTGGGGATCCATTAAATTAGGATTTGGTGGGCTCCATTTGTGTGGTTCCTAAGTCACAAGATTTTGCTATAGATTCCAGAAATATTCCTATCACTCACTATAATAAAAAGATATAGGGGACAAAGCTTTGTTTTTGTTTGTTTGCTTTTGTTTCTGTTTTTTTTTTTTTTTTTGAGATGTAATCTCACTCTATCACCCAGGCTAAAGTGCAGTGGTGCGATCATGACTCATGCAACCTTGACCTCCCTGGGTTCAGGTGATCCTCCCACCTCAGCCTCCTGGGTAGCTAGGACTACAGGCATGCGTCACCCTGACTGGCTAATTTTTTTTGTATTTTTGTAGAGATGGGGTTTCGGCATGTTGCCCAGGCTGGTCTTGAACTCCTGGGCTCACGTGATCTGCAATTACAGGCATGAGCCACTGTGCCTGGCCTAGGACAAAGGTTTTATTGACATGAAATGTCTTATGGCATCTGCTCTCAGAAGTATGTGGATAATGAAGAAGAAATAAAGTCTAAAACCTATGAGGCTCAGAGCTAGTCTGTGAAAAATTCTTCCAAATATTACAAATCAGACATGATAAAAACTGGTCAGAGTTTCCTAAATTTGATAATAATCCAAAAAGTTTATATGGCATCACCAAAATAAGATTTGAAGAAAAAAGAAAGTTTCTAAACTATGAAAAACCAAAAAAATTGATTCAACCTTACCCAATGAAAGACTAAATGATTTTAAAATTTTCTCTACTATCATTGTCACATGAAGCAGGTATAAAAAATATGGAGCCAAAATTAGGGGTAAAACTATTACGAAGAAGTGTCAGACAATTAATTATTAAAAATGTTACATTATCGTGGGGATTTGGGTGTTTATGGCATTTGTCAGCTTTTAAAAATTTGTATTTTGTTATTTATTTTTTCATTCTAAAGCAATATTTGCTTTTGTGATGTAAAAGTATCAGAAAATTTTATATGTGTTGAAGAATCATGTATGTTGAAGAATCAGGCCCACAAAACCTAGATTCACGCTTTGAAAAAAAATTCAGCATTTATTTCAAGTTTAGGGAGTACACATGCAAGTTTGTTACTTGGGTTTATTGTGTGATGCTGAGGTTTTGGAGTATGATTGATCCCGTCACTCAGGTACTGAGCACAGTACCCCATCACTGGTTTTTCAACCCTTGCCTCCTCCCTTCCTTTCCCCTCTTGTAGTCCCTAGTTTCTATTGCTGCCATCTTTATGTTCATGAGTACCCAATGTTTAGCTCCCACTTATAAGTGAGAACATGTGGTATTTGGTTTTCTGTTCATGCATTAAATCACTTAGGATAATGGTCTGCAGCTGCATCCATGTTGGTGCAAAGGATATATTTCATTCTTTGTTATGATTGCATAGTATTCCGTGAGGTATATGTACCACATTTTCTTTATCCAGTCCACTACTGATAGGCATCTAGGTTGACTCCATGTCTTTGCTATTAGAGTCATCCTTTTTGATAGGTGCAACTTTTCAGGTAGGCATCCTCTTGAACAGTAAGCTTTCAAGATGATTTGAGCTTGTTGACTTTCCATGATGTCAGCTGGGCCACAGATATGTTAGCATCCATGCCTTGCCAAAGTCTGGAAAGATGAGTTGCTTCAAAGAGCCAGGCCACTTTCCTTAGGGAGCCAGGCCAATGGGTGTATGTGCTCTCTCAGCAAACCTCCAGCCACTCGTGGGAAGAAAGCAGCGTACTCTCTGGCAAGGACTCCTCTACCCTTTTCCATTCCGATAAACACAGTGTTGCTTTTGAGGCTTCTTTCACTTACCTTGAGGCAGAGAAGGGCAAAGGGTGGGAGATGCCTCATCTTTGCAGGTGAATACCTAAATCCCTTCAATTAAATCTGCCCTGATTATTCTTCTCAATGATTCTCTAGCTTTCACTTATGTATATAGTGGACGTGCATGCTGAACAAAGGTCTCATAACTGGTTTCACTTTCTCTGGGCAAGTCCTCTAAGGGCGGCAGTCCCGAACATTTTTGGCACCGGGGACTGTGGAAGACAATTTTTCCATGGACTGGTGTGTGAGGGAGGTATGGTTTGGGGATGAAACTGTTCCACCTCAGATCAGGCGTTAGATTCCCCTAAGGAGCTTGCACCTGGATTGCTCATACACAGTTCACAGTAGTGTTTCTATTCCTATGACAAACAAATGCTGCTGCTGATCTAACAGGAGGCAGAACTCAGGTGGTGGTAATGCTGGCTCTCCTGCCACTCACCTCCTGCTATGCGGCCTGGTTCCTAACAGGCCACAAACTGGTACTGGTCTGCAGCCTGGGGGTTGGGGACCCATGCTCTAGGGTATCTAGCACCTCTTGTTAGAGAAAGAGGACAATCGTTATCCATTGGCCTCAGTTGCAATTTCAAAAGAAGCACATTTTGGCATAACCACTTTTGTCCAAATATGTAGTCCTTTTTTTTTTATTTTTAACTTTTGTGGGTACATAGTAGATGCATATATTTATGGGTTACATGAGATACTTTGATATAGGTATGCAATGCATAATAATCACATCAAGGTAAATGGGGTACCCAACACCTCATTTATCATTTGTGTTATAGACAATCCAATTATAATAGCTCTTTTAGTTATTTTTAAATGTGCAATTAAATTTTTTTGACCATAGTCACTCTGTTCTGTTAGCAATTACTAGGTTTTACTCATTCTTTAACTATTTTTGTATCCATTGTAATTATTTCTTTGACTTCGATATTTTGCCAGCTATCAGGTCAGTGATCAAACAAAAGAAAGGAATTCCAGGCAAATGAATTGACCCACGCAAAAGCATTAAGGATAGAAACAAAGTGGCTGTGGGATCCGTGGGATGTTAAGGCACCTGAAGCAGAGGACAATGTGAGATGAAGCACTAAGAGATGATGTTAGGAAAGGGTCATGTTGTGACTACCTTTTGTAGGATATTCAATTGTTTCCTCAAAGGTCCATGTTTAAATCTGAGGCATCTTTTAAGCCTTCAGGACATTTTAGCAACCATCTCTTTCTTTTATAATTTCCTTAAGTTTTTATTTATTAATCCCTGGTGTCTAATTTTCTACCTTCACAAAAATTTCAGGAATCTGCTGTTATCTCTTTGGGTAATTGATAGCTAGAACATGTTTCTTTGCCTTCCACATCACTTCCTCTCTGATTTTTTCACAGATTCTGACTGCTTCAAACTCCAAACCTCTTTTTCTGTATGGAAGAATTCAATGGTAGAGAAATTAAGAGGCTTTTCATGTTTTTCTAGGAAAATACTAAGAAGTGGATGAGGAAATTGGAATTCTAATGATTGAATTGTTTTCCGTGTTGTGGTAGGAATGTCACCCTCTAATGCTGCAATTTGTATATACTTTTTGGTTAAAGTTCAGAGCAATATAGATGTTTTAAAACTAAAAGATACTGTCGAAAAAGTGAGAGTACTTGCACCTGGCACACCATTGTTTTCAGAATGCTATACTGAACCTCATTTTGTTGGATTTTCACAAGGATCACAGGAAATGGGATTCCGACTACTACATATGGGAAAGCCAGACACAGACAGGTAGAGTAAATTGGCTACATAGTGACAATGTCAGGACTATAATTCTAACCTCTCAATTCTCTTTTATATGTGGTGTTCTTTCCCTGAACACACTGAGGCTGGACAAGGAAACAGAAGAGATCAGAGGGAACAGAGAAAAGGGAGAAAGTGAAGTGAGTCAAGGACAAGTGTAGTGTGATGCCTGTCTTGCCTCACGCTACATGAATATCCTGGGTAGCTTAAGGCTGCAGGTGTCAGTTTTGGCCTAAAGGAAACTGCTTGGGGAAATGACACAATGCATCAATCCACAGAAGGTCCTCCTTAACTAAGACAACAGAGATGTTTTCCTAAACAGATCAGACATGTTTAGGGATATAATCCTGCAGGAATTTGTAGGAGCGTTTCAGGGGACTTGGTGTCCTGGTGTGTGTGTGTGTTCTACAAATGGTATTTTGTATCTTTAAATGAATTCTTTTTGTTTTGTAAATACTCCCAATATCATGGTTATGTAAAATGAATTTTTCTCAGTGTCATTAGATAGAATAAAATGCCTCCCCTATTGTATGTTGTTGAAGAAAATGACATCTAGCACGCGATTTTTGCCTTTACTTTTCCTTTCCTACCTGTATGTTGGGCTAAGTGAGCCATAGCAGAGAAGGTACAAAATGATGTAATTTGGCTATCTTTTTGAGACCAAAATATTTGAGGGTGGCACAACATAAATGGAGTTTATATTTTGATGACTTGATATTTGAATTACTCTTTAGATATTTATTTCTCACTGCATTTAACAGTCTCAGGGACCATGCAGACTTAGCATCTCACTCCGAGATTATGTGAATGCATATTCTTTTATATTTATTTTGTAATTATTAGAATGCATATGGCCTGAGCAAATTTAACAAATTATTTTTGTTGCTCCACTTATAAATATCTGAAATCAAAAGTTTCATGAAGCTACTGTTCTATTAGCTCTTCTTAGTTATTATGCAAAGAAATGATATTTTATATACTGAGTGAGAATAAAAACTATCATAAAGCATTTTCAATATTTACGCCAAGCTTTTTTCATGAAAAACGATTATATCATCAATTTGCATCATTTTAATAATTTTTATTGGCATATAATATAGTATCTTGGCTGAAATATAGCAACAGATGGCTACAAATTTTTGAGTTATTGATTTATGCATATAGATATTTAAGAACAGGAAGGGAAAAGGGTTCTAGGACACTCATTCAAATGAATGCTAACAAGAATGGAGTTTTAAAAGGAAGGGACTTTAATCTCTTGACTGTCAAATATTAAGACAAAACTAATGAACTCCTGACAGGTTTGAGTAAATTGAACAAGTATCTTTGAGCACCTACAATTAGACAATGTTTTATTGGAACAGTCATTAGTTCAGGATTCATGCAGTAGGTAGGAAAATTGGTGGATAAACCTCTGCATAGGATAGAGCCTTATGATAAGGGCCTCAAACATCTTGATGTTATTCTAAAGGCAATGAAGAGCCACTGGAGCCATGCAAACAGGGAATTAGAGAAGAGAGAGACTGGAGGTAGAACCATCATTAGTATATCCATACACTATTAGTGTAATAGTACTATAGTCTAGAACTCTAGGGAAGAGAATCCAAGAATTAGAAGAAAGGCAGAAACGTTGCACATTTAAAGGATTGGGTGGGAGACACCAGAGTTGATAGGTACAGAATGTAGCAACTAATTAGTGATAAATAGAAATATCAAAGTTAAATCTAAGTTTTCAAGTACCTGTAATTGGGAATATACTGATCATATTATAAAAGATAGAAGTCAAAGGAGGAAGCATTTGGGAAATATGGTGAGGTATAGGGTATTTATGTAAGGTTATCTAATAGGTGGGTAAATTGTTATTTGTCTGGGACTTAATTAAGAAGATGAGGTATTAGGCATTATACATAATATATAGGATTAGGATATGTATTTGGGAATCATTTGGAGGCATTTGTGGTATTGTAAAAACAAACAAACAAACAAACAAAAAAAAGAAAAGAAAAGAAAACCCACGAGACTTAAATGGTAGAGTTAAGTTTACAGACTTTGCCACTTTCCAGCTTTGAGGCCCTGGGCAGGTCACTGCACCTGAGTCTCAGTTTCCTCTTTTCTGAAATAACGATAGGTTGTTGCAAGTATTAAAGGAAAGGCTATGTACATTTTGTAAGTGTCTAGACAAATACAAGGTACAATTACACAGGGAAAGCTGATGGTGAATTTGTGAGAGGAGAGCAAATGAGATTGCCAAGGGAGTGAGTGCAGGGAGATAGGAAAGCTTTGGGAATGCTTACACCAAAAGGGCTTGGGAAGGGGCTCCTGGCAGAAGAGACAGACGGGAGTGTCAAGATTAAGCATGAGGTCAATAATGCCAAAAAGTCTCCAGGAAGGATGGGAAGGAGTTTCCTGTTGAAAGGCACCCATCAAATTGGAAAATTTGCTGTTCACCAAATGCTGAACCCTCAGAAAAACAGTTTCACTGGTGGTGTGACAGCAGAAATCAAAGAGATAAATGAATGGGAGGGAACATGTCTCTCTGGTAGAACACCTTTGCCACTCAGCATCAGCATAGATCCTCAATGCGTACAACAAGGTCAAGATGTTCCTCTTTCTTGCTCTCTGGACTTTTATGTCTTGATACCCTCAGCAGTCAGGTAAGAGGTTTCAGGAGAGATGCTGGGAGGAGCAACAGAACAAAACCTTCATAACTACTTTAAGGATGTGGTACCGTCTTTTTACCAAATGAGTTTGCAGTACCATTTATTTTGCCTTTACTATTGTATCTGTAATTACATGAATGTTTCCTTTACTTCTCCATGTAAATAACCATACTAGTAAATTTATAGGAGGCCAAAAGCCAAGGATAGAGTGCACTGCAATTGCCATTTGTCTCATTCCGATTCTTCACCAAATTCCTCTTTCTGTTTTCTACATGGCAGTAGTCCTTCATATTCTGGATAATAGTTTTTATAAACTGCCCGAGTACTAATAGCCTTCATTTTGATTCTTCATGCTCCTTAGTAAATCTTTGAATACCTTGCAGTCTGTGTGTATGTGTGGTAGTAGTGGTGGGGCTGGGACTGCTTGTAGCTCTATCGGATTCTCCACTCCACCTTCCTTATAATGTTTCTGATTCTTCTCATAGAATGCTTTTCTTCTATTAAATCACAGTTTTAGTGAACCTGAAAGCAAAAAGTTACCTTCCTTTTTCCCAGCAAAATTGTATTCTAATGGAGGAAAATAAATTCTAGTTTTCAAAATTTCCATAAATGAAGATTAAAAAGAATTTCCACCTTAAAGTATGATTTTAGTAACACTTGTCGTAAATGTGGTTTAAACAGTCTGTGTTCTTATGTTCTGTTCATAATGTTTTATGAAATATTTGGGGGTCTGGGTGTTTCCCACACAATGGCTGGGTTTGATTTCTTGGTGGGTGACAGTCCAATAAGCACAAGTAAGGAGGATTTAACAAGGGGATTTTTATAACTTGCAACAAGTAAGGAGGACACTGGGAATAATTCCCCAAAGCAGTGCCTCTCTGAACAAAGGTGAAGACAGGGCTTTTATGAGGTCGGTTTGCTGAGTCATCCTATGCAGAGGCGGAATGAAGGCAGAGCAGGCACAATTGTCAGTGATGCTTCCACACGGTCGCATGTATAGAAAATGGAGAACAAGCTCCTCCCTGGGCAGGGTTTTTAGCACCATAAAGAGGAGAGTTTGTCAAAGTTCGTCTCCAACTCAGGCATTCTGGATTCAACTGTTTGTTTTGTTTTGTTTTGTTTTTCCAGGGATGGGCTTCTTCCTGGACCTTTTTGAAATAACAAGAACTTCAAGATGCAGCGGTTACAAATGGGTACATTTTCTTTTACTTTTTCTTTTTTTTATTATACTTTAAGTTCTAGGGTACATGTGCATAATGTGCAGGTTTGTTACATATGTATACTTGTGCCATGTTGGTGTGCTGCACACAAATGGGTACATTTTCACAGTATGTATTCCAAACCTCATGGACCCTGGGTTTGGACCCTGGGTCCTGAGACATTCCACTCCTCATTCCTGAGGGTTTAGAGACAGAGTTCATGCTTCTGTATCTATTTCATGCTGGCCGAGTGTGTTGAGTACCCTAAAGTTAGAGGAATGAAACTCTTGGGCTGCTGAGATCAAATAAGTTTTTGGGTCACCTGGAGTTGCTTGAAGGGGCTGATATTATTGTAATAAAGCTGGAGATGAAACTGTTTGAGTCTTGAGGACACAAAGTTTACTACTGCATTGGCCTCCCAGAGACTCCTGGCAATCTAGATCTTCTAGTGTTGGAGGATGCAACCTAATGGGTTTTTCTTGAGGATTGAGGTCTGGTTTTCCCTACCCTCAGACACTACCCTCAGGATCTGATCCCAGCTTCCAAAAGATTTAAATATCAGGTTAATTATTATGCAGATGTATGATAATTGAGGTTTTCCTCTCAAAAAGCATCTCTCAAAAAACTCTCTAAGGTGTAGATCCAAAGTAAACCAATGTGTGAGGGTGACCCAGTGGTTCCCTAGTGTAGTCCCATGAACTTCCCTAAAACTGATTGCATCACTTGGTGACCCTCCTGGGTGTCAGGTGAAGCAGCTGCTCCTTTTTTTAAAAGCTGATGCTTCAGAAGAACTCACTCAGGTGGTCCAGGAGTGCATTGGTAAGAGCCTCTTCTGTTAAAATTTTCCCAGCCTAGCTGTCAAGACTGAGGGCTTCCAGATGTACCTGGGTCCTTTCCCACTTTGGAAAATGCCCCCTGAATCTAAGGATCTTAAACCTGTGTCCTTGGAAAACTTGATCTTCATGGTTAATCTGGCTAGGAACAGATTGCTGTTTACTGTGACAGGGATGCCTCCCAATCCTCCAGAGCACAGAGTGGCCAGGGATCAGGATTGCCAATTGCCATGATTGGAGTGTGTCTTAATCCTCCAGGGCACCAACTGGCAAAAGGTGGAAACTAAAACAAGAGGTGCGTTGTGGTTAGTCTGGAGATCCTGTTGCTAGATCCAAAGATTTTTCCCTTTTAGTCAGTCCACAGGGTGAAGTCCACTTACCTCCCTGAAGGAGCACCAAACAAAAGGTCTGGACCACTGCTTCCACTCTTTTGGGCTAGATACAAGTGATGGCCTAGTGGGCTCTACCCCAAGATGAAGATCTTTAGGAATTGTACCCAACCCTCTCAGGCAACATGAGCAAGTTAGCTTGGCCAAGCTGCCGCTGTCCGCTTCTTTGCTCCATAGCAAGCCTTTGTGAAGTTAGCATTAGAACTGGAGTCTTTGTCTCATCTGGGTTGCCAGGGTTGTTACCCACACAATGAGTGTGTTTGATTGCTTGGTGGGTGATAGTCCAATGACCACAACAAAGAAAGATCTAACAAGGGGATTTTATTACTTGCAATAAATAAGGAGGGTATGGGGGATAATTCCCCAAAGTAGTGCCTTCCCAATTAAAGGTTCAAACAAGACTTTTATTAGGCTAGTTAGCCTCTACCTCACATGTAGAGGTGGAATAAAGGCAGAGCAGGCATAGTCTCCAATCATGCCTCTAGATGGTTGCATGTATGAAAAATGGAGAATAAGCTCCTCCATGGGCGGGATTTTTAGTATGGTAATTGGGAGAATTTGCCAAGTTTACCTCAAACTCAGGCATCTCTGAATCTAATCAGTTTTTGTTTTGCCAGGGATGGGCTTCTTTCTGGAACTTTTCTGCAAGGATGAGAACTCAAGGTTTAATAGTTACAAGTGGATACTTTTTCACAGTGTGTACCCTGAAACCTGGAGAAACTGGGTTATATGTGCTTTGAGAACCATGAGAAGTCAAAATTTACCTTCATGTGGAGAAATTTGAATTTCTGTTGAATTTGTCTTTGGAATTTATGGATGAATTCCAAAGAGAAATTTATCCTGGTAATGTTAAAATATCTTATGCTAGGAATTGGCTTGTGATCATGTCAACATCCTAATAATGTTTATTAAGATTCTACACATGTTAGTAATCTTTACTATGGTTAAGTGCCTTATAGTGTTGATTTTTTAAAATGTCCATTTTGCAGCATAAGTCATATGCTGTTATAGTCTGTTAATATGCATGTTATAGTCTGTCCAATCACATGCATTATCACTAATTGATTTTTTTTAGTTAAGACAGATGATGTAATGCTAAAGAGATAAGATGGACTAATGCATGTGTCATCTCTGATAGTATATTATCTCTCCTTATCAAGTTTTACCTTTACAGTTAGATGGATTTGTGGCACGAATTAAAATGAAAGTGTTTTGCACATAATATTAGACTAGAGGAGGTAACCTAAGGGTTTTCATTTCAGATCTATCATGAACCAACCATGTATGTAACTTTGGGCAAATCACTCCATCTCCTCTGGCCTCACGTAGTTTTCTCAACTGTAGAAAGAAGGTTTGATTAGATTATCTCTAAGGGCCTTCTAAGTCTGTGATCCCAAGTTTTCTTTTCTTTAGAACACATGATTTTATGCATGCTTGTCTCTCTGAAAGAGTTCACAGTATGAGATTCAGGCCCTGTCACCTTGACACATTTGTGTTTGAGCTGGCTCCCTGGTGCTTGTGTCAGCTCTGGGCTTTTCTTCACAAAGAGTGCCTACAGGCTGAAGTACTCTCATCTCTCAAGTGTTTGAACATCCTCTGAATTTGTGATCAGTTTTTCTTTTTTTTAAGCACTAGTTCTCATTAAATGAATTAAGTCACCTCCAGTGGCTATGGACTCTTATGTTTCCTTATATACCCAGTGATCCTACAGGAGTCCCATTCAGATTGCTTCAATTCATGCAAACTTGCTCATTGTTCTACTGTGTCCATTTTTTAGTATTATTTTCTTTGTCCAAAGAATATTGATATAGGAAGGTTGTGTTAATTAGGGTTCTTCAGAGAAACAGAGTCAATAGCATTTATAGAGATAAACAAGAGAGGTTTTATTGTGGGAATTGACTCACATGATTATAGAGACTGAGAAGTCCCACAATAATGCTGTCTGCAAGTGGGAGAACCAGAAAAGCTGGTAATGTGATTCTGAAGAAGGCTTAAGTAAGCAAATTCTTAAGACTGGAAAGCCTGAGGACTGGGAACTTTGATGTCAGAGGGCAGGAGAAGATGGATGTCCCAGCTTCAAGAGAGAAAAAGAATTTGCCCTTATTTTGCCTTTTGTTCTATTTGGGCGCTCAGTGGATTGGGTGACACCCACCCATGTAGGTGAGGGTGAATCTTCTTTACTTAGTCTACTGATTCAAATGCTAATCTCTTCTTAAAACAGCCTCACAGGCATACCCAGAAATAAAGTTTTACCAACTATCTGGGCATCCCTTAACCCAATCAAGCTGACACATAAACCACCACAAGGATGTTAATTCTTATGCAAAATGGCTTTATTCTTTGCCATCTCATCTTAATATTTTTTCTTTAAAGGTTCATAGGCCCTTCTACCCTCAGTCTTCCAAGGTCCTTCATCCTCTATTCATGACATTCAGGAGACTAATAAACTCATTTCTTTTCAAGGGATAGCTGTATTCCTTTCCTTTTTTAGCTGACTTTGTCACAGAGGCACACCAGAGCCCAAGACCTTTAGCATACTCGCTTCTGCTGTAAGTGACCCACTCTCTTAGAGCACCTTGGGCTCTGTTATAATTAAGAGCCAGTGCAAAAAGATCAGGTCAAGCAAGGGATTTCTAAAATCCTTTTTCCAATACCCTGCCTTCACCTTTTGGCATTTTCATTGTCAATACCCATTAATTTTTGTACTCGTTCAGACTACAGCTCTTTTCCTGCTTCCCAAAGAAGCTGCCTCCTTTTCTTATGCTCTCTTTTGCCTTTCAAGCCTTAATTATTGGGAAGAAACCAAGAAAAGACAATACCCATTGGATGCAAAGGAGAAATCTGTCCTTAGTCCTGTCATGGATTCCTAAGACATTCCCAGAAAAAAGTCCTGTAAGTTCTATAAATCTCATAGTAGGTTTTGCCTTCTAAGTAAGCTCATGGTGAAGGCAATCCCATGATTTAGTTATACTCTTTGGAATTTATGATGGTTAATTTTATGTGGCAACTTGACTGAGACAAAGGGTCCCCATATTAAATATTAATTCTGGGTGTGCTGTGAGGGTATTTACAGGTGATATTAACATTTGAATCAGTGGACTGAGTAAAGCAGATTGCCATCTCCAAGGTGGATGGGCACCATCCAATCTGTTGAAAGCTTGAATACGACAAAAGGAGGAGGAAGGGGGAATTGCTGTCTGCCATCTGCTTGATCTGGGACATTGGTCTTCTGCCCTCAACTGCGACTTACACTATCAGCCCTCTGGTATTGAGAACTACTACATCATTGTCTTTCCTGCGTCTCCAGCTTGCAGACAGCAGATCATGGGACTGCTCAACCTTCCTAATCAGTTTGCCAATTCCTTACACTGTAATACATTTTTTCTCTCTCTCTATCCATCCATCCTCCTGGTTCTGTTTCTTTGCAGAACCTTAACTAATAGAGTAGTCTTATTTTTATCTGATAGTTTGTATTTGCCTCTTCTCCAATTTCATGGCCCAAACAAACTTTGAACTGTTCTGGGCTTTAAGATTTATACTGGTATTTTCCCTTATGGAACTTTCCCCTACATCATAAACCATAAGGCATCTGCTTCTAGTTTTGGTAAAAATGTTGACGATTTATGCCTACCATCCCTTGATACCTTGCTTTGCCATAATGGGAATTGACATCTATATTTGTTAATTGTAGGCAGGACATTAGCTGGGTCCCTGGGCTCATCTCTGTCTTCTTAGGTGCCTTGCTGGCCAGATCTGTTTTGTGGCAATGACAATGAGGTAAGAAAGGCAGCTGTTTGTAAGCTGGTGATAGATTCCTTAGGAACTTCCAAAGGGTACCACAAAGAAGGTAAAAAGTTCAGTGGAGGTTTTACCTTCGAGAGTAGCTCATTGTAAAGTCTTTTGTATGTCTAAATTACATGCTCAGACAAAGAGAAAAGTTGGTAACTTTCCCTCCTTTGCTTGCAACATATTAGCTGAAATAACACTAACTTCTTTGTCAGACAGAATCTATCTTTTCTGTCTGTGTTTCTTTTTCAGAACATGCATCTCTGGTGGGCAAGATAAATACATGCTATGCTAGTGTTCAGACACTACAAACGAAGAGCAAATATTTCTAAATGCATGTTTAGACCATTCTAATGTCACTTAAAATTTGTAATGTTCTCTTAGGCTTTAGGGAGAGAAAAGAAACATGTGCAAGTGATATGTTTTGGATTTGTGTCCCTACCCACATCTCATGTCAAATTGTAACCCCCAATGTTGGAGCAGGAGCCTGGTAGGAGGTAATTGGATCATGGAGGCAGATTTTCCCCTTGCTGTTCTTGTAATAGTGAGTGAGTTCTCACGAGATCTGCTTGTTTAAAAGTGTGTAGCACCTCCCCCTGCTCTTTCTTCCTCCTGCTCTGTCCATGTAAAATGTGCCTCCTTCATCTTGGTTTTCTGCCATGATTATAAGTTTCCTGAGGCCTCCCCAGTCATACTTAATGTATAGCTTGTGGAATTGTGAGTCAATTAAACTTTCCTTTAAAATTACCCAGTCTCAGGTAGTTCTTTATAGCAATGCAAGAATGAACTAATACAGAAGGTAACAGAAGCAGCCCATAGGGCAATATCAAACCATTCATCTCCTTCATATTAGATGAGTCTAGGCTCCAAGGAAGCCCAATGGCAAACTCTAGAAAAATATATCTTCCTTAACTGTGTGAATTCAACCTCTACAGAGGATTTAGGAGTCTAAAAACAAATTGAATCCCCTCTAGGCTCCACAAAACATTTTTCTTGGGACGTATGGAGAGTTATGGAGAGTTAGAACTTTATAAGGCTGGTCAGTGAGATTTCCTAAATGGGAACCTCTGGCTTGGCCAGACAGAACATGGAGTTATCTTAAGTCTTATTACAAGTAGCCTAGAATTAGTATGCTTCTGTGACATATACTACACTTAAACAGCTTAAACAGAGTGGTACTCTGATCTGTTCCTCCTTTGATCACCTCCAAACTTGAGCCACGTGTGGACATATCTCAGATTGCAAAGAAAGCAGGCTTATTACATTCAATACAAAGAACAACTAACAGAGAAAGAACCACTGCAAGGTAGATGTGTACTGAATAATTCCCAGAACTTAGAAAGGATTGGGAGACCTTTGAATCTGATCATCCCGAGTAGAGAGATTTGGATGAACCTGGAAGTCTTAGTAAACACAACAGAAGGATTACCTTTTTATTTTTTATTTATTTATATATATATATATATTGGTAGCAGGGCTAAACTATTCCTACAGTGGTATCCTAGGTCCACCTTTAAAAATCTTAAAATAAGTCTTAAAAATATCAAGCTGAAATCTGTCTGCCAAAAAATAAATTAAAAAAACAAAAAACACAAAAAAACTCAAAGCAGAGCAATAAACCAACACTTAATCCTCTTTAAAAGCAGATAACAAAATCCTGACACTCCATATCATGAAATGTGTATTTTCTATTGTACAATACAAAGTCATTAGATATGCAAGAAGCAGGAAAATATGACCTTATTACAAGGAGAAAGCACATTAATAGAAACAGACCCAGGAATAACAGAGATTATGGAATTATCAAACAAGGACTTTAAAAAAATATTATAAAAATGTTTAAAGATTTAAAGGAAATTATGTATAGGAGAAAGAGAAGATATAAAAAATAACCAGTGGAACTTCTGAAGTAGAAAAACACAGTACTTGAAATAGAAAATTCACTGGCTTTGCATAACAGTAGATGAGATACTGGAGAAAAATAGATAAATGAACTTACAGAGCAATCAAAATAATTTAAATCAAAAGACACATACAAAGACACAAGCTGAAAAACAATGTGAAGAGTCTCAGTGACTGCGTGACAATGTCAAACGATCTAACATGAAATCTGTGTTCCAGAAATAGTGGCAGAAAAATATTTAAAGAAATAATGAGCAAAATTATCCTTATTGATTAAAAGTATGTTCTAGAACTCTGTGAAGTTAAAAGATAAATACACACCCAAAACCCATACCAGGACACATCAGAATCAGATGGCTGAAATTCAGTGATAAAGAGAAAACATCAAAAGCAGCCAGAAGGGGGAGAACGACTTTTTATAAAGAGAAGCAAAGATAGGAATTATCACTGACTTCTCATCAGAAACAATGCAAGCCAGAAAACAATGGAATAGTATTCAAACTAGAATTCCATATCGTGCACAAATATCCTTTATAAAAGGAGGCAAAAGAAAGGAGACATTTTAGAAAAGCAAATTACGAGAGAATTCATTGGTAGCAGACCTGTATTACAAGAAACATTTTAAAAAGTTCTTTTCACAAAAGAAAAATAATACCAGATGAAAACTCAGGTCTACCGAAGAGTTGAAGAGTGACATCATAAATATGTGAATAAATGTAAAAAGACTTTTCTTCACAAGCTTTTTAAAAAAATATAATAAATTGCTTAATTCAAAAATATGTATTGTGCAGTATATACAAAATGTGGAAATAAAATCTGTAACAACTGCACAAATGTTAGTGGAATGATGTGATGGGGTTATGGACTATGCTGTTGCAAGATTCTTATATTCAGTATATATGAAGAGATATGATATTAATGAAGGAAGACTGTCCTGAGTTCAAAATGAATCTTATAAATCCTAGAGAAACAAATACTGATGTAACAAACCAGTAATTTTTCCTCAAGAGGAAATTCTTTAGATGTAAAGTTGATGTAGCCACTTAAAAATAAGTTGTATAGCTAATATTAAATGTACTAAATTAACATGCTACTCCCCTCACAAACAAACACTATCAAAGAAGAGTAGAAGGAATAAGATACACGCAATGGCCTTTCTTTGCTCGGTGAATTTGGAATTCTGCTGAGAGAGAGTTTATCTTCTGTGGACTTTTTGAGAAAGTTGTTAAAAAGAATGAGAAGGGAGAAGAAATGTTTCTTCATATTGTAAGGGTGCCTCTGAAGATGGAGAGCATGTTTGTGGTTACATTAGTCCACATAGTTGTGCATTTTTCTCCAGTAGTGATTAGCCATTTGAAGGGTAGGGAAGTCAGGTGATTAAACTGATATAAGACTGGCATGTTGGATAGAAAGACTGTAATAAAATTGTGGGAATATATGAGTTCAAATGATGGGTGAGATCTAATCCAAATGTGGGGGGAAATTATTTCACTATAGGGTTTATTGTTTGGAAGAATATAGTTCAATGGACTAGAGGTCTTAATGTCAAAGAATAGGTATAATTAGAGTGATAAAACGAGAGCAGTGAAGGCACAGAGATTTAGAGTAGAAAACTAGAATTAAAGATTTCAGAGGTGGGAAAGTTTTAGGTGACATCAAGAAGTGAAATGCAAGTGTTGATTGGTGGGGTTGGGGAGGCTGTTATTGACTTTGTGAAACTGGCATGCTTGGTGGGCTGTCCATAAAGATTTGTATCTTACTCAAGATAATGGTGGGATTTGAGATTCATAGACCCTGAGCCAGGTGACAGTAGCCTGTGATCAACAGTATTTTCAAGGGATAAGAACCATTTTTTATACCTAATGAGGTCCATGATTTTTGACTTCCCCAGGCTTTAATTTAGTCAGCTGAACTAACCCTGTGCAGTACTCAGTAAATGTTGAATATTTATGATGAGAAAACTAGGGGAATATTATCGGAAGTGTCCTTATGGATAAAAATCTAGTAGCTACTAATGTTTGCTTATACTCTCTTTCCAATCATATGTTAAGAAATATAAAAAACAAGTGAATCACTTCTATGCATTATTTAGAAACTTTAAGGAAGGTAGGATTATAAATATCGGCATCTATATTCAGATATTATGTTGCATAGGTTGGTATGTGATGCAGAGGGAAAGCTGGGAGAAACACCAATATAAGCTGATTTGTATCTGATGTACTTTCTGTATATTTAGTGAGGTGTGAACTCTTATAATTACTTTATAGATGAGGAAACTGAGGCTCAAAGAGATATCAGCTCTCTGCGTTGAAATTCATTTAAATTAACTAGGGTTCTCAGACTTTAATGTAAGCAAGAGTCAACTGTGGTGTTTGATCAAATGCAGATTCCTGGACCTGACTCTAGACCTCCTGAATGAGAAACTATTGGGATGGGTCACTGATAATGATGGTCTACATGGTATCTTTAAAAGACAAGAATCAAGGAAAAAAAAAAATGAAATGAAGACATACCAGGTTAAAAAGGTAAAATTAATTTTCAGTTTCTTCATCAAATGTTGAATCAACTAATAGAACCACTGATGCCCTTCTGTTCAGGCTATGGTTGGGGCACTGACAATTTTAGTGTGGTCTTGTGGTGAGTGAGATCAAGAAGTTCTGAGTCATCTTTCCACCATCAAAGCGGCATTAGACCACATGACCACCTGGCTCCAGGCCTCTGCTGCCTCTCCTGGCCAAGTGCAGTACTGCGCACACCTTGACAGGTGACTGGAAGCTGTTGGAACTTTGAAGAACAGAACTAAGGTGATAAAGCCAGGATAAACTTTCATTTTGTTTTGGAAAGAGAAGAAAAAGGGAGTCAACAAGAGGCTTACTGTTTGGAGCTGGCGGTGTAATATAAACGTATGGTGAAATGGAAGCCATGTCCCTCAAATCCTAAACCTCTTATTCCCCCATTAAAAATACGCTACAGATTATAGGCTGCAAAACTAATATTATTATAGAAGTAGAGTAAAACAGAGCCACCCCAAAGGTTTTAACTTTCCTGATCAATATTTAATAACTTAAGAGCACTGATGGATTTTTTACGAAAGATTCCTGAACAATGCTTTCAATCCAGAGAATATATGTGAAAAACAGGAGAGGCATCAGAAGTAGAGATGGGACTATGTCTTCCTGGTTTTCCAAAAAAGAAACATAGTCGATGTTGCAAGATGACCCAGTAACATTGATTGGATCCCTAGAAAAAATTTTAATGCGGTTTCTTCATTTAAATTGTTTCAAATCTACTTAAAAAGAAACAACAATCACAACACCATTGTGTCAGGAATAAATGAGGTCAGATATAAGTTTACTTCTTTCTTTTGTAGGCCTACTAAATTAGTAGTTCCAGAGAAGCATAGATCTAGGGCATCTTATATGCACCACTGCATTTGAATTAAACTCTCTAAAGCCGCAGGTCTCAAAAGTTTTCTTCTTGGTTTACTTAATTCCATAATCCTTCATCCATCTTCAGTTAGCTCAGGAGTTGCAATGATGAGAAAAGTAGACTGTTCACAGGACAAGTGATCATTGCAACCTTTTTAGGATGCCTGTCTATCAAAACAGACAGAAGGGTCAATGGTTACATAAGTATAAAATCAATAGTTCTGACATCTTGGTCAGAGATGTGCATGAAGCTGTACAACCTGAGAGGTTGTTGTTTTACAATATTTTTTCCACTGCTATATGCTTATCAACTATTGTTTCTATTCTTAAAAATAAAATTAATAAATATGCAAGCTTAAAAATTCACAAACTTCACAGAGCTATAAAGAGAGACAAAAATGTCGCTGGGTCCAGTCTCTACCTCTTTTAAGAAATACCACTGTTAACAGTTTCTTTTTTTTTTTCAGGAAAAAAGCATGTATTTCCCTATACACTTATACACACTGGATCATACTATATGTACTATTTTACATCTTCCTTTTTAGTATTGAATAATATGCCTGGGCGATCTACACATATCTATACATGTAAAAAATTTATTTTATTCTGTTATTTAAATTTATGAAGTATTCCATACTTGTGTCTTCAATACCTTAGCAACTAGTCACTAGCTGCTAGCTACTAGTTCGATACCTTAGTCACATTAAGTATCTGAAATGTGGCTACTGCCAATTAAGATATGCTGTATGTGCATTTCACTTTGCAAATACGTTGTATTTGTTTTCTATTTGGTGGACATTTGGGTTGTTTATGGCTTTTTTGTTGTTATTCCTAGTAGTGCTGCTATGAACACTCTTGAACATATTTCTTCATGTGTTTAAAAGTTTTTCTTGGATGGATATTTTCAATTTTTATTTTTTATCATAATTCAGTGCAAAACACATCTTACGATATACAGAACATGTGCACACATACAGATATATCATCAACTCTCCTCTCCTCTTTTTATTTTATAGTGAGGCAAATTGCATACTTCAAGAGTCCGATGGTAATTCTTGACCCTTTACTGTTCCATATAAATTTCATAATAGGCTTGCCAACTTCCACAAAGGGCCCTGTCAGCATTTTGATTAGATTCCAGTTGAGTCTATAGTTTGATTAGTAGGCAATTTATAAAAAAACAAGACAAGGGTTTCTGGTCAAGAACATTATATATCTTCCCATATTTTATATATTCATTTCAAGTTTGAATGACAGAGTTATGATCTTTTGTAAAGTCTACTCTTAAATTATCCCTTATCTTTTACAAATTATTTTCTCTGTTTTTGGCATAAATTGATATTTATATGTGCTTGATATTTAAATGTCTCTTGTATACAGGAACCACAAGAAAATTTTAATCATTTTCTTTCTTAAAATGTCAAATCCTAGCTGCATTGATATCACTCTGATGCTTTGAAATTTATCCAACTTTTCTAGTTTTTCAGGCTACAAGAGGTGGTCTGATGTAAAATAAAATGACTCAGTCAAAATAGAATAAACATATTTTTATATATATATTCATAATGTTTTTGTCTGGTATTGGTATAAAGGTTACAGTAGACTCTTAAAATTATTGGGAACACTTCCTCTTTTCTCTTCCTTAACAAAGTTTGCCTTAGATTCGCTAGATGTTTCTGAATGTTTGGTAGAACTTGCTTGTAAAATCACGGTGGCCTTCTTTACTTTCATGAAAATAATTTATAACTATTTTTAAATAGTGTAGCAGATATAGTATCAATTATATTTCTTTTGAGTCAGTTTTGGAATTTATACTTTTCTAGGAATTCCTTATGTTTCATTTTTCATATTTATTGCCATCAAATTACTCATAGTATTTTCTTTTAAATCTCTACTTAATCTCCAGTTCCCTCCCTTTTAATCCCTACTAATATCATTTCCATCTTCTCTTTATCTTTTTCAATTTCCTTCAGAAATGTCTATTCTATTAGTTTTTTTTCCCTCAAATAATCAGTTGTTGACTTTGTTGACCATCTTAATTCTTTGACCTTTCATTAGTTTTCATTGTTGGCATTCATTTTTACTTTTCGTATTTTCTAACATGAGCATTTAAAGCTTTGCTGCATTTCGAGGCTGTCGATGGCTTGCCACAGCCCAACTACGTGATCTTCTTACCTGCATCTTACTTCCTCTTCCAACAGACTGCCAGCCAGGCTGCTCCAACAAAAGCATGACTGAGTGTGTTCCTTAAACATAGGTGCTGACGCAATCTTCTCCTTTTTCACCTTTCATCTTCCTCTCATCTCCTAAGTTTTCATTTTAAGCTAAGAAATATTTCTCAATTACTTATAAGCTAGCTATATTAAATACACATGTTAGCATCGTAATACAATGCCAAAGTTCTTCTAAAAATAATTGATGTATCTTTCAACGTCAAATGTACATTTATATTAAAAAGAATAACATAGCAACTGAAGTTTCTGGTTTACCTTGGCCTCAGAAGAAGTGTATGTAGGTATAAAAGTCTCAAAACTCTGAAGCTATGATGTGCTTTTGAAAGTTTGGATTGGCTAATGGTGAGATAGCTATTTTTAAGGCTAGAGTTGTTCAAATCTGAATGTTGCCACCAAGGGGAAAACAAGAGAGCCCGGCTCCGTGTATTATTTATGAGGAAGTATCCTGAAACTTATCTTCAGGTCCTTTGCGGGAATAACTTCTCTTAATATAGTTTCAGAGCAGGCTGTTTCTCATTCATTTAAAATGGCTTAAAATTCTTTATCAGTTTGATTAAAGAAAAAAATTTAGTGCCCAGGTCGAACATTGAGTAAGTTGAGATTGAATTTCTGTTTCTTAAAAATGTATTTTTTCACCTGGTGTGCAAAAGATAAGTTTTCAAACTAAATGCTGAAAAAGTCTGTGCTGACCAGTCTATGCTGAAGTCTGTGTGCCAAGTTTAGATGGCCTCAATTAAGTTTCTGGCCCTATAGCACCTGCTGCTCCTCTGCTCCCCAGGATCCTCCACGCCCTTGTTCAGGGGTCATTTGTCCACTACTCTCACTTTGTTTAAGGGCCTGGCCAGGATCTTCCTCAGAACTATTTCCTCCTCCCCACCCTTTCCTCAGGCAGCTCAGGGAGTTGGGAGTTGGTTAGGCCCATGGGGACTCAGGACCTGAACTAAATGCCTTATCCAGACTGGCTAAAGTTTCTCTAGGCACCAAGACAACTTAAATGTATTTATCCATAGATAAAGCTATACTTAATTTGGAAATGTTAGCAGCTTATTTGTTAGAGGATTGATGATGTGGACATTTTCTCATTTAGATAATTTCTACTATTAAATTATATTATTATAACCAAAAACATGTTTGTGGATATCCTGACAGGAAAAATCAACAGATGCTACTTAACTCTTGGTTCATCTGAGCAGTCAGAATGAGTGGGGATATTTATTCTGTGTAGCCACTTTTCCTTTTTGATTTATAGTCCAGGGGCAAGCACTGGGAAGGCCCTGAAGAAATAAAGAATAATTCTGCTTTACCTGATATGCAGCTATAGTGTGGGAAGAGGTTAAATTTTGGTCAGATGTCTGGAAATAATGGGGCTAAAGATCCTCTGTGGCCTGATTGAGTTGATTCTGGATTTGTTGAATGTGCTCGTATCCCCAGGAAGCCAGTGAATCCTGTAAAGTCCTTAATGGGCATCTAGCTAAAATAGCACTTCAGGTTAACTGTGACATTTGCTGCTCAGTTCAATAAGAGTAGGGAATTCTCATGCAGTTTTTGACAGATGTAGATAGATTATTACAACCACTTATTCAAGGCTTGAGAACACAATAGCATTAGGAAAAGTGAGACCCAAGTTTTAAGAGTTTTCAAGATCTAATGGATTTATGACTGGAAGCAGAATAATAAAAACAACATCTACGTTAACGTTGGAATCCTTTCCTGGGAAAGAAATGGTGATGGCCTGGGTGTAGCTGTCCCTGTGAAGGAGGCCATAGGGATAACCTGGAATGCACAATCAATCTCATGGTAGAGTTTGGAAGAGGTGGAAGAGGTAGAGGAAATAGTGCTATCATTTTCTTTCTAGGTTATCTATATGTGCCTGTATGCTGAAAGACCAGCAGATGTCCTGGTCTCTGCCTTTTGAGATGCTCTATTCCAAAGACACCTAAAGCCATTCAAAGCTTGGGCCTGGGAAACTTATTAAAGCCATTTATTTATCTTTGGTCATTTCCCATGTTTGATTTACTGCATGTCATCACCAAGGGAGTAAATAATATAATTAAAGACTATATTGTCATCAAGTATTTTCCCAGTCCTCCTGTTTTTTTTTTTTTTTTTTTTTAAAGGTAGGATTGAGGCTCAGAGAGCTTAAACTCTAAAGACCAGCAAGTAATACCATTTATTGAAGGGCTTTTTTTTTTTTTTTTTCTAATATGACCGTTTCGATGAGATGGTGTAAAGCAAACCAAGGTATGTATCTCAGCAAAGCATCTCTTGGCGTTTAGTCAGTAAGTAGCTATAATTAGGTTCAAAGTCTCCAGAGGTCATGAAAAACTAAAATGTACTTCCTATTATAAGTGATATAAAAAAGAGTGGAAGGGTAGTAATTGGAGACTAGTATCATCCACCATTCTCAATATATTGAAAACATGGGAAACTTGTGAGAAGTTCCTGTGGACTGTGTCCAGGACCAGCATTAACCCAGATACTGACCTTTCTATTGTGAGTATGAAGGCAGTGAAGAAAAATTCTTCATGAAATTTGCATAATTTGAGAGAATATTAAATGTGTGATATTTAGAAATCTACTTAGTTAAGTAAGTCTTTGCATGGAATTGGCCAGATTTCTTAGGAGCCATGCATAGCTTTGTGAGGTGATCTATTTTCTTGCAACATTTTTTTCTGCCCTACATCATTGATTCTTGAGAATACATTTGAGACTCTTATTTAAACCAAAACAGAGGAAAGAAACATTTGCTCTTAAATTTCAATCTTTTTCAAAAGATCTTTTCTTTTTCTTTTTTTTTTTTTTTTTGAGAGCTAGGCAGGAAGACAAATTCCTCATCCTCGCAACTGCAATAAGTGAATAGAACCAAACCATGACTTTCCTTGCGCAGGTGTTAAAGTGAGATATGGCTGGTTTGCTACAATATTAAACTGTCCCTGAGGTTTTTAGTGATAGGATTGAGTATTTCTGTGGATGGGATTTGGGAATTTTTTCACCAATGAGGGATTCCATCTTTTTATGGTTCTTTCGCAGCTCTTGAGGTTTGAGGACAGTAGTGTTCTTGAGAAATCTACAGGAATGTGGGGCCACTCTTAGGGATATGAGTCTGGAAACTCAGCTAGAATTCTTACCAGTGTTCAGCACTCATGGGCAGACATTGGATCCCACAGTCTTAGCATTAGTTAGAATCTCAAAAAGGATGGAGATATATATACACACATATATATATATATATACACACACATACACCTCCACTTTCCTTAATAAAATCTTCAGTTGGCAGCAAAGAGAATATCTACAAGTGAGAGCTTAGCCAGACTCTAAAACCAGGCCTTGTTTTCTTTTTTCTAGAATTTTTCTTGCAAATTTTCATTACCACCATCTTGGAGATGACGGCATGAGTATATGGCATTGCTCCCTTTGAAGTTTTTTGTCTGAGAGACAGTCCATTTTTCTATTAACAGTTAGGCCAAACTTGAGATATTTACATTATTTGCATAAGACTTATCTGAAAGTTGGGGAATAACAAAAGAGAAGTAACTGGAGAAGGACATGCAACTATGGTTTACAATGGATGACTGGCTTCTATGAGAATATGTTGGATCGCCTAAATTTCAGAAGTAAGAGATGAAGACATAGAAGAAAAAAGTCGTTGTCTCCTCCCCAGATAATCAATGACAATTTCTAGGAGTGACCATATCTATGTACAATATTAGAAAACCACACAGTGTTCATCATTTCATGGAAGCCATTAAATCTCAGAGACTGTGACATCTTCCTGTATTACTTAGAGCTACTCTTGATTGTTAGAGAGAATAAGTTTTAGCGCTTTGGCTGTGCTATTTACAAAAGTCTCTGAGGCTGTTTCAATGTCCAAAAGAGAAATTCTACAATATCTTTTGCAGAAAATATTTGAGACTCCAGAATATTCCAAAATGAGGAAATAGGAGAAGCCAAGGCTTAAGCTGTAAAGGGTGTAAGAGCATCTCCATGCAGGAAAATTTGCTTAAGACCAGGATAAGGAGACTATGGAGGTTGGCATCCAGAATATAAATAATTATTGTGGATTTGATCTTTATCTCTTGAATCTTATCCAGGCACAAACTTTGATGAGAGAGTTACAGGGCTCCTGGGTGAAGTCTAAGAAATATTCTGGTTCTTAAAGTTACATTCTAGCAATGAATGGGTTACCCCAATACTAAAAATGTATTTCCTCACAATAATACGGCTTTTCTTCCTTGCAGCAGAAAAACAGAGGGGAAATAAAGAAACAACACTTGGCAAACCATGACAGAGATCTTACCTAGATATGCTGTGTTGACATCTTTGTTTCTTCCCAGTGGGGTACCATGTAGTAGAAATCAAATAATGTGTAAATGAATCTTTAAATGAAGCTGTAGCTTCTGTTCTATTGTCTTCTGTGTTTCTAACAATAGAGTATTGGGACCCAATTTCTCTGTGGACATTAAAGAAATTGGTGCATATCTAGCAAAAAAAGACAACAAGTGTAGTAAAGGGCAGTATCAGATGAAAAATGTTTGGAAGTATTAGGAGTATTTAAGTTAGACAGATGAAGACTGGAACTCATGATACAAACAGTGTAAGAATTTCCCAGTGAAAGAAAAGTTTGTTGTATGTGAAGCCAGAGGGTGAGTTCTATACTCATGCCTTCATGGTCAGATTGAAGCAATTATAGATAGCCCTGCACAAAAGAAACCCAAGTACTTTGCAGCTTATCTGAACTCATCCAACATACATAGCAAGATCTAAGAATATAGAATTTTCCTTTATTTGTACACCCAATGTATCAAATTATTAACAAATATTCAATAAATGATTTGTTGACAACAAATGGTTATTTTGTGCCAAGGATGTGTCAGCTCCGTAGTGAACATAACAGCCATGGTCTCTTTCCCTCACACCTTTGTCTGATAAAATCCAGAATGCCTTATAAATATTACCTCTAATATCTCCTCCCTCATGATCCTACTAATCTCTTTTAGTCACTCCTTTTTCCATTATATATGCCTTTATTAAATATTTTTTCACATCACATTTTATTTTTTATAATTACTCAAGTATGTAAAAATTAATTTTTTCTTTAATTTTATAGTTTTAGCTCCTGGCAAATATCAATTGCTTAATAAGTGCTGTTCACGAAAGAATGGAATTGTAAACATAGTTTTCATGTCCCTGGAAGCTGGGGTTACTTAAGGGGCGTCTCTAATGCTTTATTCAAAAAGGAAATTTAAATGCTTCCTTTTCTCCACGCCTTTTGCAATCAACGTAGATTATTCCAGTGTCAATGCTGCCAATACCAGAGATAGAAGGATTATAGTGAAAGAGAGCCAATCAAGATTGTTCTTCTTGGCTATTAAAATTAAGTCTTGATCTATACTTGTTTACTTATACTTTCATTCTCCAATAAGTTAAATACAAGGTGTTTTCCAAGCCATGCCTTATGTAATTTAATTCTTATAGCAACCTATAATGTTGCCCATTATTAAAGTGTTAAACTAAATACTTTAAACTTGTCAGAAATTAAATTGATTGTTCCAATTTTTACTTTTGATATGGCTGCTAGAGTAGAAAATTATGTTGTACCACTGAACTGATGTATTTGAGTAGACAGCTTTAACTTGGACCATAAAGCTTTTAAATGGGACCATCAAATAATTATTTACCATCCCATACTTACTGCATTTTAGTTGGAGTGTGATAATGATTATTGTTGACCTACTTAGATTTTCCCTATAATCAGATTTATCTCAAAGCCTACCAGTTGTTCATATTTGACCAAATGCTTCTCTTATTGGTTAAGATGGCTGTTCTCTGTGGAGTTACCTGAAAGATGTATCCATGTCGATTTCCAAGTCTGGCATTTGAGTCTTCCAAAATGATTCTTTCAGTAAATGAGAGCTATTTCTAGCTCTTTAACCTCTTAATCTGCATCTTTACCAAGGTCATTATTTGTTGGGAATGCATGGGATGGATAGAGCCTTTATTGTTTCCAGTTATTTACGTATTTATGGTATTATTAAATGAAATAAAGACCAACATCAATTTTATTCCAATTTTTCAATTTTATAGATGTCTGAGAAATATTATTTACTGAAAAGTAGATGGGAATGGAAGGAGTTTTGTTATAGCAATGTCACTCACTTTGAAATTCTTCTGAGATACATGACAAAAACTGCATAATGATTAATCATCAAAAATATTTTTTATGAACAGCTGTCAACTGATAAGTTCTTCAGTTAATCTCTTTGAAAGCAAATAATTGGATACCCCTTGACTGAGAAGAGGATTTTTAAAGATCCAGTCACTAAACTTCTTCATTTTCTCAACACTAACACCCATATTTAAATCATCCATTTGTTTGACATCCCAGAGACTGTTAAAAAAGAAGCAAGGAAACATGGTAAAATTGAGATGGATGAGAAGCAAGACTTTACCAACTTTTCTGAGCTTCAGTTTCTGTGTAAAATTGGAATAACAGTGTATCTATCTTTTATGTTTATTGTGAGATATTATAAATGAGTTATGTATCTATCATAGCAATACTAAGAACCACCCAAGAAATAGCTATTACATGATGCACTCAGGCCTGATTTAGGCAGTTAACCTTACCTTACCTTACTACAGGTGAGTGGGGCACACAATGGCCAAATATAAAACAGGCAGCACAATCAAGATTTTGTTATACAGTACATTTTGAGGTAGAATCTTATCCAGTGGTAACATCTAATCTCTTTGGGCAGGAGATTGGCTAAGGTTAGGTTAGGTGTCAGGACTCTAGAAACATGGGCTTAGGTAAACCGAAAACTCTAATTTCCAGCAGGAAGGCAGTGAAGGAGAATCTGTTCCAGACTTCCCTCCTATATCCTCAGGCATCTCTTGGGTTGTAGATGAGTTCTCCCTGCGTAGAAGTTCTCTCCGCTTCGTATTCCTTCTGTATATATCTCTCTGTGTGTCCACATTTCTCCTTTTAATAAACACATTAGATACAGGCTTACCTTAGTGACCGCACCTTAACTTGAACCCCTCATCTATGAAGCCCCTATTTCTAAATAAGGCCATATTTACAGGTCCTGAGAGTTAAGAGGTCAACATTTTTGCAGAGCACACAATTCAACCCATAACAGTGATATATCAAGTAAGAGATAGGCAGATCTTAGGGACATAAAAACACCCGTGGATTTTCCTGGAGAGTAGAATACTGATTAGGAATTAGAAGCATTTGTTGAAGCCCTGCGTTTGTCACTTACTAGCTGTAGGTGACTTTCCTTCAAAAGTCTTAATCTCAGTTTTCTTATCTCTACAGTGGGAGTAAAGCTTCATAGTTTTGTCTAAAGTATTATAATAAAGGAGGACATATATGTAATAATGATTTGAAAACTGTGTTACAAAGATACTGTATATAATTATAGTTGTTATTAATGCATTTATTTACTCAATTTCTGGAAAAATCTAGGAAACACAGGGCATAAAATAAAGTTGAAAGATCTGAAGTAGCTAAAAGGCAAGTAGAGGCAGGGACCATTATCCATATGATCAGTTTTTGAAATAGCACTGAGTGATTTCACTGTAAACATTAATGTGGTTTAATAACTGGCGATCACAAGCATAATTTAAAATATGTTACATGTTTCACAGTTTCCTATATGGAGTTATTTCTTTATTAGCCTATAGAATATTGAGAGGCAGAACCACTTTAAAAATATTTGCTATTGTTTGGAAGAAAAGCAGTGTGCTGAATGTCCATGAGGGGAGAAACATACCAAATTAGAGATATATATATATATATCTTTATATTTATATTCCTCTGCCAAAATTCCTCTGTCAAAACAATGCTGATGTAAGACTCTGCAGGGTCAAATTGGGTTCTAACTGCTATGAGTTAAACTTCTATCTTTGGCTAAATGAATTTCCTCAGCCTTTTATTCTGCATTCTTGGTAAAAGTTTTGGGGGCTGACAGATTGCTGTTATGACCACTTCAGACATTGAAAAATGACTTAGGAGAAACAGCCACGGCTTGGGAGAGACAAATAGCTTCCCAGAAGAGAGCGATTCATGCAGGGGTCATTACCACATATTCAACTACGTGAACCTCAAATATGTGTAGACAGTTCAGTATTTGGCAGAATCAGTACAGAAGTTACCTTCTAATCCCTTCTATTAGGCAACAAACAGAAACCCAGAGAAAATGAGCACAGCCCTTTGAGTAGCCCATGTAGCATGTAACTTCATGAGCACATTCTCTGTTCTTTACATGGCTCAGATAATTATATGTAAGATTACAGAATATAAATGCAGATTATATAAACTAGTTGACACGTAGTAAATAATAAATAAACATGATGCCTGGCACCATTCTAACCCCAGAGACCAGAGCCAGAAATCAGATAAGTAGCCTTTAAAAGATTTATGATTTAGTGAAGTAGTATAATAAGCAAATAACTATGACATGGTGTTAAAACTGCAAGGATTAGGAATCTACAGGATGCTGCTGTAGGAGTATTCAGGAGAGCAACCTTACCTGGACTGGGAGATGGGTGTAATAATGGTAAAAAACATTTCCTGAGGAAGAATTTTTCACTTTTACAGTGTGTTGAAGGTGTAAGCATGGCAAGATTTATTATCTACCTCATTATAAGAAAGGAGGTGAGGAACATTCCATTTTAAACCGCTACTGAGAAGAAATACTAGGTCTTAATTTAGTTATAAATTGAATATATTCTTAAGGGAACAGAAACTCCTCGCTCTTTCAGTTCATTTGCCTTAGAAGCCAAGTAGAGGTATAACTTATGTGTGAAATGCTGGTATTCTGAGCGGCTAGGACCTGGTGGTAGAGTTGTCATACTTCTGGAACAGACTTCCACCTGAGAAAAATCTCTCAACAGAGTGTCGGATAAACCCACAGTAGCTCCATATGTCCAAAGCACACAGGACATAATGTAAGGCAGTTGGTTTATTTACATGTAAAACAAAACATTAAATGTAGTAAATAATATTGACACTTAGTAACTCAGGGTCCATTGGAGTATCTGTACCTACATGGATTAAGGTCTAACGAGACTTGCCATCCCTGGATGAAAGATTGTATTCACAGCAGAGGTTTCTACCAACAGAAATACTACAATGAAGCCAAGTGGACTCCTCTTTTCCTAGAAGGGTCCTTCCTCTGGAATTGTTGACACTGGGCCCTGCCTCTCTTCAGCCACAGCATCTGTATCATATATGTCAGAGCAACATATGGGTCCCAAATGATACTTTTCCTTCCTATAGAACTCCTGTAATATTTATGCTATGCTGTTTGAGTGAGGTCAGCCTGAAGTGGTTTTCACTGCTATGAAGATTATTATTGGTAACTTCTCTTATCTAGAGCCACGTGGAGATATAGCAGGAAGTGACCTTGTTAAAAAGAAGTCACAGTAGCCAGGGTAAAATCACTTATCTTTTTCTCACTTATTCAGAATTCCACTTTTATTTTACTATACATTTTCCTAAAAACAGACATATATGTCTTGCCTTTTAATTTTATTTACTTGTCTAGTCTTTAAACTAGTAACATGTTGTTTCAAATATTGTGTTTTAAAAATACTTTTTAGTAACTAGTAATAAAAGTCCCTCTTTATTACTCTTCTATTTTGTATTCTAAAGAATGTCAAACTATTAAAAAGTAGGGGGAACCATGTAATACCCATGATCTCACTGCCCAAATAAACGTATTAACATTTCTTTATATTTACATTAATTTTAAAATATAGGAAATAAAATATTATAAAACATTCTTTTTGACTACTATTCCTAGTTATCTGACCTCCCTACCTTTTCCCTAAGGCAAACACCATCATGAAATTCAAATGCAGTTTTCTAGGTCATTTAATTTTTTTTCATTCTTAGGCTTATTAATTTTTTTTAGAATAGTTGCTAAATCACTTTATTTATTTTCCCATAAGTTACTGGGGTACAGGTGGTATTTGTGGTTACGTGAGTAAGTTCCTTAGTGGTGATTTGTGACATTTTGGTACACCCATCACCCAAGCAGTATACACTGCACCATATTTGTAGTCTTTTATCACTTGTCTCCCCTTCCATCCTTCACCCCAAGTCCCCAAAGTTCACTGTATCATTTTTATGCCTTTGCATTCTCATAGCTTAGCTCCCACATACAGTGAGAACATATGATGTTTGGTTTTTCATTCCTGAGTTACTTCACTTAGAATAGAATAATAGTCTCCAGTCTCATCCAGGTCGCTGCAAATGCTGTTAATTCATTCCTTTTTATGGCTTAGTAGTACTCCATCGTATATATATACCATAGTTTCTTTATCCACTTATTGATGGGCATTTAGGTTGGTTCCATGATTTTGCAATTGTGAATTGTGCTGCTTTAAACGTGCATGTGCAAGTATCTTTTTCATATAATGACTTCTTTTTCTCTGGGTAGATACCCAGTAGTGGGATTGCTGGATTAAATGGTAGTTCTACTTTTAGTTCTTTAAGGAATTCTCCACACTGTTTTCCATAGTGGTTGTACTAGTTTACATTCCCACCAGCAGTGTAGAAGTGTTCCTGTTCACTGCATCCATGCCAATATCTACTGTTTTTTGATTTTTTGATTATGACCATTCTTGCGGCAGTAAGGTGTTATTGTATTGTAGTTTTGATTTGCATTTCCCAGATCATTAGTGATGTTGAGCATTTTTTTATACATTTGTTGGCCATTTGTAGATCTTCTTTTGAGAATTGTCTATTCATGTTCTTAGCCTACTTTTTGATGAGATTGTTTTATTCCTTACTGATTTGAATTCATTGTGGATTCTGGACATTAGTCCTTTGTCAGATGTATAGATTGTGAAGATTTTCTCCTACTCTGTGAGTTGTCTTTTTACTCTGCTGACTGTTCTTTTTTTCCATGCAAAAACTCTTTAAGTACAAACTATTTATCTTTATTTTTATTGCATTTTCTTTTGGGTTCTTGGTCATGAAACCCTTGCCTAAGCCAATGTCTAGAAGGGTTTTTCCAATGTTATCTTCTAGAATTTTTATAGTTTCCAATGTTACCTTCTAGAATTTTTATAGCCTTTTGTTTAGTAAGAACTCAAGGACAGAAAGCTGGACAAGATTGCATGGTTCTATTCTAGCTGCTTTCTATGAAGATGTGTGCTTGGAAATGAGAGGTTTTTGGTCTTTTCTTCTGCTAACCAAAGCTTGATTTTCTGATTGGATAGGTCACATCTATAATCAATAAATTGGGGACTCCTTTTCCTTTTTTCAGAGCATAAAATCCATAAGGAAACAGGTCATTTATTTGTGGTAAAGGTAACCTTCAGCTGTAGGTTGTTTATTCATAAGGACAAGTCTGTTGTTTATCACTGGCACAGTGATGACAAAGGCAGGAAGATTAGGCCAAGCCTACACTTTCAGGAGAGTCTATCATTGGATTGACTTTGGTGTTCAGAAGCAAACTTTCTCAAAAAGCAGGCAGGGAAGGAGCCAGTGATACTTCTGGGCTTGTTGAGGCATATATCTTCCTCTCTCAGGATGGTATTTGTCCATTTTGACAGATCTCACACGATACTATTTATAACTTGTAAGATCATTTCAAGTTAGTATAGGTCAGTAAGTTCAATATTTAAGTTTATTTGTGCCCCCCAAATCATGACTTCTATGACCTAGGAACATCCCTTGTCCACATTTTTAATGGCATGAAATCTGTCCTGCAATTTGATCTTACAGCGTACACTTGGAATAGATTTTTTAAAAACTGTAAGCTTGACAGTAGTGGCTATGCTTCTGAACTTGTACGGGTGATCAAATGATTTATTTCCTTGTGGGATTCTATGGTTTATCTGGACTTTTATTTTGATTCAAGTTGTATTTATCTATAAGCACAAGCAAACTGGACTATATCAAGGGGTATTTTCTGCTCCATTTGCTATGGCTTCTTCCAATAGTTCTTCCAGAGTGTCTTCAGCAGAACCAAGATTTTCTTGCTGCTGGAAGTGCTTAACAGAGTCAAACTTCATAGAACGAAGTACACTGATTGTGTTGTCATCAAAAGTTGGTCTGTTAAGCATTTGGGCCATTTATATCAATTTTAAGATGAACTGGGAGCATGAAGAAAGAGAAGATGAGTTTCTCCTCTCACTAACACACAAGTTTTCCAAATGGAAAGAAGCAGGGAAAATACGGGGTAGAGGTTTAAAGAGAGGTTAGGAAACAAAGTATGTTGCTCCAGACTTATTTTCCCCAACTCAGAATGGAAAAAGTGGAAAATAAGATCACAGAAAGAAGGAAGAGAAGGAAGGAAGAGAAGGAAGGGAGGAAGGGAGGAAGGAAAGGGGCATTGAGAATGCAGTAAAGCATATGAATGTGTACAGACATTCAGATATAGGATTGAAGTTCCAGCCTTGCTACTTTCTAGCTGTGTAACCTTGGGCAAGTTACTTAACGGTACTAAGCACCAGTTTCTTTATCTACAAAATGAAAATAACAATAGCACCCTTCTTATAGTGTTATTATAAGAATCAAACGAGATAATACATAAAGTGGGCTTAGTTCATGGTAAATACTAAATAAATAGTGGTCAGGATTTCAGTTATTACCAATGTTTTCTTTTTCCCACAACTGTTTTGAGATGCAATGAAATCTTACATATTTGACCTTTACTGATACATAATTACTCAGACAGAAATCAAGCTGAAGTTACCTTGATGAACAACCTTTCCTGTGAAATTAGCATTACTCAATTAGTATAATTAATTAACATAGTTAATAGACTAGACAAAACTGAAGTAGATTTATTTGTTGAGAAATACTGACTCAACAAATGTCTCTTATGCTTACTTAGCTTAGTTAGCTAAGCTTCAATTAATAGGTACATCTGAAAATTAAAATACTTCTCCCAAACTGAATTTCTTTAAAAAATCTACATTTTATACTGTTCAATGAATTAGACTTTCCTCTCCAATTAATTGAAAAGAGTAAAGTTGTAGAGTCTAACAAAATTTCCTTGCCTAAAATTAAAAAAAAGAAATCCGTGGGCAGCTCTCTTTTCAGGACAGGGTCACTCTAGACCATGGATAATCGAATTCTGTTGAATTTGCACAATGATCTCTTTAGCCTCATTCATGATCGTAAGCAGTCTGTGAGTGATTACCCAAAGACTCCTTGAGGACTCTTAAACCCTAATGAGGAATGAGAATTTAACCGAGAATGAAACAACTTCCTTAATACATCCTTCATAAAGTCCTTTGCACTCTCAGAGAGTCTATGTAAAAATACTAACTAGAACTCAACTGGACTTCAATTATGGCAATATGTCATCGAAATACATACTCCTTCATAAAGTATGTAAAAATAATAACTAGAAGTTAACTTCGTGCTGCCATAATATTTGTCATCAAAAGAACAGTAGATGAATGGCCTTTATTCTAGTCTTGGTTTTGGCCAAAATCAACAACAAGACCTTAGGAAAGTCATCAAACCAATCCAGGTCTCAGTTACATCATTGTAAAATGGGACATACCTCTAATTTCCTTTAGCTTTAACATTAATCAAAATGTATCAAGCCACTCACAAACTTCTTGTTTGTAAAAGATGCTGTCCTGTACAGAGCAGTAATATACTCCCTCTTTGTGTCTGCAAAATTAGCACAAAGTTATTGTTCTTGGGATTATTACATCATTTTATATTTATCATTTCTCTCTCTCTGTAGACTTTACTGGGACAGACAATTATATTTTTAAATCATTTTTAAATACTAGTCTTGTGAAGTTGGCCAGATAAGAACAACCTTACTCCATGAACCAGGGACAACCTATTAGCAGTCCTAAAATTGGAGCCATGCAGATAATCACACAAAGAACCAAATATTGTTATAAATGAAGTATTTGTGAAAGGAGAAAATGACAAATAGGGAAATTTTCTTGTGCTCCCAGAATAAAGCAAATGAGGCACGGTCTTAAGAGTTACATAAATTAAAATTTCCGTACTGATCAAAACCATTTCCATCATGAATAATGAGAATGGCACATACACCATTAGGCCAGAGATTGGGGACTGGGAGTCTGAGGAGGCAACTAGCTGGAACAGTCTTACAGTGCAATTCTTTAAGTCAGGGATAAGATCCTAGATTTCAGTCCAAGAAGTTCCCATAATGCATTTCTACAATGCTTAAAACATACTGGACATTAATTTTATGATTTGTACACCAAGAAGGGAAGGAACGGGCATGCTTCATGTTTGCCTGAGTAAGGGGTGCTCGTTCACATAGAAGCAATGTGATATTCAATGTTGTCAGGTAGGAGATGTTATTAACCTTCTCTCCTGGTCCAAAAGAATATTAGTTAGCTCAGGAATTCAGATGGATTTCCTTAATATTGCCATATGTGTATGGATATATGTATAGCATTACTCAATTAGTATGATTAATTAACATAGTTTATAGATTAGACAAAACTGAAGCAGATTTATATACTAAATATATATATATACACACACACACATATATTTATTTACTTAGGACTTTGTAAAGATAGCGAAACAATGTGTAAGGAATAGGACCTACAAAATAAACTAAACTCTGCATATCGAACCATTAAGAAGTATTTTATAATGTGCAGTTATTCCTTCTCATTAGAGTTCGGGTGACCCTCTATTTTTATGCAAACTACAGTACAGTCACTTTTCTGGTCTGGTCCTAGTCTCTATCACTTATATTCCACTGCAACCACATTCTGTGGTAGTCATCAGTGCTTCTCACAGAATACATCCAGCTTTCCACTTTCCAGACAATGACAGACATTTACTATTTGAATATCTTGTGGTATTAGAATTGTGGCCAATTCTAATGAAGGAGTTTTGAGCAGAAGGAACATGTGTTACTTCCAGGTGAATCAAACTACCTGTGGGAAATTGAACAAAGTATTCTTTTTTCTTAGGGATGACTATTGGATCAGCAATACTCCAGAGAGTGACTTCACCAGACTGGGTCCCTGGATGATGACAGAGTCCCCCTGCAGTACAATAAAAATGTAGTGTGAATGAGGGATACATCTTTGTCTTTTGAGCCACTAAGATTTGAGATATAGTTACTGCAGCATAATCTAGTCTTTTTTGATTAATATCTATGCAGTGTTACATTTCACTCTGGTAGACACCATTTCTTATCAGATAGGTCAAATATATTTACTAGTTATGAAGTGTTCCCAGTCTTTGCTGCTCTTATTTCAAGTTCCATCTTTAAAGTACAGAACCTTTGAGTTCAGACTATATAGCAACCTACTAAATGAATTTTATTCCCCAAGGATTTTGGTTACTACTTGTTTTTCCACAAAAGTATACAAAAACACAAAATGCTAGCAATATGTGTGAGATTATATATTGTCCTCTAAAATAATGCCCTCTGAATCCTAAGCAAAGAGGACAAAGCTCAAGGTACCACACTAACTGACCTCAAACTATACTATAGCGATCCGTAACCAAAACAGCATGGTACCAGTACAAAAACAGACACATAGACAAACAGAACAAAATAGAGAGCTGAGAAATAAAGCCACACATCAGCAAGTATCTGACCTTTAACAAAGCTGACAAAAGCAATCAGGAAAGGATCCCTGTTCAATAAATGTTACTAGGGTTACTGGCTAGGCATATGCAGAAGATTGAAACTGGACCCCTTCCTTACACCATATACAAAAATCAACTCTAAGATAGATTAAAGACTTAAATGTAAAACCCCAAAGTATTAAAACCCTGGAAGACAACCTGGGCATAGAAATGAGCAAAGCTTTCATGACGAAGATGCCAAAAGCAATTGCAGCAAAAGCAGACATTGACCAATGGGATCTAATTAAACTAAAGAGCTTCTTTTGCACAGCACAAGAAACTCTCAGAGTAAACAGACAACCTGCAGAATGGGAGAAAATTTTTGCAAACTATGCATCTGACAGGGGTCTAATATCCAGCACCTATAAGGAATTTAAACATATTTGTGAGGAAAAAATCAAGCAACCCCATTATAGAGTGGGCAAAACCCATGAAGACACTTTTCAAAAGACATGCATGTGGCCAATAATCATATGAAAAAAAGCTCAACTTCACTGATCATTAGAGAAATGCAAATCAAAACCACAATAAGATACTGTCTCACAACAGTCAGAATGGTTATTATTAAAAAGTCAAAAAAAAAAAAAAAAAAAAAAAGAGATGCTGGTGAGGTTGTGGAGAAAAAGGAACATTTATACACTGCTGGTGGCAGTGTGAATTAGTTCAACCATTGGAGAAAACAGTGTGTCAGTTCCTCAAAGGGCTAACAACAGAAATATCATTCAACCCAGCAATTCTATTATTGGGTATATACACAAAGGAATATAAATTGTTCTATTATAAAGACACATGCACCTATATGTTCACTGCAGCACTATTCACAATAGCAAAGACATGGAATCAACCTAAATGCCCATCAATGATAGACTGGATAAGGAAAATGTGGTACATATATACAATGAAACAGTAGGCAACCATAAAAAAGAATGAGATGATGTCCTTTGTGGGAACTTGGATGGAGCTGGAGGCCATTATCCTTAGTAAACTAATGCAGAAACAGAAAAACAAATACCCGAAGTTCTCACTTGTTAGTGGCAGCTAAATGATGAGACACATGGACATATAGAAGGAAACAGACACTGGGGTCTACTTGAGGGTGGAGGTTGGGAGGAGGGAGAGGATCAGGAAAAATAACTAATGGATACTGGGTTTAATATCTGTACAAAATAATCTGTACAACAAACTCCCATGACACAAGTTTACCTATAACAAACCTGCATGTGTACCACTGAACTTAACAATTAAAGAAATTAAAAATAAAACCAAATAATGCCCTATGTAATAATCCCATAGCTTTGACTGCATAGGTGTTTCATAGGCCATGATGATATGTAGAGGAGAAGTGAAAAATGTTCGGACTGAGTGCATTCTGAAAGACTGTCCCATTTCATATAAAACCTTTCACCTACTGTTGTTCTGTCTCACACCAATAAATGAACCTTGACTATAACTACTGTTTGTGGCCATCCTGTAATAACAAAAAAGTAGATTAAATATCTACATAGCATAATGTAAACAAGATTGAAAAAATTTTAAGACCATCAGATCTTCTTTGCTTATGTACAATTTGGTAATTATCTTTTACTGTGCTGTTTTCTCTATTTTTGTAGACACCCTCAAAGCACTGGAAAATTACCATATGCATCAGTAGCATATGTAATGATGAAATTATTAAGATACTGAAGTGACTGTCTCTCTTGAAAATATACCTACCACTTGCTGTTTCATGAGGCTAGTAGGCCTATATTTGGAAGAAAATGTCTTGCATTCGATAGTCAGATGCTTCCAACAGATACAATCTTGATAGAGAAAAACCAAGAGTGTAGTGAATATTTCCAAGGAATTAGGAATCGTCATAGTAAATAGAAAAAAAAGAGACTAAGACTAATATGAGGAGGTAAAAAAGGCTAATGCTGACTACTTACAGTTTTTCATAGAATTTTTTTTTTTTAAATAATAAAATGGAAGACTTTGGAGCAGTCATTGATGTAACTACTAATTGAAAGTGAAACACGAATGCCATTCTTAATATCCTAATTATGAAAGTCATTCCTATGGAGCTGCCATTTTTTCTTCTCTTTGTATCATTAGTATCTTTTCCATTACCTCCTACAACCAAGGATCATATCTTTAGCTGCTTACAGCCTCCATGAACTCCCCTCATGCTTTCCATACAAGAATGGGTCCGGGTGGTTCTTACACTTCCCAGCCAGAGTCCAGTGGATTTCTTCACAATATTGAGAAGTATGTCTATCATTTCTGGAGTATATCTGTTTTACCTAATCCATTTGAGAATGAATGATTTTTACGTACTAGTATCTTCCTTTTTTTTTTTTTTTTTTTTTTTGAGATGGAGTCTCGCTCTGTCGCCCAGGCTGGAGTGCAGTGGTGAGATCTCGGCTCACTGCAAGCTCCGCCTCCTGAGTTCACGCCATTCTCCTGCCTCAGCCTCCTGAGTAGCTGGGACTACAGGCACCCGCCACCACGCTCGGCTAATTTTTTTGTATTTTTAGTAGACACGGGGTTTCACCGCGTTCGCCAGGATGGTCTCGACTCCTGACCTCGTGATCCGCCCACCTCGGCCTTCCATTCTATTTTTGGTTGTTTATCATGAATCAAATGAAACACCCATTGGGCATACAACTGACTTTTATTGGTGACCCCATGTTTTTATAGGAGCAGACCTATGAACAAAAATTTGACAAATTCAACCAAATTATTGTTGTTGCTTATTATTATCATACAATCCACAACTACAGGATTTTGGGGACAATATTGTGTTTATCTAATTATTTAGAATAATTTATGTAACTTATTACATTAGGAGGTTAAAACTGGTTTGGGCAAATAATGAAGGTAAACTTCTATTTTTTTAAGAGAAATTTTAGGTGCATCACAAAATTGAGTGGAAGATACAGATATTTCCAATGTATCCTCTGCCTCTACACATACATAGCCTCTCCATTATCACTAAGCTCCCACCAGAGTGGGTGATTTTTTTTTTTTATAATAGATGAAGCTACACTGACACATCATTATCCTTCAGAGTCCATAGTTAACATTAAGATTCATTTTTGTTGTGGATTTTATGGGTTAGGACAAATATATAATGACATATACCTAGAATTGTAGTGTTATAGCGAGTAGTTATACTTCCCTAAAAATCCTGTGCTCTGCTTATTCATCCCTCTCCCTCAGAACCTTTGGCAACCAGTGTTTTTTTTTTTTTTTTGAGACCAAGTCTTGCCCCGTCGCCCAGGCTGGAGTGCAGTGACGCAATTTCGACTCACTGCAACCTCCACCTCCCAGGTTCATATAATTGGAATCATATATCATGTAGCCTTTTCAGATTGGCTTTTACTTAGTAATACATATCCAAGTTTTTTCCATGTCTTTTCATGGCTTTATAGCTCATTTCTTTTTAGTGCTGGATAATATTCATTGTCTGAATGTGTCACTTTTTTTTTATTCATTCATCTACTGAAAGACATCTTGGTTGCTTCCAAGTTTGGGTAATTATGAATAAAGCTGCTATAAATATCTGTATGTAGGTTTTATTGTGGACACTCATTTTCAACTTATTTGAGTAAACACCAAGGACTGTAATTGCTAGACCATATGGTAAAAGTTGGTTTTGTAAGAAACTGCCAAACTCCCTTCCTAAGTGGCAGTACCATTTTGCATTTCCACCAGCAATGAATGAGAGTTCCTGTTGCCTCTCATCCTAGACAGCATTTGGTGTTGTCAGTGCTCTGGATTTGGGCCATTCTAATAGGTGTGGTATCTCCTTGTTGCTTTAATTTGCATTTCTATGATGGCATATGATGTGGAGCATACTTTCATATGCATTTTAGCCATCTGTATATTTTCTGTGATGAGGTGCCCGTTCAGGTCTTTGGCTCAGTTTTTAAATTGGGTTTAGTTATTGTTGTTGACTTCTAAGAGTTCTTTATATATTTTGTATAATAGTCCTATCTGATATATGTGTCCTGCAAACATTTTCTCCCAATCTGTGCTTACCTTTTCATTACCTTGATGGTGTCCCTTCAGAGAAGAAAGTTTTAATGAAGTCCAGGCTCATCAGTTCTTTCACAATTTATACCTTTGGTGTTGCATCTAAAATGTCATTATTAAACCCAAGGTTGTCTAGATTTTCTCCTATGTTATCTTCTAAAAGCTTTTATAGTTTTGCATTTTACATTTAGGTCTCTGACTCATTTTGAGTTAATTTTTGTGAAGATTCACAAAAGCTTCACAAAAGATTCCTTTTTTTTTTTTTTTTTGCATGAAGATGTTCATTAATTCTAGCCCTATTTTTGGAAAAGACTTTCTCTATTGTATTGCCTTTATTCCTTGGTCAAAGATCAGTTGACTGCATTTATATGAGTGTATCTCTATGCTCTTTATTCCGTTCCATTGAACTATCTGTCTGTTCTTTTGCTAATATCACACTATCTTGATTACTGTACCTTTATAGTAAATATTGAAATCAGGTAGTGTCAGTTCTTCCTTCAACTTTATTGTTCGCCTTCAATATTGTGTTAGCTGTTCTGGGTCTTTTGCCCCTCCATCAAAACATTAGAATCACTTTGTCAATATCCACAATATGACTTGTTGGAATTTTGTTTGGGATTGCATTGAATCTGTAGATAAAGTTGGCATATTGGCAATTGCTTTCATCTGAATGTTTGTGTTTCCCCAACATATACATTGAAAGATTTCCTTTATGGTGATGATATTAAGAGATAGGGCCTTTGGGACATGATTAAAAATAGAGCCCTCCTGAGTGGGATTAGTGCTCTTACAAAAGGCAGCTTGTTTGCCCATTCTCCATGTGAGTACACAGAGAGAAGTTACCATTTATGAACCAGGAATTGGGCCATCACCAGACACTGAATCTTTAACCTCCAGAACTATGGAAAGTAATTTCTGTTGTTTAGAAGCCTCCTAGTTAATAGTATTTTGTTATAATAGCCTGAAAGGACTATGATAACAGTACTGAAAATTCTTATTCATGAACATACACAATCATGGCATCTGTGAACAAAGACAGTTTTGTTTCTTACTTCCCTATCTGTACACACTTTTTTCCCCTTTCTTATCTTTTTGTATTATCTAGGACTTCTATAGTATGACGTTGAAAAGTAGTGGTGAGACGGATTTTCCTTGCCTTGTCCCTGATCTTAGTGGGAAAGCTTGGAGTTTCTCACCGTTATGTAATGTAAGCCATAAGGTTCTTTTTCCTTTTTTTGGTTTAAATAGCCTGCCTGCCTGCCTGCTTGCCTGCCTTCCTTCCTTCTTTCCCTCCTTCCCTCCTCCCCTCCCCTCCCTCCCTCCCTCCCTCCGACAGCCCACTGGAGTGCAGTGGTACAATTGCAGCTCACTGCAACCTTTGCCTCAGGGGTTCAAATGATTCTTGTGCCTCAGCCTCCCAAGTAGCTGGGATTACAGGTATGTACCACTACACTTAGCAAGTTTTTGTATTTGTAGTAGAAACAGGGTTTTTCCATGTTGACCAGGCTGGTCTCAAACTTCTGGCCTCAAGTGAACTGCCTGCCTTGGCCTCCCAAAGTACTGGGATTACAGGCTATCATTTTCTTTTCTTATAATATGTTTGTCTGATTTTAGTACAATGCTAATGATAGTCTCATAGAATGAGTTAGGAAGTACTTCCTCTGTTTCTAGCTCCTAAAAGAAAATTGATATAATTTTTACTTAAATGTTTAGTAGAATTCACTGGTGAATCCATCTGGGCCTGATGTTCTCTGTTTCAGAGAGTTATTAAATATTGATTCAATTTCTTTAATAGATTTAGGCCTATTCACATTGTCTATTTCTCCTTGTGTGAGTATTGGCAGACTGTCTTTCAAGAAGCTTGTCCATTTTATCTATGTTATCTAATTTGTGGGCATCGAGTTATTCACAGAATTCTTTTATTATCCTTTTAATGGGATCTGTAGTAATGGCCTCTTTGTCTCCCCTTGAGGAGGGCTTCTCTGTGAATAAAGCCAATAAAGGAATACAGAGTAAAGAGAGATAGTTTACTAATGTACCACTTAAGCACCTATATCCAACCTTTACTGAGGTTTACTATCTGGAGTATGTGAGTAATAAATTCAGTTTTTTGTCATCTAAAATATTTTGAATTAAGCTTTTACACCTGCAGACAAAAAAGCCCTAAGTGATATACTTTATTTTTTATACAAAGAATCTAAGAGCCAGAAAAAGTAAGGTTTACAACCCTGGGTCAGAATCTAAATCTCAATCCATTTAGTCTACAACTCCTTCCATTTTACACCCTCCCTCTTTAGAAGGGGTCTCAAACTTGCAATTTGAATAGCTGACATTTTCCATCTTGCTACATGTTCATTTTGCATTCACTGACTTTATCAACTTCCTTGTGTCACATACAGAATGAAGTTCGCAATCATTCATGCTCCTGACACAGAGGCAATAGAATTGACAGATTCAGAAGGAATAAAAAGATGTCCTTTATTTCTGGGTGTTTGTCTTGTCAGAAATAAATAAGGTTGAGCTTTGATAGAATACCCTGTAAATAATTCTTAGGTGGAATATTCAGAACACTCCATTTGCCAAGTCTATGACAGCTATTATAAATGGAATGTGTGCTTTCCCCTACCTAAATGAACTTTATAAATCAAACTTTTAAATCTTTTTTCTAATATGAAGACTTAAAAATATTTCCCTTAGAAATTCTAAAGCAAGGGAATTCTATACAAGTTATTTTGATAAAAATCTGACCACTATGTTTAATTATATAATTCTGAATTTTAGAAAACACAAGCTACTATTCCATAAGTAAAAGGCATATGAAGCTTAAAACAGTCTTTGATTTCCCAGTATGTTCCTATTTTTGTATGAATATTGATTTAGTAGTTTCAATCTCCCATCAGGCCAACTCAAGAAAACCATTTGGCTGGTGGAACTCTGAAAAAGTTCATCTTGACTTAGAGATAAGTATTGCTGAGGATTCTTGTTGCTACATTTTTGATCCAACATAACAACTTGGGGAGGCACTCTGAATATTAAAGTGAATTTGTCTTTTATAGTGCTTGTAAATGAAGCTTGTTCAGCCAACAGCAAAGGCAAATGCAGTTGCAGAATTTCCTGCTGGTTTTCTGCTTTTATAGCGTCATAATCTTCAAGGTGGCTTCAAGATGGCACAAGTGTGAAAGGAGTCAATTGCCTGTGAATACAGCAAGAGTGCCCCAAGCAAAAAAAAGAAAAAAAAAAAATCAAACAATAACAAATCCAAGCCACATGAAACACAAAAGCAAAAAATAAAAAATTGATTTTAATTAAGAATTTCTATTTCCCATCCCACGTATGGTTGATGGAAGACAAGAAATGACTTTTGTTCCAACATTTTTCCTTATACTTCCATGAATATAGCTTCTGTTGTTTACTTCAAATGCCATTTAAATTCTTTTTGAGATTGATGTTTGGTGTACTCGTCACTGTTTTTTTAAAATAGGGCTGAAGCTGTTCTGCTTTCAAATTGCATTTGTTTTTTATATGAATGGTGTTTCTTTTTGAACTAATATGTAAATCTTGCCTTCTGAATTGGATGTAACACTTGGGGGCTGGTACTTGGCTGGTAACAGTTAACTGGGGAAGGAGGAGTTCATCTGGCATTCGGATTACCCAAAGTTGCAGTCAATAGTTTGGCAGAGGCAGACCTAACCATACTGCAGATGTGGTAGTTTGTTGAGCAGAGGGGTGCTGGAGATCAAAGTGTGCTTTCAATTTACAGATGAAACTCAGTCCTCAAATGAAGTTTCCTGACACTACTCCTGTTTTTGTATTGCCATCATCCTCCGAGTAACATTTGGAATAAGAGTATGGTAGCTTTAAGATTGACCTGGGTCCCATTTGAGCTTCAGAATGAGGGAGTAAAAGGCAGCCACATCTTAATGGTTCCATCAGTTTTACGGTTTGGGGAGTTATAGAAGCAGGTGCTCCTGGATTGCAATTGCCACCTTCTGTGAGCTCATTCAGTAGGAGGGGTGAAATTAGAAGAAATATTCCATGGCACTCGAACCCAGTTACTTTGGTAGTGATTAAGAATTGCTGGAGTGTGTGTGTGTGTGCGTGTGTGTGTGTGTGTGTTTGTACGTTTGTATGTGTTTTATGATAAATAGTTAAGAAATTTTGATGGAATGGAGAGAGAGGACCCCAGCAAACAAGCCTCTTTATATATATATATACACACACACACACAAAAAAAAAACACCAACGTTAAAACATATATGTATGTGTATGTATATATATGTGTATATATATTATATGTGTGTGTGTGTGTGTGTGTGTATATCTATATATATCTCTAAAGATACCTTTTATTGAACGTTACCAGCTGGTTTGAATTATTACTTACAATATATTCCTTTTTTCTCTAGAAGTTCTTATTGGTTCTCTAAGACCTTAAAACATCCTAAAGGAGTATTGATATGCCTAATTAGAGAGGTAGAAGAACTAATATACAGAGAGGATGGAGACCTTCTTTGTCATTGATTGCTTTGATGCCTAGTAGCCAAATCAGAGGCTGCACTCATTTCAGAGATGACAAAATGCAAATCATATGGAAGGAAGAACAATCTTTTGTATTTTGATCCTCTTGTGAAGTGCAGACCCTAAAACACACAACACCAACCTTAAACAGGACATATGAAAGGAAATATTTTACATGTGTCTGAGCGAGGAATAGCACAGACCGATTTTGCAAGATCTGAAGAGTAGGCTTGCTCACTTTGATGCATCACTTTTCCTAGAAAAGTGTTGATTCAGGAGATGCTTTGGAGAGTGCAGGAGGCAAAGTCTATGGCTTACAATGAAATCAGATGAACATTCAGGCTTGAAAGGTTTAATGAGATCTTTAGAATGCCTTTCTTTGCTTTGGGCATGATGTTGCTGAAAATTATCTTCAGCTGTTTGCTGGTATATGCAGGTCTTTGTTAATTCTGGGTAGCTGGCATCATGGCAAATTGGGAAACTGAATTGCTCTAGTAATTTAACATTTTGGCCAACGGTTAGACACCTGTTTTCTCCCAACATTAGGATCACCTCACTCTGTGTCTCTGTCTCTTTCTGTTTCTCTCTCTCTCTCCCTCCTCCTTCTCTTTCTGTCTTACCTTGCAGGTTTTCTTTTGGGATGTCCATAGGGAACAAGAACTTTGGAAGAACAAGGTTGCTTGACTGACAAGAAGGACACCTTAGCAAAAATGTATACTATATATTTTGTAGATGTTTCACAGTCCAATTATAGACCAAAAGAAGAAAATAGATCAAGCAGAACTTCTCAGCAATCAGCAATGAAATAGGCTATCCTAGAAGACTGGGAGTTCTCCCATCACTGGAAGTTCAAGTAATCTACAAGACATTTTGTGGACATATTATCTCACGTCCCTTTGGTACATATATATATATATTTTTATATATATATATATGTAATTTATATGAGTTCTATTAATAGTTGCTGCACACTCTCTTCAACAATTGGAACTGTTAGTCTTTTTAATGTTAGGCATTCTGGTGGGTATGGAGTGGTATCTCACTGGTTTTAATATGTATTTCTATAAAAAATGATTATGTTGAGCCTTTTTTGTGTGCTTATTGGCCATTTTAATTTTCTTCTCCAAAATGTCCATTTAAGATGTTTCTCTATTTTCTGAACTTTTCATTATTAAAGTATAGGAGTTTCTAATTTATCTTTGATACCAATTCTTTGTCAGATATATGTTATGTGAATATTTCTTTCCCAGTCTATCACTTATCTATTTACTTAATGATGTATTTTAAAGGGAAATTTCTTATTTCAATGAAGTCTAATACATGATTATTTTCTCTCATGATTATTATTTCTGTGTCCTGTGGAAGAAATATTTCTGACATCTAAGTGGTACTCCTATCTCCTTTTAGAATATTTCTAATTTAATCATTGACATTCAGATTTATAATCCAGCTCAAATAAATTTATGAGTATGGTGTAAGGTAGGGGTCAAAGTTCATTTATTTCCTTTGTGCTCGTACTGGCTTTTGTCAAGACTGATTTTCTTATGGATTGCTTTGGTGTCTTTGTCAAAAATCAAATGATCATATAAATGTGGGTCTATTTCTAAATTCATTATTTTGATCCATTTGCCATTGTGTTGATCATTATCCAATACCACACTGTCCTGTAACTTTATAGTAAGGCTTGGCATTGGACAGTATTTGTCTTCCAATGTTATTCTTTTTGAAGATTGCTTTAGCTGTCCTAAGTCATTTTCATTTCTATTTCCATATAAATTTTAGAATTGGCTTGCCAATTTCTACAAATAGCCTATTGGAATTATGATTGGTATTATATTGATTCTATAGATCATTTGGGGGAGAACTGATATCTAAGCAATACTGAATCCTAAAATTCATAAATGTGGTTTATCTCCTTTTCTATTAAAGTTTTAATTAGTCGCTCTCAGCAGTTTTGTAATCTTCAATGCAGAAGTCTTACAGGTATTTTGTTAAATGTATTCCTTAGTAAGTATGTTCTATTTTTTGTAATAGAAATTGTAAATGAAATTATTCTTTTAATTGAATTTTCCAGTTGAAGATACTGATATACAACAATGTAATTTATTTTGAATATTGACCTTAAATCCTGCAACTTTGCTAAACTTAGGTATTAATTTTAGTAGTCATTTTATATATTTCTTAGGATTTTTCTGCATAAGCAATTATGCCATCTGTGAGAGAAGTTTTACCTCTTTTTAATGGTCTATTTAATTTCATTTCTTTTAGCCTTATTGTACTACTAGGATCTCCAGGAAAATGTTGAATAAGTATGTTGAGATTGGACAGCCTAACCTTGTGCTAAGTTTCAAGAAGAAAACCTTAAATATTTCCCCATTAAGTATGATATGAACTCCAGATTTGTTATAGATGGCTTAGAGGAAATTCTCTTATTTTTGTAATAGTTTAGATGTTCTATTATGAATGGGTATTAAACCTTGTCAAATATTTTTTCCAGCGTTTGAGATAATTATATAAATTTTCTCCCTTATTCTATTAATATGATGAATTATATTGATTGAGTTTTGAATGTTAAGCCTACCTAGCATTCCTGGGACAATCTTGCTTGCTGATGATGGAGTACCATTTTTATATATTGCTAGATTTGAAAATATTTTGGGGCAGTTTTTGTGCCCATAAATTTATTTTTCATTTTAAAACTCCTTTAAGAAAGTGAACAGTTAAACAAAAACAATTATCTGTCATGGGATTTATGACATACATAAAAGTAAAATGTTTAATAACAATAGCTCACATAATGAGGTATAGATGGGACTATAAACCTGTAAAGATCATACCTTTTATATAACATATAGATTTAAAGTAAAATTGACATATAGTAAAGATATATATTACAAAGCACAGCGTAACAATTTAAACACAAAACAAAGAAGTAAAATCAATTAGCCAATAGTGGAGAACAAAAACAGAATCCTATTAAATACTTAACCCCAAAGAAGGCAGGAAGATAGGGAAAAGTAAAAATCACATAAGTAGAAAACAAAAAACAAAATAGTATATTTAAGCCCAATGAAATTGATATTTATATTAAATACATATAATCAAAACATTCTAGCTAAAAGATTATCAGATTAGAAAGAAAATACCAACAATATATATTCCATAGGAAACATCACCTATTTGGGTCCAATTATTTGTGTAAGGGTACACTGAAAGCTCAAATTTCACCACTATGCAATATATTCATGTAACACCAGCGCACTTGTACACATTTCATAAAAATAAAAATTTCAAAAAAACTTAAAAAAGGAAATGTGACACCAGAGGCAGTGGCTCACACCTGTAATCCCAGCATTTCCGGAGTCTGAGGTGGGTGGATCACGAGGTCAAGAGGTGGAGACAACCCTCGCTAACATGGTGAAACTTGTCTCTACTAAAAATACAAAAAAGTTAGCTGGCGTGGTGACATGCACCTGTAGTCCCAGCTACTCGGGAGGCTGAGGCCGGAGAATCGCTTGAACCTGGGAGGTGGAGGTTGCAGTGAGCCAAGATTGCGCCACTGCACTCCAGCCTGGGAGACAGAGCGAGACTCTGTATTAAGAAAAAACAAAAAACAAAAAAACAAAAAACAAACAAAAAAACCCCACAATAAAAGGAAATGTGTAGTTCTTTTAAGGAATCTTACAACTTCCAGTCAGTGGTCACTAGGAGATTAGGAATCATATCGTCAGCAGCTGGGCATCCTTGCCATGAGAGAGTTCCAGTTCAGGTGTCTGACTTCTATGAATGATGCCTGCAGCCATTTTTCCTGTCAGGACCGAGTCTTTAATGGCAGATGCTAAGACTATTTGCCTCTCTCTGTATTTTAGGCCTGTTCCCCACAGACACTACCATTTCACTAAACAATTGATAAAAACGTACTATGTATATAAATGTTTACAGCACAAGTTTGAGTTGGTGTGCTCTCCTCCATCAGGGGAGTGAATATTAGCTGGACCACGATGTAGGAGACTGGGAGTAAGACAAGGTGATGGTAAATGGGAAAAAACCTTCCGTGAACAGCTCTTGTAACTCAATTTGGCTTTAGAGTGAACTGGGGATGGTATCATCTGGTTTTCTAAATCACAAGTTAATAGAAGCGAGTTTCATTTTTCCCCCTAATTTAGCAGCATTTTTTTTCCCCAAATGAATCTTACACAGAACCCTATTACTAGAAGAGATCAAGTCTGACCTGCTCTGTAAAAGAAGGTAGATGGCTTAGAAGCCACTTCTTATCCTCGGTGACAGCCTTGAACAGTCTAAAAGGATAGCAAAGATTCTTCTTTGACAAGGTATAGAAAGAAATCCAGTTAAATCTACATTGAGCTATGTTTAACCTAGCTGATGAGCTACAGTAAAAACAGCAACCAATATATCCCTAAACCAAAACAGAAAAGATTGATAAAGTCACTCACCTACATAAAGTTTCAAATTGTGTAATGGTAACAAAAAAAGCTAAAAGACTACAACACTCTAGTAAAACAAATTTTCAACATATAAGACAATGGACTAACTCCCTTACTTCACTAAGTGCTAATACAAATCAGTAATAAAAAGATGAGCAACCTTAAAAAACAAACAGGAAAAAGCGGAGAAAAGGTAATTTACAGAAAAAAGAAATTCAAATACTTAAACATGAAATGAAGCTCAACTTCACTCATAATTAAGGATATGCACAAAGTAACAATGAGATATCGTTCTTCCTCTTCCCCATCAGATGGGAAAATATTAAACTGTTTAATGATATCCATAGCTGGTGGTAAAAGGGTTAATAAAAGAGTAAAAGGGTCAAACTTTGTTGCTGGGAGAAAATTGACACAGTCTTTCAGGGGAGCAATTTAGCAACATCTATGAAGATAAAAATAATCCAGCATTCCATGTGCTAGGTATTTATTCTATAGCTATGTTTGCAAAAAAAAAAAAAAAAAAAAATAAAAATTGCAAATACGTATCTTTCCAAAGAGCATGTGGATCCTTTCTTCTGTACTTCTCATGCTTTCTCCCATGTGAAGGGACCTCTGCCAACATAAGACTCAGGCCTTTCCTTGTTCCCTCATTCACTCCTCCCCAGGGAAGATGGAGCAATCTCTTTAATTTGTGAGCTTGGAAGGAGAGACAGACATGTGAGTCTCTGCCCCTGCCTTTCTCCCTTTCTAAGGAAGTTGTCTAGCTGAGGAGAACAGGCATGCCACTCTGCCTCCTCCATGTTGTAATATATGTTTGTGTGTGTGTGTGTGTGCATGTGCATGTGCTTGTGGGAGAACAAATCTTACTGGGGGGGTAAATCTTCTGATTTGGGGTTGAATTATTAGGAAGCCTTTTGCAGATAGATTTAAGCCACATTCTCTAATACCAGCTTCACAGTATTGAAACAGCATTTTTGGCCTTTGTATGCCTTAGTCTTTTTATCTCTTATTTGACAGAGAACAGAGAACAAGGGAGGGACAAAAAGGTTAGTCCTTGAGAAATATAAAGGAATGAAATTTCAGGTGAAAAAGGAATCAAAGTTATTTGTCTTGGCAGATTAATGTGACCTTCTGTTGGATAATGAGCTGTTTTTCTAGAGTTCTGCCCTATCTTTAATTGCTACAACTGGAATTGATAGGTTTTAAGCCTATTTTCATGTGGTATTTTAACTTCAGCAAGATGATCCAACTGGTGGCATCTTTGTCCACAGACCAATGGTTATTTTTATATGGGCCACACCAGCCTACTGCAGGCACTTATGGGCTTTAGGGAAGATGCAGGCATCAGCAAACATGCCAGCCTCAGCAAGCACTCACCTCCCTATATCCACAGTCTTCCAGAGAGCTAGTTTTGCACAAGAGGGATCATCTTTGTAATAAACGTTGACCCTTTTACAGCCAATATTAATTGAGCATCTACTTGGACACTGGTGATTTGGAAAGTGGTAGGAAAAGAATACAATAGCTTTGGTTAGGAAAGATAATTAACACATACCAGAAACCCTAGTTTACTCAGTTACTTATATGTCTGAGGTGGACTAGACATGGAGCCTAGTCTCCAACATATCTCATCTATGATTAGGGTACTCCTTTTTCTTCCATTATGCATGCCTATGCCTTGTCAGAGCAAATAAGACAATGCTACCATAATTCTGTGTCAGTGTCTTGCTCTGCATTTGTATCACTCTGCCTGAGCTGTCCTCTTCCACCTCTGCCTATCCAGATCTCTGGGATTCTTTAAGACCCAAGTCATATCCTGCCTCCTCCTTGACGCCATTCCTGATTGTTTACACTCGTCTTCTTCTGTGAGCTCAGAAATTCATAACAAAGGGTCTTATATTATTGCTTTAATTTATTATAGACCGAAAATGCCATGGAGGCAGGATTTTATTTTGTATTTCTTACCCTTCTCTCCCTCCACCAACAAATCACTGTGCTTCATAGCTCTAAGAGTACTCTATGATTATTGGGTCTTTTATAACTTCATAATTGAGCACATTATGAATCAATGATATTTAAAATTTCAAACATAAAAAGAAAATTTTAATTTTCCTAGCCCTGATGAAGAACTATTTTTATTTTCCTATACTGTATGACTTACCATTCTTTGGTCCCTGGTCCCATTGCAGATCTACATTGTAGGTAGCAGTCTAAATTTTGCATTTTTCTCCTTAATGTATCATCATCAATGAGTGCATGCATCTCTATAATCTTCAAAAGTATCATTACTATTAGTTGCATAATTTTCTAGCTTGCCAGTAGGTGATAGTCACTATTCCATTCCCGTATTATTGAGTGTAAAGGTTATTTTTAGTTTTTTACCACAGTGCTACAATTAACATCTTCAAATGTGTAGCTTTTTGGTTCTGTTACATTCTGAGGATAAATTCTTAGGGTCTTGTTGGATTCATAATAGATGTTCAATAAATAAATGCTATTGATTTTGTCCCCAAACATTTTTGAGTAACTTCATAGATTGAGTCAGTATACAAAAGTTCCCAGTTTTCCTTTGGTTGACAACACCATCTACAAAGAACACTTACACTTACAAAGGAATTTTCTCCTCAGCTCTAATTTCCACCTTCTTTGGGAAATATGGAGGCACTAGAATCCAAGTCTGCCAAAATGTGAGTTTTTCTCCTTTGGAACCTTGGGGCACCAGATGCAATAGCAACAAAATCACCCACATTTGACTTTGGCTTGAAAGGATAAAACTTTCATGCAGAAAATCCCATTACCCAAATGCAATTGTCTCTAGACACATGGACAACACAGCTGTGTGTCCAGGGAAATATGTATTGATCCCTCTCGTGTCTCTACCAGCAGTTCAGATTCTGCTGTATATTAAAAATGCAGAAGATTTTTCTGAAATTTATGATGGGCTTACCTAGCTACCTTTCTTTACAGAAATAATCACAAACCATAAAACATGCAAAGATTGAAACAGAGTGTATGACATTCATATAAAGACAGCTGTGATTTAAGAGGCAGGAAATGTAATTATGTGCTGCTGATATTCTTGTCCTTGCTTATGAAAGGGCTTAGCAAACACAAAGTTCCCATACCCTGGGTGGTGCAAAGTGTTGCTGTGGCTTGTTGGAGAGATCTCAAGAATGAACACTGAAAATCACCTCTCCTGACATAGTGCTTTGTGAATTGCCATAAGTAGATTTATATTTATTTTAGGTGTGTGTTGCTGAATTGATGAATAAATGAACCAGATGCCAGAACTGTCTATCTCTAGAACTCATCCAGAGGGAATGTGGTATCTCTGTTCTTTATATCCAGGATCTTTGGGTAATGTCTCTTTCCCCTTTTGTTCTGTCCTAAATTTGCCTCAATATTTGACACCATACAGACTAAAGGTGGAAAGTTCACCAGCATCAACATATCTAATATAAGCAGAGAGAAGAAACAATAGGGAAGAGAAGAAGTAAGGACACACAGGCATATGCATTAGCATGTTCCTACAGTATAAGTCAGGAGGCCATAACTAGCATTTACTATTTTCATGCCCTGTTATATTGGCCTCTCCACCTCCTCTTTTTCTCTATCCAGCATCTCAGGTGGTCAAGATTCTTTGCCTAGTATGGTAACAAATATTTATTTCTGAGAAGGCAAAGTTCATAGTAGTCCTACCTACGTGAAGTGTGAGAGAGTCTGCTCTTAAGGTAAGCAGAGTGAAGCAGGAGGTAGTTTAGGTTATCTTCTGGGTTCAAATTCCTCATGGCCAACAGCAACATTTTCTGCTATTGTGTCAATCATACAAAGTCAATCCCATGCCCCCCGTTTTTTATATAAGGCATAAGGTTCTGAAATACCTATAGTGCAAGTCAACTATCATTTAGTGGAAATATTGTCTGTGCTGTGGTAGAAATGTCTCTCCCATGGGAACTAAACCTGTGGACCAGTAGAGTGCTAAGTATGAAATCAAGAGGCAAACACTTTGAATATAGACTATTAAATGTAATCTCAAGAGGTACCTTCCACACCTCCACTGTTGAGTTCCCAGGTGTGGTATTTGGGTTGTCAGTGAAAAGAAATGTTTATACGTTATAAAACTAATAATTCAACTTTGTATTTTCTCCAAGCTGGGACTATATCCATTTCTAGTTACTCCTTATAATATTTGTCAATATAGCTGCTTGTGGATGATGAGGTAAGTAATAAGACCAGTGATTATCTCTGGCTTCAGAGTTTAGAATGGTGAGCCTGGTTGTTACAGCAGCCTTCCCTAAAGGATTTACAACTGAGCTGAGAGTTAAGGCATGAGAAGACATTTAATAGATGAAGGAGGAAGGGGCAAGTGTGTTCCAAGCAGATGGAAGAGAGTATGTGCAGACCTTGTGGTGGGAGAAATAATATGGAGAAACCTAACATGAATAATAACATAGTGAAGCATAGAGATTAATGGGGAAGAAAAGTATGAAATGAGGGTAGAGATATAGGCAGGGTCCAGAGCATATAGGGCCTTATTGACCATGTCAGGTATTTTTGGTCTTTATCCTAAAAATGAGAAAGAGCCAGGAAAGTGGTTTAAATATTGTGTGTGTGTGTGTGTGTGTGTGTGTGTGTGTGTGTTGGGAGGTGGAGGGCAAAGGGAAATGTTTTGACCTTGCCAAATTTGTTATACAAAATTTTCTCTACCTGTGGCATGGACAACACATTGTTAAGGGTGACAAATAAGATACAGAAGACTAGTTTAGGGGCTGCAGCAATAGTGCGAGAAGAAAAAGGTGGCAGCTTGGTGGCAATGAAGACAGGGAGGAGCATATAGAATTCAAGGGATTTTCAGAATGTAATTGAAGACATAGAAATAGATATATTTACCCAAGAAGGAGTATAGACTAAGAATCAAAGAAGGGTTAAGTTTGAGCCTTGAGGGAACTTAAACATTTAATACTGGAATGGAAAAGGATAAGCCTGTAAAGGGAGTTGATAAGGAGATCATAGAAAGGTAGAAGGAAACCATGAGAGTCTTGTCATGGACGCCAAGGGAAGAAAGTGTTTCTGGCAATGGGTGTTGTTAACAGCATAAAATGCTAATGAGAGGTAAAATAAGAGCAGCACTCAAAAAAATGTCCCTTCGATTTTGTATTCAAGAGGCATTGGTGATCCTTAGCAAGAGCTGCTTTGGTGGATGAATGTGAACGAAAGAAAGACTGGGAAGTGAGCAACAGAGACATGGTGACAAATTATTTGAAAAATTCTTCTGTTACAAAAAGGAGAGAGATTAGTTGCTGGGGAGGAATGTGGGTTAGTGGGTGGTGGTGGTGGTGGTGGTGTTTTAATGAGAGACATTGTGAGAAGGGATACTATACAGTGAAAGAAAAAAATTAAATAAGAAAGGATAGGATTCAAATAGGTAGGGGGCTGCACAGCTCCTTTACTGTGATAAGAGGGAGGTGAATGTAAATGTGGGGTGTGGAGGTTTGGCAGGAAACTGAGGCCTTCCCATTTGATGGTGCCTAATTTCTCTGTAAAGTACAAGTTATCTGCTGAGAGGGAAGAGAAATAGGGGAAAAGACTGGGCATTGGAGAGGTGAAGTTTTGAAATCAGTGTTAGGGGAATGGAAGAATGAGATGATCATGAAAAGAAGGAAAAGAAACACTAGGACTGCTGGACAGTGAGGGTGACTATGCATTTACAGTATCTGAATAGGTAGGCTGAGGGGCCGGTTATGGAGAAGTGAGAGCAAGTTCAAATGTATTTATCTTGGCCAGTAACTCTTAGACTATATCTAACAGGTTTTCAGTTAAATACCTAGGATATGAATAGATACTTAGCTAAAGAATAGCATGGGGGAAAAGTCCTGTCTACCATCTCCCTCACTTGAAAATTCATGTTCTTCATTTTGCTGCATGGTCTGGAAGAAGTGCTCAAATGAGTAAACTTGCTAAATTGTGTTCAAACCAACTGTCTCAAGAGAGGTCTTCATGATCTGGCCTCTGCTTGCTGATCCTGCCACTTGCTAATCTCCCAACCTACAGTTCCCCTTCCCACTCTCCTGAACTATTTACAATTCTTGAAAATGCCCAGCCCTTCTTTCCTCAAGTCCTTTGCACAGGTTATTCCTTTAGCCTGGAACATCTTTTTCCCATCCACTTTTCATGACTGTCTCTGGATAGAAATCATTTATGCCAGAAATGCTTCCTTGCATGACCCAAGGCTTTTTTTTTTTTTTTTTTTTTCTTTTTTTTTTCCCCCCTTGAGACAGAGCCTCGCTCTGTCGCCCAGGCTGGAGTGCAGTGGCCGGATCTCTGCTCACTGCAAGCTCCGCCTCCCGGGTTCACGCCATTTTCCTGCCTCAGCCTCCCGAGTAGGTGGGACTACAGGCGCCCGCCACCACGCCTGGCTAATTTTTTGTGTTTTTTTAGTAGAGACGGGGTTCCACCGTGTTAGCCAGGATGGTCTCGGTCTCCTGACTTCGTGATCTACCCGCCTCAGCCTCCCAAAGTGCTGGGATTACAGGCGTGAGCAACGGCGCCCGGGCATGGCCCAGGCTTTGAGTCAGGTTTCTATGTTTATCTGTTCTCCTATTCTGTGCTGAAAACACCTGAACTCCCTGTTTGCTTACCCTCTACCCCACTGCAACCTGAAACATAGAAATACGCCTTCTCCAGATCCTCTAAAGTAGATACAATTATCCAAGGAGGAGCATAGTGTAAGAACCAAAGAAGGGCTAAGTTTGAGCCTTGAGGAACTTAAACATTTAATAGCAGAATGGAAGAGAATAAACTTGCAAAGGAGGCTGATAAGGATATCATAGAAAGATGGAAGGAAACCAGAAGAGACACATCATGGAAGTCAATTACTTAGCACAGGGTTGACACATAGTACACTCTTTGTATGTGGCTAGAGAATGTGGCTGAGGAATGAATGATGAATGCCTCTTCCTTTTACCTGGGTGGGGGTGGAGGGTAGGAGGTGATTGCTAGAGATGCTGAATTAGATGAAGATGGCCCTGGGTGAACTTACTTAATCAGCAAATATCTGTGTTAATGCTGGTGTCTTACATTTCTATATATGTGATCGTTACCCTGCACACAATTTGATATGTGCACGTGCTCACATATACATCCATGCATGCACACAGATGTCTATACATACATGTATGTACAGTTTGTACTTCCTATTTTCTCAGTTTTTACTTTCACCTCTTCCATCTGCCCCAGATTCCTGTGGACTTATGGTTGTTTTCACACTCCTCATGCTTATCTTGATCTTTCTCCCTCCCCTTATAATATTTCCTGTATTCATTCCTCTGGGCCTTTTGGTCTTTCATTTTGTTTTTTATTTCTGCTGCTTCTTTCCAGGCTGCTTAAAGCACCTCCCAACAGATTTTCAATAGGAATACAGAGGCTCACTTTGGCAGTGCAGATGTTATACAATGGCAATGTTCAGTGCTTTTTTTTTTTTGGTTCCTACAGGGACTGGATGCATACAGTGTTTCACTGCTGATTCTTTGTAATAGTACTGCACAGGCAAAATGTTAATAAATTATAGCAGCAGAACTAATTAAAAGGCATGCATTATACATCTTGTGGACACATTCTTCATTAGCATAAATTCTCAGCATTACACATTCATGTCAGAAGGAATTAAAAGGAAAAACTTAAAAATAAAAAGGCATACATACAGAGACCCAAATGCTTTGGTTTCCCCAAGGCTTTTGCTGAGCATATGCCCTTGTGGATTCACTAGTTCTTTTAATTTTTGTGTGTTATTTTAAAGGAAATATACCATGTCCCATTTTTATGTACTTTAAAAATCAAACCAGCTTTAAGATGATAAAGTTAATCCTGTCTATCCCCCTTGCAACAAAGTTTAAAGAGTATTCAGTGAACAGGTTTCTAGAACTAGAAATAAACTCTTAGTTTTTCCATATTTTCTAACAGGCATTTGATTATAAGTAGCTCAATAACTAGTCTCTCATGTTAGCAATACTATTGTTTTCAACTCAGTTCTTATTTTAGAGCCCTGGTTGGTAAGACAGACCAAGGGTCACAGGGAAAGGGGGCAGCCCATAGTTCCCTTATATTACCATTCAGTTATTCAAGCTTCTTCCTTAGGAAAATACATTGGTTCAGGCTTTTTGTACAGATCATGCTTAACAATACTGGACCATGCATTGTCTGTGCCGACAGAGTTCCCTTGTGCATTAGCAATCCTCATGACTTTCTCTACACATGGAAACCAATTTGATAGATAGTGGAAGTGATGATAAGGAGATGACCAGGCATCCTTTAGTCCCTGAGCCAGGGGATTCTCCTTTTAAACATGAGTATTCATATCACTTTTAATTTCTTGCCTCCTTCCAAAACAGGATTGAAGGGCTTGAAATAACTAGATGCCTACACTTTTACAAGAGTTTTCCAACTCATCTTCCTACATCCACTCTTGGCCTAAAGGCTTGTCTCATAACAGCCCAAAGGAGCTTTGGAAAATGTAAATTAGGCCACACTGCATTCCTGTTGAAAGCCCTTCAATGTCTCCCATCACTTGGAAGAAAATTCAAAGTCTGCTAAATAGCCTGCCAGACCCTACTTAATTTGACCCCTTCTTCAATTTTGTTGCTTACTGTCTTTCCACTTTACTCCAGTACTACTACTGGCATTCTTGCTGTTCTATGAACATGCCATGCTCACTTCTTTTCCAGAACCTCTGCACATTGCTTTTCCTTCTTTCAGATGAAAGCATGGCTTGATCACTCAGTATCTGTTCAGGTGTCTCCTCAGAGGGGGCGTCTCTGAGTAGCCTATCTAGAACAACAAGTAGCACTAATGGCTACCTGATATTGTATACATATTAGTCTGTTTTCATACCGCTATAAAGAGGTGTCCAAGACTGGGTAATTTATAAAGGAAGGAGGTTCAGTTGACTCACAGTTCAGAATAGCTGGGGAGGCCTCAGGAAACTTACAAAAAGGTGAAGGGGAAGCAAGGCACCTTCTTCACAAGACGGCTGGAAGAAGTGCAGAGTGAATGGGGAAGAGCCCCTTATAAAACCATCAGATATCATGAGAACTCACTCACTATTAGAAGAACAGCATGGGGGAAACCACACCCATGATCTAATTACCTCCACCTGGCCTCTCCTTTGACATGTGAGGATTATGGGGATTAAAATTCAAAATGAGATTTGGGTGGCGACAGAAAGCCTAATCTATCCAGTATATCTATTTGCAAATTTTCTTTCTTTTCTATCAAAATACAAGCTCTTCGTGGTTAGAGATTTTATCTATCTGGTTCAATGTTTTCGTATTAGAGTCTAGAAGAGTGCCTGGTGCATTGAAGATACTCAATATATGCTTATTGAGTAAATGAATAACTGAAACTTCTTGCCTGCAGTTGAGTGAGTACTGGTATTTTTATTTTACCAGTTAATAAATTAGAAAAGACCTGTTAGGCACATGCCTCTTTAATGCAAGAACTTGAGAGTAAATGACATGACTGAAAAAAACCTTTGCAAACAAATGGTCCAGTATCATCGTAGGGCAATAAATTGGGGTCAGGTGGGATCAAAGTGTGCTTCATGTAAAAGGAAAGAATGACAACCTTTATTATAGATGCTGCTTTGATCAAAATCTAGAATAGTTCATGAGGGGTTAGGGAAGAGAGTCATCTTGTACCCTTCTGGTCAATTTGTAAATTGGTGCCTCTCTGGAGGTTAATCTATCACTAAAAAGCCTCAAAAAATTGCATTACTTTTTGACCCAGTAATTCTATTTCTAATAATTTAACTTCAGGAAGTAATTAGGAGCATGAATGAAGATTTATTTCTTAAGGTATTCAGTACATAGTAAGTTATTATCAGATAAAACATCTGAAACAACCAAAATATCCAATAGTAGTATTTTGGTTAAATTACAGTATAATTAAAGAATGGAATTCTGTGAAAGAGATTCACAATAAAATGCTAAGCAAAAATAAAATATGAGCCCACTAAAAATACATATATATACATATAAATAATAATATATACTTATGTTAATGTAACCATCTAAGTGTTAGCAATGTTATCTCTTCATGTTAGAATGATTAAAAATGTTAATTTTTCTGTTTCTTAAATCTGTTTTTTCTAGTGGTTCTAAAGTAAACGTATATTGTATAATTAAAAATTAAAAATATATACCAATAAACTCCACAAAAAGTGAACAATTTATTAAAGAGATACATATAGATAAACTCTTACTCCTTGTCTGTGGATATGATTGGTCACCATGTGCCCTGTCTTTCTAGGTCATGCACCCATTAATCCAGCATACATTTATTGAACACATATTATATGCAGTGTTCTGTGTTAGGCTCCTCTTCCGCCAAGGGGTTATTGACATTGAGAGCTGTTTACCACCATTGTAAGTAGTTTTATAAGACAGAGGAAGGAATCCATTACATATCACTTTATCTTCATTTTCCAGAAGGTAGTTCTAAAATGGAAAGTGTCTGTATCAGCCCAATCCTAAAAGTTTTCATTTTGGACAGTCTCCAAAGAGACTTTTTGCCCAGCAGAGCTGCTCCTTGGTAGTAAAGCTGAACTTGTGACCAAGTGTTTGTGCCTAAGGTCTTTTCCTTGCTATTTCAAACTGGGCTATGTGCCTGGCCCAGCTTCCCATGGCAGAACTGATACACCAACCTTGTTTTCCACCTTACAAAGGTGGCAGTGGCTTGAATAAAAGCCCGTCTGCTGAATGGCTTCCAGATAGAGCAGGGGCTGAAGAACAGGCAGTGACTTGTTGCCTCCTTTTCCAGGTGTCTTGTTTAGTGCAGAAGCCTCAGTGCCTAGTGTGTTAGCTGACAGAGTAGGCACTGAGTAAATACTTGAGCAAATGATTTACAAGGAGGCCAGGTGTCAACCCACTTTCCAATCTCACTGAAAGCACCCAAGAATGGGCCCCTTTCTTTAGATGTTTCCGTATACCAACCGGACATGTGAAAATATAAGGAATTTGGAAAAGGTACTTTGTGTGTAATAAGGCTGACACATGAAAGCATGTGATGGTAAAATGACAGAGATGAGAAGGAACATCAATAATCCATGCTGCACTGTAGAGATTGCAAAAGCACACAAGGACAAGTGGCCTTGTCTCTGCTTAACAAGCAAGCGTTTAATTGGAAGCCTAAATAATATATTAAGCTTTCTGTGTTGGAATTACTCTATGCCGTTCTGCTTATCTGTCTCTGAATGAGATGAATTTCCAGTGGCATGCTTGGGTTGCTTTATTCAACACCAGCAGGCAGACATTGTTAATGATCTTTACTCTCCTGGTAGTTGGAAGGGAGTTTCTATCCTCCTGGGGAAGGCAGCTGTGGTGCTTGGGCCAGAGTTGCCACACCGTGTCCATCTGCACCATTAACCTCTGGAGGGAGAGTGGTCTCTATCTCTCTCCTACCCCAATTAACAGAAATTCCCAGCCTTATTCAATACCCAGTCTTTTCTAATTGGGCAAACATGCTCCTTTGTTTCAGTTACTCCAAGATTCACCTCCCTTCTGTAGGAAACTGAAGTTCTGCAGAATGGACAGAGATGATGTCCTATTAAGAAAAAAAAAAAGCAGATGTGGTTTTCTCTTCCTACGGGTGACAATCTAGTTTTATCTTTTACTTCAATTCCAGGAAAATCCATTCCAATCATGAAAAATATGTCGGAAGAAAAGCAGACCGCTCTGTTGTATTTGGATTACATGACCAATTTTTCCAAGCTAGCTAATAAAAAGGGACTTTATTAACATAAAAGTAGAAGATTTTTGAAGGTGATGAGGACTGAATCTTTTTCCCTGTGTTAGCTGTGCAATCACAAGATGTTAAATTTCAGGGGAAGAAAAATGACCCTTTGCCCTTTAAGACAGTCAATAGGCTTTTATAAGCAGGCAACCAAAGATTGCACTGTATTAGAATTTAATTTTTAATTAATACTAGATTACAATTGTATTTTCAGAGCATCCCTCCTTAGGCCCACATTAGCAGTAAGAGAGTTCACCTGGATGGATATTATTGCAGAGAACACCAGGGGAATGAATAAGAGATCCACAACTGCTGTCAGTGGAAAGCACAAAAAGGAAATGAATCTCAACTAACAGCAAAGGGAGCTCTGGAAGCTGCATGGCACGTGTACGGCACGATAATCAGAGGCCCCTCTGTGAAATGATTGCAAGGTTTTGTTCTACCTAGAAAAGTTTCAGAGTTGAGAGGCAGCATGGCAGAGTGGAAAGAGGATGGATTTTGGAATTAGACAGCTTGAGGTGAAAATCCTGTAACAAAGAAAAGATAATGTGAATGTCTGGGGCTATGGGGAAGATGAACAAGCCAGCTTTTGTAAAGTGCCAGATACACAGGTGTCCAGTAATTGGTAGGTATTATTGCCTCTTGTTTGGATCTGTAAATTTCAAAGAGAACTCTAAAGACTGGCCTGAGTAAATTGTGTTAAAGAAAATGAACTTTTAAGGATACAACTCACATCACGATCACTGTAGAGGATTTTCTCAGAACCCTTATCTGAGGTTCTGGATGAGAAAGTAGGCAAGTTATTTCTGTTTTGGGAGCAGAAGTTACTCTGTTGACATTTTACAAGAGGCATTGGAATGCTTAGTGGAAAGAAGGAGTAACGGGAAAGGGAAGGAAGAATAGAAGAAGCAGGAGGGAGGAGAAAAAGAAAGAGCAGCGGTAGGAAGGAGTTGTGGTGTGGTAGTGAAACATTTTAAATCTTGATTTTAAAACCCATTTTATTACTTTGAAAAGACCAAAAGGCATTCTATTATAACAATGGCTGTGATTGCCTTTGAAAGATAGGAGTATAAAATATTTTTTCTGACTTATTTTTTTCCAAATTTTCTCATTGAGTAAGCACATATTACTTTTATAATTAGGAAAATCAAAATGGCACCCTTGTTAATTATTTCAGGATCACATGTCTTTTTACGGTCCCTTTGAAAGAGTAATGTTTGAGAAGCTTCATTAACTAATGACGTATACAAATAGGACCTGAGAGGTTTAGGAATTCAAATTCCAGCCTTAGGAATTCCCATCACCAAGGTAGGCCAGGACCCTCAGCTCCTTTCACCTTCACAAAAGGCAAAAGGCAGAGTGTTTCATATGAGGGAGTCTAGCTTAGTAAACACAAATAAATCTCTGACAAAGTAAGGTTGTTTTACATGAGGACCCTAACCCTTCCTCCCTGACCTTTCCCCAGTTTCTGGAATTTTTTATTCCAGTGTGTGGGATAAGTCTCTGTGAACTTGTTTCCAACCCAGCATTTTTGTTCTCCGGGAACTTCAGGGAGCATGAGTGAATTCGACATATGCTGGCTTATCACACTGCGCCTGACACCTGGCTCTGTGCTATCTGCAAAACCAATAGAAATAGCTACAGGGGAACTTGTATGCATCTTGAACAACTTTTAATTTAGGCAGTTATCTTCTTCAAACAGACAGTTTGGGTCTCTACATTTCAATCATCAGGACTCTTCAGGACAAGCAAAAAGCCTCAGTAAACCAGTAAACACCACAGTGCTTATTTAGACCTGAACACTTTGATTAACGTTTACATACTGAAATAACCATGGAGAACAAGTAAACAGCCCATCCCTTGACTCACATAGATGAGCCTATTTACATACTGAAAATGGCACAAACTGTCCAGGATAGTGAGTCTATTTGGACCATGAAGGGAATATCACCACGCTTTTTCCCTTGTATAGTGATTGTTTTAGCATGTGTTGGGACATAATCAAAGGAGAACTTGATGTGTTTGGGAGGAGCATCAGATGAGTGATAGGTATTTCAGAAAGAAGTTAGTTGACTAATGATACTGAGTAAGAGAAAAGAAAGAAAGGAATGTAAGTGGGAACATAGCCCTGGGGATATGTTGTGAGAAATCAGGACTTTAGTGTTATAGAATGAAAAGTCATATGCCATTGCAGAAAATTAGCGACAACTTGGTCAGAGTCTTGAAGTGTCAAGGAGTAATAAAATAAGTACAATAAAGAGAAGAATATTTACTAGTTGAAAGCCTTTTCTGTTCCATATTTGCTTGTTTATATTGACTTTAACTTGCCTTCATTATAACATCCTTCCTGCTCATTATGACGTAGCATTTTGATCAATGTGCAGAAACCAATGGCTATGAACTGAATTGTGTCACCCTCAGATCCATACATTGAAGCCCTAACCGCCAATGTTATTGTATTTCGAAATAGCTTTTTTAGGAGGTAATTATGATTAAATGAAGTCATAAAAGTAGGGTGCTAATTTAATAGAACTGGTGGCCTTATAAAAAATGAAACTCTCTCTCTCCCTCTGTATGCACTGAAGAAAGACCCTGTGAGGACAAAGAGAGAAGGTGTCCATCTACAACCCAAGCAGAGAGCCCTTACTAGATACTAGATACTCACTCTTCTGCTGGCACCTTGACCTTAGGTTTTCCAGCCTCCAGAAGGCTGAAAAACTTCTGTTGTTTAAGCCACCAAGTCTGTGGTATTTTACTGTGGCAGCCAGAACTGACTAAGATACCAACAATATTTTAAAGTTTTTCTAAATTAATATGACAAAATCTTGAACCAGAGCACTTAAAAAAATGAAGCTCAGTTATTTTCATCTCATTTCTTAGTTTCTTGACTGACAGAAATAATATCTTCTGGCCATTTCCCATCACTTATGGTGATATTTTCCATTGGAAGAGTAGGCCTTGGAGGTCCTATTTTTCACAGCCATCTATCTGTCTCAATGCCATTCCATGGTCAGCCTTACATTCAGACCCCTTAGAATGGGCTCTTCATGATTTGCTTCAATTCTACATGTTGAATAACTTTATTTTACCGTTTCCCAAGTTTGTGTAGTAAAGGACTGAGCTATAATAATAGATGTCGGAGAAGGATAGGCTTCTATTATATGATTAATAATGCAACACTATTAATGAAATATTCAAAAGATGAGAGGCATAAATGCTGTTTTAGAACATTCAACAAAATACAATTTTTTAAGAAAGTATTTTATTTTTGTGTCTCAACAGATGAAATTCATAACCTTGTTTTCTGATAAGACAATTCAAACATACAAATCAATTACAACAATGTGCTTATCAGCTCCCCCTCCCACCCCTATATTTTAAAGCAACTGACAGTTTTGAAGGACACCAAGACAATAGGGCTTAGCTAAACAATATGGCAATTAAAAATGGCCCTCTAAGAAAATAATTACAATAGTTGTTGAAAAGAATTTGTCCTTTGAGCAAAACAGACTGAAAAGAATTATCATGAAATGAGAATTATAGCTTCTCTTCCAATAAAGGAGAAAAGGGGATGTATGTTAAAACAATGATACAGAAAGCTGGGGAGTCAGACTGAAAACAGAAAGCCCCAGGCAATAAATGTCTCCAATAAAATGCATCCCCTTGAAGATATCCATTCAAACTCTTGTTTCATATTGAAATAAATAACTGTTCCCCCACACCCAGCACCTGGAAGTGAATCATTTTTGTTCTCCTTTGTTAAAATTAATTTAATAATTTTTCCAATCCAGCGTCTCTGAGAAAGAGGTGTTATGAATTTTGTAAAAGTCAATGACATTAAAGATAACCCAAGCCAGTCGATGGCCAACACCATTTTAGATTCTAGCCATAAAGAGATTAGACATATTCTGGCAAACCTGGGGCTCCCAGGGAAAGCAGGGTTCATACTCAATGACATGTAGTTACTCTAATCCTGTAGCACCTTTCTACTAGGTCCCCAATTCTATATACCATTTCCTCATGCTTTTCATGGTAAGCCTCACAGCACCCTTGTGAGGTAGGTAGTGTTATGGTTAATTTGAGAGATGGGGATGCAGAGATGTTAAGTAGCTTGCCCATAAAGAAACATGAATCCAGTGACACAGCCCTAGGGACTCTCACTCCAGATCCTTGTCTTTTTAGTACTTAACTGTTCTGACTCCCTGAGAGTGGATCATTAAAGCAGGTAGGTCCTTAACGCCAGACTTGTGCCTGGCCAGGTGGACACTAAGGCCTATCTCTAAACCACATGATTTAGATGATAGAATGAGACACAAGTTGCAATCAATATGGAAGCCAAAGGAGTTAATGTGGAGAAACACAGGATTAATGTTTGAACAACAGTTTGATAATGACTTCAGTGATGGGCAGCTTGATTACTATGATAGTGGATACTCAGTAGATGTTGCATAATTAAATGAGTAAATGAATGAAAGGAGATTGTGCTTGGATAAGTGGAAAATTAAATTTTCTGTATCTTTTAAAACAAAGCTAGAGAAATATGATTTTTAACTTCTAATCAAGGATGAGAAGGAAAGAACTGAGTAGATTCCTGAATATTCTGAGGGTATGTATTTAAGCTAATTATTGGCGATATTTAAAAGATATAAATAGACATTTAAAATCATTTTCAATATACAGTGTATTTACTTATCAATTTGGAAACCAGCTTAAGATCAATATTAGAGGAAGTGTGATATGCATAAACATCCATTTGCCTCTACAATTAAATTCTCTTATATATGCTTATATGATCATTGCCATTTATTTGAAATGCTTGTGTTCTCCAATTCTTATTAAATGTTCTTTTGAAAATATATTCAACCACCAGAACAATGAACTACTCTTCCCTAGACTCACCAGCCAGGATACATTTTTCAGTTACTTTCAGTTTCTGTGAACCCCTTTTTTTTTTCCCCAGAAGACTCACAGCAGAAAACAGCTGTCCTGTATTGAAACCAGCCCTGCATTAAAGCCAGCAACTTTCTTACAGCAGTGCCATGAAGAGCTCTTGAGACCACTGAAGCACAGACCACTGGATTCTCCAGGTGTTGCTAAAATAGAAGAGCTTATATAAATCAAGGTGGTGGAGCTGACTTGGTAATCTCTTTGCATTACACATTTGTTCTGTGCTCAGTGAATTAATTCCCTGTAGGATGTTTGTACTGATACAGTGTGAGGCTTAAAGAAACTCTGGATGCCACAGTATGGATTTGTGTGCGCGGGTTTGAAGAAGTGTTTGTTTAACTTTTGTGAGAGCCCTGCATGTATAGAATGGATGTAACCTATTAGTCTTTTGTACATCCAGCTAATAGCCCATGGCTAAAGGAATAGACTAGATGTAGTGAATTGCCTCTGTGCTATGGTACTAGCATACTTTATCTCTTGTGCTTGGAAATAATATGAATAGTGATGTTGTAGTTAGAAAAGGGTTCACATAAATGTTACTTCTGCCTTAGATGGGGATCTGGTAAAAAAATTTATCTCCCAATGTGACAATACAAAATTATTCACTATAGATATAACTTTTACAATCACATAAAAGATTTAGGTATTTCAATCAAAGAGGTATGCTCTCTAGCAGTCTGTTCTTTTTGTAGAGACTCTCCTTGGATTTTCATCTCTGAGACCCTGACTCTGTAGTGATTCAGGTGAGTTCTTAGTTTTCTTTATTAGCAGACAAACAGAATAGTGAGAATCCACATATTTTCCATCTGCCTTATCTTTTCCCTTATCTTTTCTCCAGATGGTTCTTAGTAATATATATGTATATACGTGTCATTCTGCCATTAATACACATATACTATTTTGAGAGTTTGACATGTCCTGATTTACCAACGACAGTGTTATGGAATAAAACAATGCCTGCATAGCTATAATAAGGGATCTCCTTCCTAATCCATTTTTTGTGATAGAGGGTCATAATTTTTGCATTTGTTTATAAAAGTTGATGAAAGGCACCAGTGTGACGAGCCCTAGAAGCCAGTGTTTTCAGATTTTCCACCTATCCGTGGCAGAAATAGTAGGTAAACTTCCTCTCAGGTTTCTCAACTTTCTCCTTAACTTGGCTTTATTCTACATTAATCTTCATGTACTGTGTTTTAGGTCTGATAATGAAGTAATTAAGAAAAGAATATAGGGTTGTACAATAAGCTTATCTGCCTTAAAGGGAGTAGGTATAAACTCCTAATTTTTATTTCGACTGTATCAAACAACACAAAAACATTAACAGCCATCTAGCAAGGGCAGTATGCTCATGACTGAGAAAAATGAAAGAAGAAACCAAACAAACACAAAACTATGATGAACTTCTAAATTTATGAAGTAATACATGACCAGAAAGTCTTTAAAGTGCAGAGCCAGAAGCCAGGCCACTGAGTTAAAAGTATGTTTAGCTTTCACTTCATTATATTATCTTCTTCCCATTGTTTAAGTACAAGTCCTGAAGTATTGGGACCATCTTATCCCTCTGATTGGTGAGTTTACTGGACAAGCTAACTCCTAATATTGATTGGCGAGATGTCTACCCAACACATTCAAAACTATGTTTATGGGAGATGGCTCTTGTTTTAGTCTTACTGGTTTAGTAGCATAAAATAAAAGCCCACTGTCAGACATGCAACTCTGACCAGAACAGCTCTGGCATTAACAGAAAATTTTCAAGAAGAAATTCTCTCTCTAGGGGCAAGCTTTTCATTTTGCAATTAAAGAATAGCAAGCCAGGCGCAGTGATTCATGTCTGTAATCCCAGCACTCTCGGGAAGCCGAGGTGGACAGATCACGAGGTCAGGAGATCGAGACCGTCCTGGCCAACATGGTGAAACCCCGTCTCCACTAAAAAAATACAAAAATTAGCCGGGTGTGGTGGCGGGCGCCTGTAATCCCAGCTACTCAGGAGGCTAAGGCAGGATAATGGCTTGAACCTGGGATGGGGAGGTTTGCAGTGAGCCGAGATCGTGCCACTGCATTCCAGCCTGTCGACAGAGTGAGACTCCATCTCAAAGGAAAAACAACAACAACAACAACAACAGCAGCAAAGGGACCTTTTCTGATTTCTTGCTAACAGTCTCAGTATTTGTGTGTTTGTTGCTTCCTGGAGGTGAATCCCAGGCTTTCTTGTTATCTAAGAAAGTGATTTCCAGGTACCATGACTGTCAGCTTTCTGCTTCCTTCTCCACCTCCTCCTTCTTCACTGGAAACCATCTAATGAGCCACAAGGAGAGTGAAGATGATACCCTAGATATGACGCCTGCCTGAACACATCTCCCTAAAGCCCATTCCCTCAAGTACGGAGGTAAAGAGAGGGCACCTTCACCCGCAGCCCAAGAGGAGTTTAACAATTTTCAATTCATTTCCTCTTTAACACTAGACAATTTTCCCTTTCCCTTTTTTCAATTTGCTTGAAGACTAAAGATGTTTCTCTTTTTAATTTTTTTGTGCCTTCCTACTTGACACAATGTTTTGAATCGTTTGGCTGAGTGAAGGCTAATTCAGAAAGAAAAACTTGATGGTGGTGTTGTATGTTTGTCTTGCTGAACCCTTCAGTTCTTGCTCAAATAGATTTTAAGCCTTAAGTTATGCCCATTACTTGCTTATGTAATTAATTCACACGAATTTGGAGACTTTTGCAAGTGATACAGGATTTAGCTCTACTAAAGTAGAATATCTGTAGAGTATGGTTGATATTACATAAATTTGGATGCCCAGCAGGTTGAACTATGACCCCTTTGTAACTTTCTGTAGCTGGATACCCTGTCTTTTGAATCCTCTCTGAGTTGTCTCCACTCACTTTAGCATTTGAATGAGATTCCACTGGACCTGCTTCATCTCTGACAGTATTGGGGATTACTAATTAATACAGTGGTATCTCATGTTCCCTGTGAGACTCATATAACCTACTTCTGCCAATAAGAAAGTATTTTTATATGACTCCAGTTGTCTTGTATTGCATTTCATTTCTTATTAATACTTCAATGAATTTAACTGAGATGGCAGATGCTTAAGCCCTTTCATCAGCAAAGAAAACATGTTTTCCTAACTTGTTACATGTTAATAAGTTAATTTGTTTTTACATGTTAAAAAACATGCCCACAACAATTAACCAATAATAATAGCTAATGAGATGCAAACCTAAATCAAGATACTTTTGTGATTAGCATCAATTTTTTGAAAACAAAAACTTTCAGGCATTTTTTAGGAAAAGTTTTGCTAGGTTGTTATTAACTTTCAATCATGGGATATTCTTAAAATAGCATTTTGATAAAAGACATTAAAGGAAAACACAGATACACATTTTTTTCTCCTGCTCAAGCTTATCAACTTTTAAAACAGTTATAATTTAAACACAAAAAAATCAAACCACCCTTCCCCACATATTTATATATGTATATATAAACAATAGAAATTATGATTTGGGGCATTCTATACCATAAGGGAAAAACCTAAAGACAACTGTCTTGTGTATGAAGCAACTCAGGTGTTTATGGTATACCTGATTTTATAACTGTGGAGAAAAAGACTATGTTTTCTTCCAAATAGCCTCTATACAAAGTTTGTTCATGATTCAATTCCAATCTCTTATCACACAGATACGTATATAAATCAGTTTGCTGTTGGACATACATTGTAAAGAATGAAAAAATTTTTTTTGCAAGTCTGAATTAATCTCCTGTTTAATTATTTGATTATATTGTATTGTTGATTTTACTGAATATATTGCAGTGTAAAGATATTAAAGCAATTTAGAATAGGAGGTGTGCAACAAAATGAAGGAAGTTAACATGGCAACCAAATTTCTTTTTTTTTTTTTTGGCCTTTTGGAACAGGCATAAAGTCTTTGACCCATCATCAGTATGGACAGTTATCTTTTGAACTTTATTGGAATTAATTAAGCAATTTAGTAAAACAAATTTGCATTTTTTTGTTGTCTTCTAATGACTATTTTGCATATTAAAAGTAAAGTCTTCTTTAAAACGTGAAGTACTCTCTTGATTATGCCAGCTCTTTTCTCATTCTGCTAAGGCTATAAATAAAGCTTTCTATTTAAGGCTGGCATTATATCAACCCACCTGCTTCTGGAAGGGAGAGGAAAAAAATCAGAATCGCTCAACCTGCACATTGCTGTCAGCTTGTGATTATGTGAATGGTAAGTCTTAACTTTTAAAGTGTTATGTGAGATAGCTGGAGGGTTTTTTTTTTTTTTTTAAAGCAATTTCCAGTTTAACAATTACCCAAGAATCTCAGTTACCAATGAAAGAAGACTTATCCCTGGAGAGAACATTCATTGATGAGGATGGCAGCAGCTGAGAAGTGACAGTGGTGAGTAGGCAGAGCAGGAGAGTGAAGGATCATTTCAATTGCTGCATCAGGAAAGGAGGCAAGTATGTGGGGGAATACCAGAGCTTTTCTCCTTCTGTGGGCTGTCTCAGGGGACTTTAGTTCCTGCTTTTTGTCCTTCCTATTCAGGATGTTCTCCATGGAGAAGGGGGTCAGGGAGGGAGAAGAGGTATTAAAAGACCTTGGTAAACTCGAGAAAGGCAGTCTGGGACGCATGCAAGCTTGTCCTGATCAAACTCCCAAATTTAGAAAGAGTAACATCAGCCCCAGTCCTATTTTAGAAAAATAAGCCTTTTACAAACATCTTAATTATGTATTTTGTTGTTGTTGGAAACATTTCATCCTAGGCCATTTGTTAAAAATCTCACACAAGACAAGGAAGTTCTAGTCTCTACCATTTTTTTGAGAAAACATGCAGTTACACTTAACTGTTCTCCAAACAGACAAACCAACTTCAGAGTCGAAAACCTGTCATTAATTGTTGATTTAAAACCTTGTTTACTTGGCTAAACCTTGCAAGCCTAGCCATATGGCCCCTGAACCCAATGTTTATTAGGTTAATTGAGCTAAAGATCACAGCAATCAGCTATCATTTCATCTTGTAGACCTATGTTGTAAAGCTGTCCTTTCCCAGCTGGAGTGTAAATGAGAAGGCTCTTTTGGGAATGGCTTTTGAAGGCGAAAAGGGGAGCATCACTGAGATATTCATGTCAAGTGTTTGCCAAAGTACCAGAAAACACCCTCTGTTGCCTAACCAAAATAGAAATTCAAAAATCAACAAATCAAATAATATTTCATTCCTCAAGGCTTTCTACACCCAAAGGCAGAATTCCCAAACTCCTCAATCAGAAAAACATCAAGGGTTTTAGCTGAAAGGAACTGAAAGGAGCTCCCAAAGCCAATGGCGGAAAATCAGTGGAAATTACCAGGCACATGATGTATGAGTCTAACCAATAGGGAATGTTAATTATAGTAAGAGATAATAAATCTTTACCTAAGTGCTGAGTAGAATGAATGCCTTTGGTTCCAAAGGTTTTGTTACTAGATTCAGATGCCACAAAATCCATTTGGGATAGCTCATGTGAGCTATAGGTGACTGGGTCATAGAAATAAAGGTATAAAAAGGATACCAGTGAAAGTCAAGGAAGAACATAATCTCTGATTCTTCTTCAGGTAGGAGATAATAAATATAAAAATTGGCAAGAAAGAAAACAGGATTAAAATGTATCCAAGTGTCTCCCTCTAACCTTCCTTAAATTCTTCATATAGCTTTATGTTTGGTCTTAGACTTCTAAGCTGAAAATTATGTAATTATTTTCTTTCCTAGAAAGCCTCAAGACATATTCAGTGCTGAATGGCTTCTGAGCACATCCCCTGAAGTTAAAACAAATGTCTTGACACAAAGATGAAGAGAGACCCTGGAAGTAGAAGTTAATGTACATGGGACTCTACTCTTTTATTTCTCCAAGATCACATTCTCTCTTTTGTTCCTCTGATATAAAAATACATGTGTTTGTACCAGAGTAAAGTGATAAAAGTCAGGCCTCGATGCAAGTGACATTTAAATAATCCTTTTTTAAAGGGTCACAGAAGATTGCAACTTCTAAACTCCTGTAAGAACTGAGGAACACAGAATGTCTGACAGAATAATGAAGAAAAGAATCCATCCTAAATACTGTAGGGCAACTTCTGAATGTGTTTTTCCTAATAGGGAGTTGTCAGTAACAAGCAAAATTTCTCAGAAAGTTGAGCAAAACCAGAGTGGAATGAAAACCACTGGGATGAAATGCTGAGCCAAACAACAGTATTTCTTTCTGGGATACTTTGAAACAAAGCCTCTGGGAAGAAAATGACTCAGAGATGTTATATTTAAGCAAGTAAGTTGGCCCCTATGCTGGTATGAGCTTTTATGCTCTACCATGGTCTAGTTGATATAACAAAGAGTAATCAGAAGCCATGAGGGAAAATTCATGAATCCTTTTGTGAAACTGAGTACTAAAGCACCAGCGTTTCAGTCAATGGATACCAGAACTTTGCAGGCACAAAAAGGAACCCAAGATCTGCTCAGATAGTGGGAGTGTAGAAAATTAAATGTCTATTCAATTACCTATTAATCCATTACTATGATGGATGCTTCAGGCAAAAAGGTGCCAATTCCCCTGAAAGTATCTGGTCAATATACTTTTATGATCTAAACACTGACACAGGCAATTTTTTTTGATAATCTATCGGAGGCCAAACTAATTTTACTCTTATTAGAAATATTAGATTTGGGAATACTTCAGAAGAGTACTACTCTAGTCTAAAGTTGACCAATCTGGGTTCTATGGAGCTCTAGTTTTTGAAAATTTATAGCATGAAAAGAAGTGCTTTCTGCTCATACAAATTAGTGAATCCCAAAGATAAACAATATTAAACAGGATTCTTATTTACAGGACTTTCCAGAGAATTTATTAGGCTTATATAGATTTCGAATCTCTAAAGGTGGTTAGAGAATGCATTTCCCCAATATACTGGGGTCAACAGGACTCTTTTTTTTTTTTTAGGAAGAATGATTAGAAATATCTGAAATAACTATTGTTCCACGGATCAGAGTATGGGACCTCTAAGAAAATTCATTCTCTTTTCTTCCAATAAAATGAATAATAACGAAATCTTTTAACTAAATGTTTTTCATGGATGGGTACATTTTAATACAATTTCATTTCACTCAGCTGTTTTTGGCCAACTTTTATTTTGACAAAAGAGCAGTCAAAATCACAAAACCCTCTTGTTAATTGCTCAATGTTTCTCCCTCTTTTTTGACAATTAGTTGAATACTGCTTCACACAATGCTGCCACATAAAGATAGTTTCTATTAACTTTTGGAAGTTTTTTGGAAATCTCTAACTTTGTTCATTTTCAAATTTGAAAGACCCCATTCCATTTGCACACAAGTTGGATTTGTGATAGAGTTTGCAGCAGAGCTTGATTTGCATTGTTTGATATAAGGTAATTGGCACAAATGGAAAATAGAATTCTAAAAGATCCGTAATAATCAGAAAAGTCAAATGAAAAATGACTTGAGCAGGCAATTCTTCAATCTTTCATCATATTTTCCACCCTTTATTAGGGGAGAAATTGGTTTAACTCTGTTGCTATCTGACTGGCAAAACAATTTCTGGGCTTGTCCTACTTTTATTGGGATCAATTTAATTTTATTAAAGTTCCTCAAAATTTCAAATTTTCAAATTTCAAACTAAAAAGAGCCAGTCTTTTGAATGTCAACCCGCCAATCCAATGTCAAGAAGCAAACCCCAGATACTTTCTACTCCAGCTTACACGTTATTCAAAACGTAACCTATTTTCAGATCCCTCTTGAAATGGGAAAAGTATAGATTATTTCCTATCAGTTCTATGCTGATTAAATGTGACATTTCATGAACACAGTCCACATTCAATGCTTTCTCAGATCACATAACCATATGCTTTGAAAGTCATTCACTGAACATTTAGCCAAATGAAACTATGCCTCCCCTCTGAATCAGATCACTGGTGGTCATGGAATGACATCAGTTTTTATAAACTGGAATGTTTAACTTTGAGTAACAGACATTAATACAAACTGAATTGGACAAGTATCCTTGGGTCAGAGAGAGGAAAAAAATTCAGCACAACTTAACATATTTATAGGGTTATAATCTTGCTTTTTCCTCAGTGGAGAGAAAAAAGAAATCACTAAATGATTTTTAATCCATCTTGTTTTTTCTCAGTTCTTAGAAAACAAGACAAATTTCTCTTTATTACACACGATAATTTTCAAAGTAAAAACCAAAATCTAATTGGGAAGGAAGCAGGAAGAAACCCTGAAGTTGTCTATGCAAGGTAATACTGTGTGTACAGTATTCAAGTAGAGAACATCAGAGTGGCAGTAGCTAGATGTTCCCTTGACTAGCAGCAATCTAGCACGTAGGCAGCTATCATGTTTTAAACAAATCCTTGTTTGCATTAACATGTTATGTATTTATCACCCTGGTTTGTGTTGGCATCTGAGAAGAACTCTTTCTTATTCAGAGAGCTTTTGAATATCTGAATTCTTGATCTTAGCTACTGGTGAATGTTATCTTATGGTTATTTGTAACCATTACCTCTTCTTCCATTTTCTATTACCCCACTAGTAGTGACTGTGGAAAGTAAAATCAAGGAGTGATTAAATGAATCATTTTCATTATTAACACCTACCTTGCATTTTACAGGTACATCTAGTGGTGCACCACCTTCTGGAGAAACCAAGGGCTTTGTTACAGTAAACTGGTCCAGTGTGATATTATCACAAGTATAAAAAATATTCCATTCTGTATCAAAACTAGGCACATGCCTTTATTTATAGTAACAGAAGTTAACAGAGTTGAGCAGTTTTGCCGTGGGTCCTGTTTCTTGGCATCCTACATCAGACAAACACATCTCTCAAAATATCTCCGCCCATAACTCCAGGGATCTAGTCTCAGGGTCATCTGTAGGTAACGGAAGGTGAAATCACACTTGGATCTATAGTGGTAACTAAAAGCACAACCTCTCATTCATATTGCTTTAAAAACATGTACAGCATATATGTTTCAAAAAAGGAAGAAAAGAATATATTGATCTCTTTGTGGTACTGAACCAACAATATGGTATGATGCAAGGCTTTAACAAATGATAATCATTAGATACAAATTTTTCTGTAGAGTATGTTTTAGACAAATGTGTCTTTTAAATATGTAAATCCTACACTGTAGGTTGTTCTTTTTTATTTTTTTCTTTTGTTTTTGCAGTGGTAGAAAATGCTGAATAATTGTCCATGAGTGTGAGCCAAAGATTCAGGTTCATTACTGAGATCCCCAGAATGCCAATATTTGCAATGCAAACACTTAGTATCCCACTGTGTGAAGGACTCTGACAACATGCCTGCCTGCCTTTCGATGGAGAGTCTCCATTGGAAGTCCTCCTGCTTCCATAGACCCTGCTTTTGATACAGGGGCAGCTGCACACGGCTGCCTCTTAATCTAGTAATTTAATTCTGTGCCATACTGTCTTACTGATGACCAACATTGATAGAGACAGTAGTGTGAGGGGCGGGCCTTCAAATCATTTTCATGTTGAACCTCCTGGGTCCAGCTACCTCCCCTTCCACAGCAGCACCATTGTTTTTCCTGGGCACATACTCAAGGTCAATGCTGTTTTTGTGCTTGCCTTTCCCTCGGCTCCACACAAAAAGGAGAAGAAAACAAAATAAAACCACTCCCAGGAATGTGAAGCAGCCCATAGCTGTAGACACCAGTATTGTTTTAAGGTCCAGGGAAAAAGTATTGGCATTGGTGCCATTGGAAATGGTGTCATTGGAGTCGGTCATGTACATAGGGGTCCTGTTCGCATAAAGAAAGCGATCTGAAGCGAATCCTTTCACAGTTAAGGAGGCTGTGAAGGTGTCATTCCCAGCAGCGTTGCTAGCAATACAAACATACATCCCACTGTCTTGATCCTGGGCAAAGCGGATTTCCAAGGTGCCATCACCCAACACGGTGGCTCTTCCATTGGACTTGGTGGTGATGAAACGCCTTCGGGGTGTCACCCAGGAAATCACAGGCTGCGGGTCTCCATCGGCACTGCATTCTAGCTGGACCGTCTGCCCTTCATCTACTAGCAGATGCTGCAACTTCTTTTCACGGATTTTGGGTTTTTTGCAGGTAAAGTAAAAAGAAAGGGCAGTGCTATGGAAATCCTTGAATGACCTCTCACGGATGGTGTCTGGGCCAGCACACATAGGTTGCTGGCCACCAAACTGCAGGGTGGGTTGTCGCTGCAAGATCCAGAGAAGGCGGCAGTCACAGGCCAGAGGGTTGTTGTTAATGCTCAGGACTTCCAGAGCCCTAGGGGAGGAGAAGACATTCTCTTCCAAAGTTTCCAGCAGGTTCTGAGACACATTAAGGACGCGTAGGAAGCGGAGCCCTTGGAAGGAGTGAGGCTCAATGGTGCGAAGCTGGGCCCCTACTATATGAAGCTCCTGAAGGCGGATCAAGTCAGAGAACATGCCTGCTTCAATAGTGCTGATGGGATTGTAGGAGAGGTTAAGGTGAGTCAGGTATACCAGGTGTTTAAAGGCAAGGAAGGGTACAGTAGACAGATTGGTGTTGGTGATTGAAAGGGACGTGAGGTTGAGACCGTAGAGGCTATTGGCAGGCATCATATCCAGTAAAGGCCAATAGTCAATCTCCAGGTGTTTCAGGTGGAACAATCTTTTAAAGGCATACACAGGCATATTGTTGATATTGAGATGCTTCAGATGCAAGCTGATGAGGCTGCGGAGGTGGGAGAGGGCTTCTGTTGGTACTGCTGTTAAGTTGCATTTCTCCAGGGTGAGCTGCTCCAGGCTAAGTAGCCCACTGAATGCCCTATGTGATATATAAACCAAATCATTGTCCCCCACTTCTAGAGACTTCAGGTTATGCAGATCCTGGAACATGTAGTCTAGTAAAATGACAATCTTATTCTCACTAATGTCAAGCTTAGTGAGATTGGACAGCCCTGTGAATACCCCCAAAGGGACCAACTTTAGACGATTGCCTTTTAGGCGGAGGGAACGCAGGTTAAAGAGATTGTTGAATGCTCCTGGTTCCACATTGGCAATGATGTTGTCACTCAAGTCTATCTCTTCCAGCAGAGGATATGATATGAATTCTTCAGGGTTGACACTTTTTAGCCTGTTTTTACTGAGGTCCAAGATTTTGGTTTCGATGGGAATGCCTTCTGGGATGGCGATCAATCGCCTTCTGTGACAGCTAACAGATTTGTTCTGGGCAGAGCACTCACAGCGAGCAGGGCAGCCAATGGTGGATCCCATGAAGATTAACACCACAGCCAGACCCAGGAATGGCTGCCAGCATGATATGGCCGTGTGAAGCATGACTCCACTTCTTAGTCTACACCTTGGTCACGGGCCTGCATGCAAGGGGCAAAAGAAGGGAGGAAGAGAAGGTGAGTTAGGATCTAAATAGGTGAAGGGACACAAATAGAGCAGCAAATGTAATGGAAAGGATGCTGGATTTGGAATCAATCAGACCTGGGTATAAACCTGAGGGTTGACCCTCTTAGCAACATATGTTCTTGGTCAAGTTATTTCATCTCTCTGTATTTTAGATTTCCTGGCTGTGAAATGGGGATAATGGGGATAATAATAGTAATAGCTTCCCAGAGTTGCCATGACAATTTCAATGTTTGACAAGTATAATGAGATAAAGACAATGTGTGACACAGACTGTGAGACAACACAGTATAAATTTCACACTCAAAGGCTCTATTTTAAATTCAAATGAAAGAAACAGAGGTCAACAGCTAAGAAGAAAGCAGTTCAGTTTGAATCAGTGTCTGCATCACTAATGTTTAGGATATCATCCTCTATTCAAAACAAAGCTAACAGAAGTTTCATTCAATATCAGGCCTTTAGGTGCAACATACAAAACAAAGTTATGTTCAATGCAAGGTGTTGGAATGTTTTTCTTCATGTATACATTTTCTACTTTTAACCTTTGAATGTTAATGTATCTTTCATAATTTAGCAAACTTTAATTTATGAAGGGATTTTCTTATTTGAGGCAAACAGAAGGTCCTCCAAGTATGCCTGTATTGTTTTTGTGTTTCTCATAGGAATGAGGCAGAATCAAGGTACAGGATGCCTATAATAAAAAATGCCATTTTAAATGATTTTGAGATAAATATTGAGGAATGGGAAGAGAAATAACTTTCAGAAAAATATCTTGTAATGATAAATGAACTATCCCTCTTTCACATTCAAACAAACTCAGTGCACCTGTTAAAGTGAAATTAAATAGGTAGCAAAAGAGATCGGAAATGAGTATGTTTTAAATGTGGATAGTTTAGTAGACACTGAATTCAGCTGAATAATAAAAGGTGTATTACTGAGCTCTACTTTTCAACTTGGGGTTCTCAGGGGTACGCTTTATCCATGAACACCCTATTTTAATTAAGGTTAAGTAGTTTGAAACAATACTTTTAGATAAAGAAGTGTTTTATAAACTTCAACATTCATTCCTGAACTATAAAGGAAAAATTAGTAAAAAAATAATTATCCAATTACAGTGTTTACATATATATCTATGTCTACAACCACAGTATGTCTTATATGTAAACAAATTTATGAATAAAAAGTAACAAGTAGGATCAAACTTAATGGTGAATCACTAAATCACTAGAAAATTTTCCTACAAATGTAGAAACAAGGCAAAAACCCAGAAAGTGCTAGCATATCAGTTAGATAGGAAGATAAGAGTTATAATTTTTGGAAAATATGTGGCAAAACTATCATTATTCACAGATCAAATTAATGTCTGTCATGAAAACCAATGGAAATCAACTAAAAATGATTAGAACAGTAGAATAAGTGAATTAGCATACTACACAATAAATATTTTTTAAAAATTATTTTCTTGTCTACACAAATAAACCATTTAGAAAATACTATTGTAAAAATTATTTCAGTCATGGCATCTCTGAAAAACATCAAATTCCTTAGTATAAACTTAACAAGGAATACATAGAACTAATGACAACTATTAAACCCCATCAAGAATCAAAATAACTTACTAAAAGAGGGATGTACTATGTATTTAGAAAGATTAAATATTATAAAACATTAATTTCTTTTTCCATAGAACACACATTACAAAGAATAATGTTTTAAGCTTGAAAAATTAATTCTAAAGTTCATTTGGAAGAAAATATATATGAAAATAATCAGAAACAGTAAAAAAATTTATGAAAATACCTGCCATACAATGCATTCAAACATGAGATACAAAACTAATAATAAATCAGCATGCTATTGACACAAAAATAAAGTCAAGAAAACAAAAAGTAAGCAATTATATCTAAATATATTTGAAAAGTCAGTTTATGTTAAAGGTGGCATTTTAAATCAGTGAGAAACATACACATGATTGACTTGATATTTTGTGGGAAAATTTGCATACTAACTTTACTTCTTCCAATAAAGTAAATTCCAGATGAATTAAGGATTCAAATGTAAGAAGAAAACAGGTACTAGAAGAAAATTCAGTAATTTTATAATATTAGAGTTAAGTAGCATTTTCTGTGAATAAAGCTAGAAACCAGGAAGAAAGATAATGATTCTATTGTATACATTTTTAAAACTTGGTATAACAAACAAGCATATAACACACACATGTGATTGCTAAACTGGAGAATATATTTAAAACATATGTAATAGATAAAAAGGTGAATGCCAATAGAAAATTAGGAAATGAGTATAATAAAATTAAAAATACCCAGTAAGTATATGAAAAGGTGATTAACTACTAGTAAACAAAGAAATGCATATTTAAAAATAGGGGTATATAATTTTTGCCTGTCATATTGGTAGAGTTTGATAATCATTTTTAGCCAGAATTAACAAGGGTAGAAAATGAACATTCACATACTGATATAAAGAATATAAACTGGACATTAATTGATATACTAGATTTAAATATATCTAAGTTCAATATGTTCATTTCTTTGACCGATTTTATTACTATTTCTAGAAATGTATCATTAGAAAATAATTGAACTAATATACGTATGTTTGTTACAGGTTTGTCTACAATAGAGCAAAATGGAAATATGTAACAGTAGGAATTTAGTTATGTAAGTTATAAAACAGCCATACAGTAAAATACCATCTAGCCAATACACCATAACCCTTGACTGCTGATATGGTTTGGCTGTGTCCCCACCCAAATCTCAGCTGGAATTATAATTCCCATAATCCCCACATGTTGTGGGAGGTAACTGAATTGTGGGGTGAGCACCCCCATGCTGCTATTCCTGTGATAATGAGTGAGTTCTCACAAGATCTGATGGTTTTATAAGGGGCTTTTCCCTCTTTGTTCATTCTTTCCCTTCCTGCTGCCATGTGAAGGAGGATATGTTTGCTTCCCCTTCAGTCATAAGTTTCCTGAGGCCTCCCCAGCCATGCTGATCTGTGAGTCAATTAAACCTCTTCTTTATAAATTACCCAGTCTTGGGTATTTCTTCACAGCAGCATGAGAACAAACTAATGCAACTGTATACTTATTAACATGGAAAATGAAATGATATATACTATATCCACATTTGTATGTATGAACATATTTTTATATATATGAATATATATACATGTGTGAAAGGAAAAAACTGGAAGGATGTAATAAAGATGTTGACAATAGTAACTTTTTGAGCTGGTGGGATTAATGGTGATTTTTACTTTCTTTTTATAACATTATTAATTCTGAATTTTTTCAAAAATATACCTGTATTACTTTTATAATCAGAAAAATAGTTATTTTAATTTTTGAAAGTGTTTTCATTGATACATATTTGTACATATTTATGTGACAATGTGATATTTTGTTACATGCACAGAATTTGTTACACGCATAGAATGTGTAATGATCAAGGTAGAGTATATAGAGTATCCATCACCTTGAGTATTTATCATTTTTATGTGTTGGGAACATTTCAAGTCTTCTAGCTGTTTTGAAATACACAATATATTATTAACTACAGTCACTCTACTGTGGAACATTAGAACTTATTCCTTCTATTTAACTGTACATTGGTACCCATTAACAAACCTCTCTTCCTCTCCTCCCTTGCTCCTGGCCACAGTTTCCAGTGTCTGGTATCTATCATTCTACTTTCAACCTCCATGCTATCAATGTTTTTAGCTCCTACATTTGAGTGAGAACATGTGATATTGCCTTTCTGTGCTTGGCTTAATTCACTTAATGGCCTTCAGTTCTATCTATGTTGCTGCAAACAACGCTTTATACTTTCTCTTTGGTCGAATAGTATTTTATTGTATATAAGTACTACATTTTCTTTATCCATTCATCTGTTGATGGACACACTTAGACTGATTCTGTATCTTTGCTACTGTGAATAGTGCTGCAATAAACATGGGGGTGCAGATATACCTTTGATATACTGTGCATTACTCCATTTTCATGCTGATGATAAAGACATACCCAAGACTGGGAAGGAAAAAGAGGTTTAATGGACTTACAGTTCCAGCAGAGGGATTGCTGGATCATATGGGCATTCTATTTTTAGTTTTTCCGAGAAATTTTCATACCGTTTGCCATAGTGGCTGTACTAGTTTACATTTCCACCAACAATGTTTAAGAGTTCCCTTTTCTGCACATCCTCACCAACATAAACTATTTTTTGTCATTTTAGTAATAGCCATTCTAACTCGGGTAAGATGATCTCTCAGTGTGGTTTTGATTTGCATTTCCCTGATGATTACTGATGTTGAGCATGCATTTTGTTTTCATATTCCTGTTAACTACTTGTATGTCTTCTTTTGAGAAAATGTCTACTGATGTCCTTGAAATCATTTTGACATTCAACAAGTCAAACATATCCTTCTTCACATGGATATGTTTTATAATAAAAGATAAAATTGCACAGCTTTTAAAAAAAGGTTCAACTAAGTCATTTATTTAAATGTCTAATGCACAGAATAATTCATAGAAAATTATAATTTATTTAGTTACCTTGACATTATTCCTCCATCAATTTCTCTACCTCAAAGAAGGTGGACTTTTAGGTATTAAAGAAATATTGTGATCATATTTACCACCTAAATTAAGAAGAAAACTTAAAACATGTCAATGGTTTGATTTCAAGCATACAGCCCAATGAATTCAGAAAAATGTTTACACCTTTGTAAGCACCATCATAATCTGATACAGAACATTACCATCATCCTCTTTACCTCTTTTCAGTCTATTCCCACCTCTGTTACTGGCTTAAAGTAAGCACTGATCTGTATTGTCACTATAGATTAGTATTCATTTTATAGAATTTTATATCAAAGAAATCATATAATATATACTCTTATATCCAGCATCTTTCACTCAGCATAATGTTTTTGAGATTCAACCATGTTGTTGCATGTAACAGTAGTTTGTTCTTTATGTCTGGTGGTATTAGGTTTTGTCACAAATTGCTTATTAACTGAACTATTTTTGGAAGTTTGCTATGAATATTAATATAGAAATCTTTGTGCATACTTTTTATTTTTCTTAAATATATACCTAGAAATTAGCCTTATAGGTCATAGGGTAGGAATATGTAGAGTATTTACAAGAAACAGGCACATCATTTTCCAAAGAGATTATACCATTCAACATTTCCACTAGCAATGCAAGGGAGTTTCATGTGTTTCATATCCCCTCCGACATGGATACTGATTTTTTTTTTTTTTGAGATGGAGTTTCGCTCTTGTTGCCCAGGCTGGAGGGCAATGGCATGATCTTGGCTTACCGCAATCTCTGCCTCCTGGGTTCAAGCAATTATCCTGCCTCAGCCTCCTGAGTAGCTGGGATCACAGGCGTGTGCCACCATGCCTGGCTAATTTTGTACTTTTAGTAGAGACAGGGTTTCTCCATGTTGGTCAGGCTGGTCTCGAACTCCCAACCTCAGGTGATCTGCCCGCCTCGGCTTCCAAAATGTTGGGATTACAAGCATGAGGCACCATGCCCAGCCAACTGTCTTTTACATGTTATCCATTCATGTGGGACTGTATTATCTCATTGTATTTTCCTCGTAACTAGTGATGCTGAGCATCTTTTTGTCTGCTTATTGCCCATTTAGGTAGATTCTTTGGTATATTTTATGTTCAAACATTTTGCTTACTTTTAATTGTGTTTTTAAATTATTGAGATATAAATGTTATGTATATATTCTAAGTACAAGTTCTTTATTAGATATGTGTATTGCGATACTTTTTGCTCATCTATGGTTTACCTTTTTGTTTTCTTCATATTTCTTAAAGAGCAGAAGTTTTAAAATTTAAATCCATTTTAACATTTTTTTCATTTATGATTTATCCTTTTTGTGTTTTAAGAGCTCCTTGCCTATGCCAATGTCTTGAAGATTTTCTCCTATGTGTTCTTCTAGAAATTTTTATAGTTTTATTATTTACAATCAAGTCTGTGATCCATTTTGAATTAATTTTTTACATGGTATGAAGTAGGGAAAAAGATTTTTTTTTTCCTCCTACAGCTTTCTAGTTTTTTTTGTAGTGTTATTTCTTAAAAAGACTTTCCTTTCTGGCCAGATATGGTGGCTCACACCTGTAATCCCAGCATTTTTGAAGGTTGAGGTGGGAGGATTGCTTGAGGCCATGAGTTTGAGATCAGCCTGGGCAACAGAGCAAGATCCCGTATCTACAAAAATAAAAAAATAAAATAAAATAGCCAGGCATGGTAGCACACCTCTGTATTCCTAGCTACTCATGAAGCTGAGGTGGGAGAACTGCTTGAGCCAAGGAGTTTGAAGCTGCAGTAAGCTGTGATTGCCACTGCACTCCAGTCTGGGTGACAGTGAGACCCTGTCTCTACAAAAATATAAATAAGTAAATAAAAATAAATAAAAAATACTTTCTTTTCCCTATAAAATTACCTGGGGACATTTATCAAAAAAATCAATTGACCATATACGTACATTTATCTCCATTTCTGTTTTTGATTCTGCTCCACCAGAATAGATACAGTACATACAGCTGTACTGGATTACACCAGCACAGCTGTCTTGGTTACTGTAGCTTTTATTTTTTGTTTGTTTGTTGCGAGAGAGTCTTGCCTTGTCACCTGCCTGGCTGGTGTGAAGTGGTGCAATCCCGGCTCACTGCAACCTCGGACTCCCTGGTTCAAGCTATTCTCCTGCCTCAGCCCCCCGAGTAGCTGGGATTACAGGCACGCACCACCATGCCTGGCTAATTTTTGTACTTTTAGTGGAGACAGGGTTTCACCTTATTGGCCAGGAGGGTCTTGATCTCCTGACCTTGTGATCTGCCCACCTCGGCCTCCCAAAGTGCTGGGATTATGGGGGTGACCCATGGCACCCGGCCACTGTAGCTTTTTATCATCAGTTTAATTCTTGAAATCAGATGGTGTTATTCATGAAATTTTTGTCTTCTTTTCAAAAAATCCTATGGCTTTTCTAGATCATTTGAATTTCCATATAAATTTTGGCATCAACTTGACAATTTCTAAAGAAATTTTCTGTGATATTGACAAAAATTGTGTTGATTCAATTAATAAATCTATGGAGAATAGATATTATAACAATATTGAACAATTTTCCAATCCATGAATGTTGTACTAACTTCATATCTTTAGGTATTCTTTAATTTCCTTCAGCAAATATTTTATCACCTAGAAATAGACAGTTTCATTCTTTCCTTTCTAATTTGTATACCTTCATTTTTTTGTGTCTTTCACATTTGTTAGTACCTCTCGTCCAATGTCAAATAGAAGTGCTGAGAGCTATCTTCCCTCCTTTCCTAATCTTAGAGGAAAATTATTTGGTTTTTCACCATTAAGTTTGATGTTAGCTGTGGGTTTTTCATAGATGACCTTCGTTAAGATAAGGAATTGTTTTTTTCTTAAGATTTTTTAAAAATGCAAGTGAGTACTGAATGAAAAAATGCTCTTCTGTATCTATGGAGATGATCTTATTGTTTTTCTCCATTATTCTTTTAATATGGCAAGTAATGCTGATTAATTTTTGAAGATTAAACCAACCTCACACTTCTGGGATAAACCTTACTTTGTCATTTATTGAATATTGTATTTGTAATGTATTTTTTAGGATTGTTCTGTTAATATTTGGTCAATAGTTTTTCTATTTCATGAGAATTTTTATCTAGTTTTTAGCTTCTTTGTGACGTATCTGTATACTTTTAGTTTCAGAGTACAGTAATCCCTCCTTATTCGTGATTTTGCTTTCTGTGGTTCATTATAGTGGTCAACTGTGGTCCAAAATCAGGTGAGTACAATAGTTATTTTAAGGGAGACTGAGAGACTACATTCATATAAATTTTATTATAGTATATTTTTATAATTGTCCTATTTTATTAGCAATTTTTAAAATCTTGTGTTGTGCCTAATTTACAAATTAAACTTTATCATAGGTGTGTATACATAGGGAAAAACATAGTATTTGTAAGGTTTGCTACTATCTGCAGTTTCAGGCATCTACCAGGGAACTTGGAACGTATACCTTGTGGATAAGGGGGACTACTGCAATACAGTTCTCACAAAGCCAGTTAGAAAGTATTCCTTGATTTTTGTTCTCTTTTTCCTGAAGAGTTTGTATAGAATTTTTATTATTTCTTTCACAAATATTTGGCAGACCTTACCAGTGAATCCAAATAGACCCTAGAATTTCTGTGTTTGAATGTTGTAAAATACAAATTGATTTCCTTGGCAGATACTGGACTCTTTGTATGTTCTCTTTCCTTTTGTGTCAGTTTTGGTAATTTGTTTCCTTCAAGAAATTTTATTTCATCTAAGCTGTTAAATTTATTGTCTGAAGTTGTCATAAACTTCCCTTATTATTCTAATGTCTGAAAATCTATGTTATCTGTTTCATTCCTGGCATCAGTGAGTTGTGCCTTTCTTTTCTCTTGATAAATCTAGAATTTTTTCAGTTTTATTACACTTCAAAAGGACCAAATTTTGCTTGTATTGATTCTCTATTGTGTGTCATTTTTATTTCATTAATTTCTGTTCTTATCCTTGTTATTTCTATTTATTTTGTCTTTAGTCCAGTCTTTTAATTCATTTTAGCTTCCTAAGATTAATTTTGGACCTTGCTTTTTCACTGATGTAAGGTATAAAAACTGTAAATATCCCTTTCTACATTGCTTTAGCTACATTTCACAAATTCTGATTTTTTATAAAATATCATTCAGTCAGAAACGTTTTCTAATTTACTTTGTGCTTCCTTCTTTGTCCCATCTAAATCATCTTCTAAATACCCTCCAAAATTCCCTTCTTTAGGATTTAGTTGGTTTATTCTTAAATATTTAGGTCTTCTTCTAAATATATTATTATTTCTAATTTTATTCTGTGAGGTCAGAGAATACACTATGAAAAATTTCCATCTTTTGAAATCTACTAAGATTGCTTTATTAGACCAGCATATGATCCCATCTTGCTGCCAGGCCATGTGCACTTGAAATGGATATGAATTTGTACTTTTTGGGTGAAGCAGTCTTTAAAAGTCATTAAGGCTAATGTGGTTGACTATGTTGTTCAGCTCTTCTAAATCCTTATTAATTTTTTCTAAGTTATGCTGTCAATTCCTGAGAAATGTGTATTAAAATCTCTAAGAAATGGGTATTAAAATCTCTAACTATGAATGTGAACTTGTCTACATCTTCCTAAGTTCTATAGGTTTGGGTTTCATGCATGTTAAAGCTCTGATACTAAACACAAGTTCAATTTCTGATGTATCAATCACTTATCATTAGGAAGAATCCATATTTGTCTCTAGTAATGCTCCTTGTTTTTAAGTCATCTTTGTTGGGGTAATATATAGGGGTTTATTTCATTTTGGTTCATTCTTTAATTTTCAGAAAATAAGATATTAAAATATATGAATAAAAGGAGAATATTCAAGAGAACAACAGGAACAACCAGCTTCCTTCCATTTTGAAATTAAGATTTAAAAAAAACAAGCTGTTAAAATCTGGTTGCTCTTCTAGTCTAATACGTTGGGAAACAGAATCCTAGAGCTGAAATTATTTTCAAATAATTATGTTTCAGTATTCACAGTCCACTGGAAACACACTTGAAGCCAAATATTTCCTGGCAGCAGAGGCGAAATGATAATATTCAATAAAACATGACCTGAGAAGTATCTAAAAGACAATATTTGCTTTGCCATTGAGGATTCCCTATCTTGCAGCAATAATTTCCCCACAGCAAGTACCCTTTGCCTGTTTCACAGTATAGCTTTCTGCTGTTTTCCTTAAGGTGTGATTCAGTCATCTGTAACACTCTAGCTTTCTTAATGTTTTTGTGGTATATCTTTTTTTTTTTTTTACTTTGTACATACATGTGATTTTGTATTTAAAAAGCTTCTCTTTTTGACAGCATGTAGTTATTTGTTGCTTTTGAATCTAGTCTCAATCTCTGCCTTTTGTTATATTGCTTAGTCCATTTAAATTTAATATAGTTATTGATATGGTTGCACTTAGGGATGCCGTTTTGCTATTTGGTGTCTATTTGTCCCTTGCATTTTTTGTTCCTGTCTTTCATTTCTTGCCTTATTCCCTCTGATTTTTTTTTTAGCTTTGTATTTCAATTCTTCTTTTGACTTTTTAATTTATATTATTTTTATTTATTCCTCTAGGGATTAAAGTATACAGATGGTCTCCAATTTATAATGGTCGATTTATAATTTTTCAACTTTACAATGGTGTGAAAGCAATATGCATTCAGTAGAAACTGTATTTTGAGTGCCCATACAACCATTCTGTTTTCCCATTTCAGTGCAGTGTTCAATAAATTACATGAGATATTCAATACTTTATTACAAAATAGGCTTTCTGTTAGATGTTATTGTCCACCTTTAGGCTAATGTAAGTGTTCTGAGCACATTTAAGGTAGGCTAGACTAAGCTATGGTGTTTGGTAGGTTAGGTATATTAAATGCATTTTCAATGTAATAATATCTTCAACTTGTAATAGGTTCCTTGGGATGTGATCCCATCATAAGTCATGGAACGTCTGTATATCTTCATCACAGTCTACTTCAATATTGAATTGCTTCAAAGTAAAATATAGGAGCTCTGCAACAGCATATTTCCATTTATACTCCTCCTCTCATCCTTGGTGGAGACAGGTACAGGCATAGGGAATAGTGTTTGCAAAGACATGGAGACAATAAGAAACACTCTACAATTGGGGACACAGTAGTTCAGAATGGTTGGAACAAAAACTGAGGAGAGAAAAGAGGCTGAAGAGGTAATTAGAGGAATGATTTACAAGGGGCTTGTAAACTGTGATAACCTGTTTACACTTTATCCTGAGAGCAATGGCAAGTCATTAAAGTGTCTTATGCAAAAGAGTGATATGATCAGATTTACATTTTGGAAAGATTAATCTGATTCCAACATGAAAAATAGACTTGCAGAAAAGACTTGAAGCTGATAACTCAGGAGACTGTTGTGTTAATTCAAGTCAGAAAAAAACAGTGGTTACTCTCAGGGTTATGGGTGTAGGCTTAGGTAAATGGACAAATGCAAGAGGTATTCTGAGGCATGACAGAAATGCTTCACAGCTGATCCGCTGTGGAGGGTGTATGAGAGGATAAGCAAAGATTATTTCCACTCTTTTGACAACTGGGTGAGACCTGGTGTCCTTCACCGAGATGGAGAATTGAAAGCAGCATGAGGAATTCCTGGTTCCCTCAAAGGTGTCCATCAATAGACTAGACCAAAATGTGTGGGGTCCCTGGGCAGATTAATGATTTTTCCACTCCTTAAAAAGAATATTTTTTTGTAATAGCTTTTAGAATTTCTTTGGTAGGGCAGGAAAATAGATTTTCAATTATAATCAGATGACTCTATGTCCAACATAAAAGTTTTATGATATACTTCATACTTTCCAATTCGTTTATGAATTGATGGTAAAGTGTGAGTCATATTTTATAAATTCCACTGGAGACTACTGTCTTCTTTGGCAGAATTTGCCCAATCTGCCCATCACCAGTTAAATAATTGGCACCTTATTTCTGATTTATTTCAATAGTGGTTAAGAGAAAGTTTATTATTTACATTCCTTAATTTTGCTGTAAGTATGTCTGCCATGGAAGACAGTATCTAACTAAGTCATGGGCAAAACTTAACTGGAAAGGAGCTCAACTAAGGTGGATCAATTTCAGCTCCAAAGTGGAGGACTGCCAAAAAGAAGGGTGAATAAGTACCCCGCAAGCCTTCTGTAGACAAGGTCCCTCTACATCTGGAACTGTTCGCCCATTCTACTACTGTCCTTCAGCTAGGCAAAAGTGGATAATTTGGGGCCATATCTCGTCAGCTTTTTGAGTAGCTTAGAAACTGGGGAGGAATGTTGTGCTTTATTATTCTCCTCACAAATATTTCTCAGTTTTAGCCCAGAAGGCAAACTGCTGACTCCATTTAGCTTTCACTGTCAACAGAAGTCTTACAATCAAAGCTTGCTCATAACGTCTGACTGTGACCAAGGTTTGACAAGATGAACTTTGTTTCATTAGGAATAAAGCAGGAAGCTAAAATCTAGAGGGAGTAGACTACGGTCTTTCCATTAATTCTGATCAAAGGGATTCTCAAGTACAATGATTAGTACCTTCTAACACCCAGCATGTGAAGTTGGATATTTTTATATTTACATTTTTTGTATGCTGAGTATTTATTCCCCACTTATTCTATTCATGTAAGAAACACAAATCAAAGCATCAGGAAGTGGACTTAAAGAAGCAACATAAAAGACTACAAATAGCAAAAATTTGAGCTCACTCATACCTGGCCCAAATTCTGATTCTGACATTTGTTAGCTGTGGGACATATTCATCTATGTCTATGATTCTCACTATTTCCTGTTAATTTTTGATAATAACACAGAATAACTGAGCATTAACAGTGGTATATATGGTGCCTAGCACATAAATAATAGCTGTCATTGTTACTTTTTATGGATAATGGTTTGGTTTGTTGAAGTATTTTTCAGGACAGAAAGCAAACCAAATAAAGGCATAGATGTCGTCTGCGACAGGAGTACATTTCAGAAAGATATCCTCAAACAGAGGATACAGTGATAAGGAGAGTGAAGAGATTGGTAAAATGGAGAAAGAGAAATGAATTTTAAGCAGCCATTATTTTTAAAAACACAAGTAAGAAAGGAAAGAGATCATGGTTGTTGTATGTTGTTTAAAAAGAAAGTTTAGGAGGAAACAGCTGCTTTGATGGATAAGGTAATGATAAATTGCTTAGCCTGGAAATTCTATGATTAATTTAGTTCTCTGACTGGCAAATGAACAAGGCCACAAAACAATAAATGGATAGCACAGAAATCTCTGTAAACCTTCCAAAAGTCAGTAAAGTTATTTCCCAAATTGAGAGGAATGGGTGAAGAGTGAGTTGAGGTAGGGTTAAAAAAAAAAAAAAAAAGCAAAAGGTTTTAATGAATAATGGTGTCCAAAATACATTTGAGGCTATAATTTCCAGATATCTAAAACTGTAACTTCAGAAATCCTGGTCTCCACGAAAATCGGATACTGAAGAGTTTGGAAAGTTGTATAAAATAGTTTAAAACGAAAAGAAATCAATTTTAGTATGAGCAAGTCTGGAAAATCACCAGGGTTACCTAAGTTCTTTGAAGGACCCAAACCAACTGGAGATGAAGATTAAAGTCCCAGACCTGGCAGGAAACATTGGATTTGAACTTTTTTTACAGAAATAAAATATATCTTTATACATAATTTCTAATTATCTTCCAAAGTATTTGCATTTTTACCTCTCTCTACTTATTTTTGGTAAGGAAGGAATGGAAACTTTCAATATTGAGGCTCAACTTGGAGAATATTCAAGGGAAAATGGAAACAGCCAGAATGAAAGCCAGACTCAGAGAGCATCAAATGTGTTAAATATTATAAAATATTGTTTCCAAAAGTTTACAGGTGTAATGATAAAATTATTCAGTGGCTCAGGCAAATAGGTAGACAGTTACCCACTATTGTAGATACCTTTCAATTAGCTATATGCAGATGACCAATTCTGGGGGTAACTGAAGATAGTATTTTGGTCTATAGTTACTTGGCTAGGGACTGATATGTGCTGGCAATTATTATATGGTTTGAAGCCTATAAAGACAATGTGAGATTCTGTCTGTATAAAAATTAGCTGAATTAGCTGTTAATATGATTTAATGCAATGAAATTGATATAAAATGGGCATACGACTAGTAAATCGAGCAGGTGATATAGTCAGATAGCATCTTTATTCTTTTCCTCTATTGTCTCTCTCTATAATTTATTCAGGGAGGTAAGAAGATCAAGAAAATTGTTATTTAATTGGATCTGTGCTATAGACAACTTAGTGTCCTCTGGGACTGGGGAATTTTAAAGCTCACTCCTTTTGTGTAGCGATTTCTGGGGGTTCTTCAGGATCCACAATCAAGAGCTATCCTCCATGTAGTTCCCTTTCATCTGGATGAGTAAATCTCCATTCTGGCTTGTTAAGTAGTCATTCTACAGTCTCTAGGAATATCTTACTTATGGAGGTCTTGTAACCTCTTCCAGGTGGCCTTGTTATAAAGCAGCTCCCTCGTGTATGTTGCCTTCAAGGACATGGAAAAAACTCATTTGCCCCAAAAAAACTCTGGAAATGCAGAGCAATCCTAATACAGCAGCAACTTTCTTTACTTTCCCACAAGCCACAAAAAGAGGATATCTAGCTTAATATTTGTTTTCGAGATTTGCCAGGAAGGAGTTAGACAGAAGTCATAATGTGTCTTTAACTACAGGCAAAGTAGTTAAAGATTAGGTAGTTAAAGTAGTTAAGGATTCCAGATAATCCTGTTGAAGCAATTTTCTCCTGATTTCAGGAGAAGGGGAAAGAACTTTTCTTGCTTGATGAGTCATTTGCCTAATGTTATAGTAAAGGAGCAAGTATTTCTATCCAGGATTTTTTGACTCCCAGTATTTTTTTTTCAATCCAGGTTTTTTTGAGCTCTTAACTTTTACCTTATACTTCTCCCATGCTTTCTCAAACATTATCACTGAAATACCTCTCATTGCAAATAGATAGCAACTATATTTTAAAAAGCAGATTTTTTTCCAGTAACACTTTCTTTTAAAAATAGAAAAAAAACCACCACACAATTTTCTCATCCTTCCTCTGGGCTACGCTTTGGTATCTTGTCCCCTGATTCTCAATCAGCTCTCCAATGGACTGTATCTATTTGAAAACATCAATTCATCTTGTATTCCAGTGACTAGTGAACAATTAGCAAAGCTTGTCCTAAGTCATTAATTAATAGTTTGTTTAATCTTTCCTGAAACTGGAGAGCCCTCTGTTCTCATGTTTATTTTGATCTCTTTGAAATGCAAATTATTTGCTCTTCTCCTACAGTTCTGAATCTCCTTTTGGCCTATCATAGAAATACTTGGACATATTATAGTATGCCTATTCTACTTAAATATTTTAAAGATGAAAGTGATTTTTGTCTAGCTTTGAGGTTTGTCTCTTTGAAATTAATATTACTAATTAAAGGGTAGTCGGCTTAAGAAGCCTGTTGGCCTCACAAATGTGATGCAAAATGCCTCTAATCTGTAAGGCAGTCTAAGGTAATGGCTAAAAGCACATATGTGCAACCGTCAAACTGTGTTTAAATCTTAACCTTCTATTATTCTCAGTTTTCTTACCTTTAAAATAAGAACAATAGTAACTATCCTACAGGGTGATTGTGTGAATGAAATCTCTCAACTGAAGGAAGTACTGAAAATCCTTTTTGATGTAAACAGCCACAGAGAGGATATGCAATCTGGAGACAATGGATTAATCTATTAAGGTAGATGTTAAACTCTGTTAAGTATTTTATATTACAGCTGAAAACAAAGGAAGTAATCATACCCAGGGCAAAAATTCCTGCTAAGAAGTTATTTAAGTTCCTCTAAAGATAGGGTTAAGACAAGCTATGAAATACATGCCTCAATACACACCATGGAATACTATGCAGCCATAAAAAAGAATGAGTTCATGTTCTTTGCAGGGACATGGATGAACTTGGAAACCATCATGCTCCTCTAACACAGGAACAGAAAACCAAACACCGCTTGTTCAGTTGAACAGTGAGAACACATGGACACAGGGAGGGGAATATCACACACTGGAGCCTGTCAGGGGTTGTGGGGAAGGGTGAAGGAGAGCATTAGGACAAATACCTAACGCATGTGGGGCTTAAAACCTAGATGATAGGTTGATAGGTGCAGCAAACCACCATGGCACATGCATACCTATGTAACAAACCTGCACGTTCAGCACATGTATCCCAGAATTTAAAGTAAAATTTTAAAAAGAAATACGTGCCTCACTTTGTGTCAAAGAAAGGTTGGCTGCCTTCTGTGATAATTGCTTAGGTTTCAAAACCCACCCAGGCCCATCTAGATAGAACGTGTGCCCACTGAGAACAACTACCCCCCTCCTTCATAAGGTTATTAAAGTTTACTTGGGAAATATCAACTGGAAGAGAATTCCGTTAAGTAGTTTCCCTTTCAGATTCTTGAATTTTATCTATTGTTCCATGAAAAACTGGATTCTTTGAAGTGTGGATATTCATGAACAAAAGAGAATCTCTCTGGAGATTACCTGGTTTTAATTAGTTGGTGCTGAATGCACCTAGACATTTTAGCCTCTTACTTAAAGCTGTTCAGACAAGATAGCTGTCTTAAATCCCTTCTGGAACACTCTGGAAATGAACAAATATAAATTTCTACCAGCTTCTATAACAGATAAACCCTTAAATCTCAGTGACTTAAAACAATAGAAGTTTATTAGTTCTGCTCCATGAAGACATCGAGGGACTTGGGCTCTGTTTTGTGGCTCCTCCCTCTTCTAGGTCTTTGAAGTCCTTTCCATTTGATATGAAAAAAAGATGAAGAGGATCATAATTATAAGGTTTTCATAAACCAGACCCAACAATAAACTCATAATATCTATTCACATTTCATTAGTCAGAACTCTGTCATGTGGGCAAACCCAACTAAATGCAAAGCAGGCAGGAAAATGTACTTTAGCTACGTGGCTATGAAGAAGAGAAAGTAAGGCTGGTACGCAGCTAGCCAGTACCTGCCAAAATAAATACAAAAATTGATATTAATATGAATCTAGTATGTATGCCTAGATTTATGCTTCTATTTTTTGTTTATAAGTTGTTTCAGAGAAGACACAGGCATCTGGAAAATGACCTATTGTCTATCTATTTATCTATCAACTATCTAAATGATCACTGATGCCATTTTGTATTTAACTCTGTGTGCATGTTTTTACACGTAACAGAAACACGTCTTGCCATAGTAAGATTTAAGTCTGGCCTTTGTTAATGTAATCCTTTTCCAGACAGAGTGCTGCATCTAAACTTCTCATTTGCATGGCTACTCTTAATTCATACTAAATTATTATTAGATTCCTAGGTGGTATAAATGCAACCTTTAAAAAAATTATATATCAATCAAGCTGAGCAAGAACATGCAATTCTTTACATTCCAAACATTGTAATAACTTATTTTTTGCCTGTAACTTTAGCAGATATTTGGGAACTTTTATCTACTGATGGTTGCCAACTAATTGCTTGAGTTCTGTCCAAAAGAGAGTAGAAAATTATCAAAGTAGGAAGTATATTTAATTGAACTCAATAAACACCTTCCGGCTGCCTTTTACATGCAAAGCAGAGCTGGAGACAGATGAACACATGCAATACTATTCTCAAACAGCTTATAGTCTAGTAAGGAAACTCTGCCAGTAAACAAGTTAATGATATTAATTTGACTTTCCCAAATTTCAATCACATAACTTTAAGCAGAAAGATGCACTTTATTATATTATTTAATATATTGAAATACTTAGAAAACAAGGTCCAGCCATGGAAAGATAATTGTATTATTCATTATTCATGACTCATGGTTCCAATGGACTATTATGCACGAATTAAAATGATGGCTATAGGAAATATTTAATAATTTGGAAAATGTTTATATGAAAAAGATATTAAGTGAAAAAATATACATCTACTTCATGAATATAGTTAAGGAAAAATACCTTCATGCATAAAGCAAAAGAATGAAAGGAAATATGCCAAACTTTCAAGTGTTAGATTGTGCTATAGGTATTAGTTACTTATTCTAGGAGTTCTGCTTTCTCTTCATTTTTTATTTAAAAAATGTTTTCTATGTGCATTATATTGTACTGATTGAGGAAACAAATGACAAAAATATAAAAATACAATAAAAGTCCTTCAAAATTCAATCTGTTCTGAATGTATAATGTATATAGATAACTTGCTACATCTTTAGTCAATTAATTGGTCACATTATAAAGTTAGGGAAGAAGATAAGTCTCCTTTTCTTTACTACTTCTATTTTCCCTGTTATAGTACTTTATCTCTACCTTCAAAACATTTATAATATGTAACTGTATATAAAATTATAATTTCCCACCTCTCTCTACTAAGGAAATTACATGTAGGAGAAGTAGAGAGGATAAAATGTGTATATATTCTAGTTTATTTGTATTTTGATAAACATTTTTGGAATCATAGGAATCACATTATTTTAAATATAATACTTATATCTGTATAACATACATGCTAATTATCCTCATCTGAATAAATCGTATTGAAAGCAAACTAATAAATGGCTCAGTAAACTGAGATTTTCATGATTCAAAATGAAGGTGAAAAACAGATAAAGTATGAAAGAGCACAAATAGAGTATAAAACGGCTTACATAATGAAATGAATCCTGGCAATTTAACTTTGTTTTATGGAAAACAAAGTCATTTCAGGCTTTAACTCAGCCACTTCAGGAGTATAATTCATAGGTTATGTTTATGTGAAAGCTTCATTGAGTATATACAACTAGGTGAACCCTTAGTTCTGTTTTCCAGTAAGAAAACTGGTTTTAAAGTAGGCCTGTTAGTGTTAAACAATGTGTGCCCAGAAAAAAAAACATTAAGTAAAAATTTCTGCAACAAATCATTTATAGGGCTATTAAATATATTTCTATATAATATTTTGAAATAGAATTACTTATGACATGATTATCTGATATCCATTATTTTATTCAGTCCTCAAAACAATCTCCCCTGAGATAGAAACTGTTCTCATTACCATTTTATAGATAAGAAAAGCGAGTCTCTGGGTTAAGTTTACTTGTACAAGGACTTGCAGCAAAGAAGTGACAGAAAGGGTATTCAACAAACTCAGGTCTTTCTGGCTCTAAAGTCTTAGTCTAGTGAAACAAACAAAAACAACCAAAAAATCCCTGAGTGGTAGGTGGTATTATTCCTATCTCCTTAACAGAATAGGCCACTGAGTCTCAGGAGATCTGAGCTACTATATCAAGATCACTTAGGTAGTGTGGCAGAACTAGGGTTCCAATGCAGATCTGTCATTGACCCGGCTGAGGTCCCTCTAACCCATCTTTTGAAAAGCTGTAGACCTGCCATAGCAGAAAAACTAACCGCTATCTCTCAATATACATTTTGTAAATGAAACAAGCAGCATTTATTATGTAATTTACTAGTTTCAGCTTTATCAAGGCCTCATAATGCTGTATTAATATATTGTATTAATATTGCATGTTCTCAGCACGAAAAATCCAAGGTGAAAGGGAGTACATTTGTATCTGCTCTGGTAATGTAGGTTTTCTGTAAGTGGAGTGACCAGACTGTACCACCCACACTGGGATGCTTCTGTAGGGGTGGGGGCACTGTGTGTAACAATGCTGGGCAGCAGTGAAACACAGACCTGTCTTAGTCAAAGGAGGACATATGGCCACCACTGTTCCTCGGACATGTAGACCCTCCTCCCTCTTGACAGTCATTGGCTGGTTTTTCCCTTAGGCTCGGGGGTTCTGTTATAAATATTCTTGTCTTGGATATTGCTCTGAAACCTACTGAGAACTTTCAATGTAAATCTGAAGAAAAGTATCTTTCTTTGTTCCTAATTGATTAATTTAGTTTTAGGAAAAGCATGTTTAAAATCAAGTAAGAGGTTTTGAACTGGAATTGAGCAGATTTTCCTGCCTTTTGGGGGCATTGTCATGTTCACAGCTAGAGGACTGTTACAGTAAGGGGTTTGCATTTTAACCCTGAGTAAACACTGATTTTTGTGTTCCATTTTTGCGTAGGAAGAGTGATGCTTATAAAGTCTATTAACACCCAAGGAAGTAATGTTGCCTTTGACTCTCAATCCTTGTTCTAATGTCCATTGTGAGAACTTGGACTAATAAGAGTGAACTATGTTATTTTCTTATCAACATTGTTATAATTGGCAGCTGACTTCATGATTAAAAACTTGGAACTAGCAATTGATTATCAAGACATCAAAGATATAATGGTATGCTATGGAAACATATAACCATGAAAATAAATAACATGGAAAGAGAATAGGGCATTTTGAATAGCCATATCTGACACCAATTTCTGATTTTGTAAATGGTGATAACTATGTTAATCATAGTATGTAAACTCATAAGGCATGAGTTTCCCCAATGTCAAGGATAATATCTACATCTTTCTACTATTTGTTTTGACACTTAAATGAGTTGAAAGTACATAAAGTAGTAAGCATAAAGAAAGCCCTTAGGAAATCGTGGTTCTCTATTTTTATTTAAAATAGCAAAGTCACACCCCAAGTTCTATAGCTACACACTATACCTGTATTTTTCACAATAAACATACTAAAGGTCACAATCTATCCTTTTTCTTCCCCTCCTATTCCCTCTATTTTCCCTTCTCCTTTCTTTGTCTTGTCCTTACCCTTTCCATCTTTCCTTCCATTTCTTCTAATTTTTTCTTATTATGCCCTCTTCCCTTCCTTCTTCCTTCCCTTTCCATCTTTCCCTCTCACCCAAAGTCTTAGGGTGGCCAACATATTATAAAATGAACATACTGTACATCTGCACGTGAAAAATAATTTGAAATTTAACCCTTTTTCTTTTTTTTTTTAGATTGATTTCTGCTCCGTTGCCCAGGCTGGAGTGCAGTGGCCACGATCTCGGCTCGCTGCAACCTCTGCCTGGCAGGTTCAAGCAATTCTCCTGCCTCAGCCACCCAAGTAGCTGAGATTACAGCTGTGCATCACCATGCCTGGCTAATTTTTTTTTTTCAGTAGAGAAGGGGTTTCACCATGTTGACCAGGCTGGTCTCAAATTCCTGACCTCAAGTGATCTGCCCACCTCAGCCTCCCAAAGTGCTGGGATTACATACGTGAGCCACGGCACCAGGCCTGAAATTTAATCTTTTTAGAAGTAATCATTATTATCAAAATAATTAGCCCTTTAATTAAGCATAAGTCAGGTTTGCTTATAAGGCCTTTGGGGACAGATTTCAATGGCATCTCTTAGAAAAGAAACATGGGATGTATAAAGTGCTGACAAAATTTTTCCTCTGGAGGATAAATTTCTCTGTAGCAAACAGACACATGAATATTACATTTAGATAGAGTGCTCTTCAATATTAGTTTCATTCCTTAAAACAAAATGGAAAATGTTGATATATGTAAATATGTAAAGCCTTTAACTATCCTTGTAAGATTGAAACTTCTGTTAGTGCTCATGTTTGTTGACATTTTTTTCTTTGATCCTCTCCCTGAGGCCTTCAATAATGGGTGATGGAATGGAACCAAAGTCACAAAATGACATAAAAAGGAATTAAAAAAAGAAAGAGAAAGGAATGAAAGGTACATAGGTAAAAGAAAGAGGGGGAAAGTTGAGGAATCAAACTTCTCTTTCTCGGTTTAGGAAATGGTGAGGGCATCTAAGGATTTATTGTATGAATCTGATTTTTCAGTACTTTTCAGCATCAGCAGCTGGGTTTCAGTAATTGAAAGCTGATTACTGTATAAAGGAGTGAAAAATAGATGTTAATTAGATAAAATTGTCTGAGGAGAATAGCAACATTTTGGAAACCTGGGATATAAGAAAGCTAGACTTTTTGCAAGTTTGTTTAACAAGGGCGAGTTTCCCCTTCTTATCCTAATCTTCCTTTCTCTGTCCTAAAAGCCTCCTAAAAATCCTCCCACAACCTCAGTCTGTCATGAACAAGTCACAGATCCACAGTGCAGGGTCTGGACTAGTGCTGACCTTGACAGTGATGGACACCTTGTGATCTGGACTTGGCTCTCCACCACATCAATCCCAGGTCTATTTAATGTTAGACCAATTTACAGAAAAAAGGGCTTAACTTTTTTGTCCATGCAAGTAGAAATTTCTGAGTATTCCAGACAGGCTGGTATTGAGGTTTACCGCAGGAGTCAGAAGTTATTTTTCCACAGGGACTGCTCCCTGATTTCCTCACCACTGCCACAAAGGACACTGATGTTTAATTTTATATGTCAATTTGAATATAACTAAGAGATGCCAAGATGGTTACCAAAACTTTGTTTCTGGGTGTGTCTGTGATGGTGTTTCTAGAAGAGATTAGTATTTGAATCAGTAGGCCAAGTAAAGATCTGTTGTTACTAATGTGGGTGAACACTGTTCAATCTGTGAGGGCTCAGAGAGAACGATAAGGCTGAAAAAAAGCAAATTTTCTCTCCCTTTCTTCTTGAGTCGAGACATCCATCTTCTCTTATTCTCTGATATGGGAGCTCTTTGTTCTCAGGCCTTTGGGCTCCGTCTGTATAATTTCACTGGCTTTCCTGGTTTTCTGGCTTGCAGGGAGCAGATGGTAGGACTTCTCGGCCTTCATAATTGCATGATCCAATGACCATAATAAATCTGTGTGTACGTTTACGTGCATCCACATCTTATTGGTTCTGTTTCTCTGGGGAATTCTGACTAAGACACCTTAAATAAATGCCATTGTTGGCTTAAAGCAGTGAATTCTCCAGTTTTAGTGAACTAAGAAGTCATTCTGGAAGAGTGTAACAGGGAAGAATATTTGTTCTGATTCATCAAGTCCAGGGAGGTACCCATGAGTCTTCACTTTTAATGAACAATATTAGGTGATTCTCATTCAGCTGATGAATGGACCACTCTTCCAATGGAATAACGTAGAACAGAAACTCTGTTCTAAGGAATTCACACCTCATAGGAAGGATTGGGTCAAATTCTCTTTCCTACTTAACAGCAATAGCTGTGAAACTGAAGCTCTAAAACATTTAAGGATATGTTTCAAACAAGAAAGGAAGAGAAGCCAGCGTGGTCAGTATGTTTCCTAGGGAAGAGTCACGGGATGAGATGGGGATTGTCACCGCTAGCTTAGCCCAGCCTTTGGGTTTTAGATATAGCTTCTGAGTATCTTTCCTGTGGAAAGAGTACCTGGGCGCCCTTGAAGACAACTTGAAGATCCTAGTATTGCCATTGCAAGAAAGAAATGTTACTTCAAAAATAATTAAAGGACATGCTGGTTCATTCATCAATCTTTTGGGTTTTTATTGTATTAGTGTTTTATCAAAAGCCAGATAAAGTGGCAGCTCTCTGTGTGTGACCAATGACATTTATATATAAGGCACATTCCTAGATTATGAGTCTGTGGGATAGATAAAATATGTTGATTAACTCCACCCTTTTCACTTCTACTAAAGAGTACAAATGGACTCAGGAGTAAGTAAAATGATGGTGTTATATGGAGTCAGTGGTTCATTCTGCTTGTTAATAGGCTTCATTTCTCAAACTTCCTCACTCAAGCTGTTATTGATAAAAAATGACTTTCATACCCATCACAATTGCTGTGTGAACACACAGTTGGGAACTGTGATGAGAGAGGTGGCTTTGTACTTTATGGCCCTGAGAGGATGAGGATCACATGCTGGCATGTTAGGGGTTCAGGAGAGATGCTACCTCAAGCTGCAATCCTCCATGATGGGTCCTCTCCACACTTCCTGGGATTGCAGACAAGACCTGTAATTGAAGACCATTTATTTTTCTGCACTGTCTTATTAGGGGTCATAACAGGTCTTTAGAGAAAGGTTTTTTAGGGGGCTTTTGAGTGCTATGGTGTTGGTGTAGTTTTGAAGGAGGTAGGAAAGTCTGAAAAACACAAGGCACAGTCACATTCCTATTGAGTCACCAAAGTCCTGCAGGTACTACTTGGATAATGTGGATTCCCTCGAAGAACCTGCAACACAGTCCATGCAATGCTAGTCACCATGACTGTGTTCATTACCGCCCGGTATTGCATGCTTTTATTCAGGGCTTATCATAACTTCAAGTGTTACCAGGACAAAAGCAGCCAGTATTCCTTCTGATTACTGAATGGACGTTTTGACCATAAACATTTGGGCTTAACAAACAGGGAGTAGGTAATTAAAATACCTTAAAGTCATTTAATTTACTCAGTATTTCCGCCATCACTAAGATGAGAAAAGAAAAAGTTAAAGTTTCTTATCACCTTAGAGAAAGAAAGGGTCGACAGGGCAAGTATAAGAATAATTTTAACCTGTTTGAGGAATTCCAAGCCTATTTAAATTCTAGAAAATTCCAAAATGCTACTTGGTTTTAGGAAATACCTGCTATAAGGGTTAAAGACAGGCAGGTTAAAAGCACAATGCTAACTTATCAAACCTGCCCCAGACATACTCCACATTGTTCATCCTGTTGCCAGAGGAGTTATTAAAAATCTAGACCTCTGATTTGCATCCTAGGAATATCACAGTGAGGACTTTGAGGCATTTTTTCCCTCATGATGTGTTTAAGGACTGTGCAGAAATAAATATTTAGATCCTTAATAGCAAAGGGATGAGAGATAAATTCTGTGTGTCTAATTCACATTTTTTGGTTACTGGCAAGAATTTAGTGATTGAAGTTAAGAACTCAATACTGCGATTAACATGCTATTTAATGTGCCAGTCTTAGTAATGCACTATTTAAAGTATCTTTCTTTTTTAAAAGTCCTTACTATGTAGAATTTGGTTTAGGATTCAAGACCTGCTTGGAATAGTGGTAAATACTTAACAACTGGCTTTCCAAAGGGTGGGGTAAATGGGTGAGCAAGGGCTGAGGAAGCCCTGTTTTCTATCTTTTGCTGATTTCCATGATAAGTATTTTCTACCATGATCAATTTCTGCCTGACAATATGATATCAGCACATTTATAAAATTTGTGAAAAAATAACAGTTGACTCTTGCAAAGCTGATACAAGTGGGATCCAGCACACACAGTACCTGGACCCTACTGTTTTGAATTAAATAGCTCCATATATATTAAGACACTTTTATATAATGTATATAATTTTGTATGTAAATTTATGTACATGTAACCAAATGTAATACATACATTGTACTGTTAAACCTTGTTATTGGGTTACTGTTAAACACTGTTATGTCTCATTTCATAAAACTGTTTCTGACAGTTCTGAAAGGCTGCAAGTGCATCAAAAATTTCCTAAATTCATTATAGGTGAAATCTGACACAAATTTTATTGTCTTAAAAAGATTTCTATTTAAAAAAGTACCTATTTGTCTTTTGTGTTATATTTTCACATTTGATAGTTGCATAGTAAAGAAAGGCAGTTCTCAATCAAACTTGGTGCTGATTATATGGAAGCCAGTGTCTATTAGGCCTCATTTTGAGGGCAGAAAGGTGGCATAGATGGGTGGTTAAGTCCATGGGTGTGGAATCAGGCTGGTCCTAGCACTTACCACCTGAAAGAATTAAAATGGGGCAGTTACTTAATCTGTTTGCCTCAATCTTACCTTTGTAAAATGGGATCGTAACAGTACCTACTTCATAAAATTGTTGCAGGCTTAAACAAGTTAACATATGTCAAGTGCTTAGAGCTGTGTCTGCCACTTACTAAGTACCACATGATTCTGCTTTTATGGCCACTAATATATTTTAGAACAGCAATTAACTTAAGCCGTTAGTGTAGAACCTGATAAATGTTGCCTTAGACTAGGGTTCTCAAAGTATGGGGCCCCCCAAATCTGTGTTTCAATAAGCATGCAGGTATATCTGATGAACTCCTGTGTTCTAAAAGAGTGAATGTTCTTTCTGGAGGAGTTGAGTGATCATTTGAAGACTGACTGTAGAATCATCTGTAGAGGCAGTTTACAGTGAAGATCGACATTTCTGTAAAATATGAAAAAATACTTAAACACGTCTTTGCCTATATGTGAATAAAATAGTTTTCAAAGAATACAAAGATGATATTGTTTACTTGACTTAGTAGTAACTCAGTTCTGTTGCCAAAAAGAGAAGAAATCACTCTGCTTCAAAATTGTGGAAGAATTTAACGTCTTCTGAGAAGAAGTGTATTTTCCTTCCCCAAAGGCTTTCAGGCAGGAATGTTGAGTATAAAACAAGATAAAATTTGCAAAAAGAGAAAGCAGTTGGGTAGATGGGAGACAGAGGTGGAACAGAAAAATGATATCCAATTTTGTGTCTTGAATTTTGAGCCATATGTAACAATATTTAAATATTGAATATACATTGTAAATATATTACTATATAATATATATTATATATTAAATGTATGTAAGTATAAAGTGCAGATCGGTGGTTTTTACCCAAAGCTTGCTTAATCAGAACCCAGAATATAATTTCCCAAATCAGAACTTTTGTGGTAGATTTCCAAAATCTTCATGGAGTTATCATAAGGAGTAGCTAACTATTTCTTAGTTACCAGGAAGACACATAGGCAGAAATCTACCTGTCATAAGAAAGACTTCTGGTGGTTTGATATTGCCTGAATTGCTTTGTCCTCTGGGCCAAGAGATAAGTGGAGAGTTTTCCAAATATGGGACATAACATTGACGGAAGGCATTATTATGGCTTGTAACACCTGGAAAGTCTGCATATATGGGATATTATTGGGACTATGAGTTAGGAGAATTGCATTTAATCTGGCCCTGCCACCTGCTGGGTATCTCTGGGTAAGACCCTTAACTTTTTGTCCTCAGTTTCCTTCCCTCTCAAATGGGAACATTAATAACTGTCTTACTTTTTCACTGGGTCAAATGGGACAAGATCTGGAACTGTTTCTCAAGTTCAGAGTTAGTGTAAAAGGTAATTAAAACCTGGCTTTGCTAGATTGGTTGCACATTTATGACACTTCAGTGACATTTAGGATTTAATTGGGATGGTCTCTTATACGGGGAATGGGATACAATTTTTAAATAATTTGAACATTGTACGATACTTATATCTTATGCCCCTGAAAAGAAAAAGCAGAGGAGATTAATTGCTTGCCTTTAATCCAATTCTGGTTTTACAAACGATGTGGATTTTATGGTCTCTCTAATTCTGTAAAAGAATGTATTATTCCAACAGAACTGGATGTTTTTGATCTACAATATCCCTTGTGAAAACAAAAGCATTCACTTTATCTGAATTATTAATTAGCTTCCCACAGGCTGTAAGATTGCTACATGTAAATCTGCCCCAACATAAGATGGAAGTAAGTGAAGTGATGGGTTAAGCAATGAAATAAAACACATGGGAGGTGCTTTCCTTTCCTCATCCACAGCCTGTGTCACTGCCCTCTTGTTAGAGCAGGTAAAGCTGGTATCTGGGTTTGAGTGTTACCCGGATAGCTGCTCGGCCTCCACACACAGGATGTTGTCCTTGACATCTCTGCCTGAAAGTCAGTCATTTGGGAAGAAAAATAGACTTGTTCTCATAAGACATTAAATTTTTCTCCAGTTTTGAAGCAGAGTTATTTCTTTTTTTCTCAACAACAGAATTGTTCTATTACTACTAAATCGAACATTCCTTTCTACTTAGGCATGTTCAGAACTTGCTTTTCCTTCCATATTATAGTTTTTGAGACCAAATTGCCTGGATTAAGCAAACTGCTTAATAATTTAAAAATAGCTGTAATTTTATATGCCAAGCATAATGCTAGGTTTTTTTTTCTGTATATCATATCATTTACTCTTCACAATAACTCTAGGAAGGAGGTACTGCTATTGTCCTTGTTTCACAGATAGGCAATTGATTTTCAGAGTCCTTAAGACATGTGCCCAGTGTCACAGTCTAGTAATAAGTCTGGTTCCATCATCTCTACTTTTGTCCACTGCATCATATGGCCTAATATTTCTAAATAGGGACTATTCAGAAATCTCACTTTCATTTTTTTAAGAAATTAAGTTTTAGGAAGGTGATTCATCAAGCTATAAAAAAGTACAAAATAAATGTTACATCCTTCATAGAGTTTCCAGTTGAGTAGATGCTAGGCCGGAAGTCAGCCTCGCTATAAAAGAAAAATTTGTGTGATAAGAATACACAATGAACTGGACCCCTCCCGTGACATTTTGCAGAACTTTCTGTGTGTTTTTTATTATATCTAAGTTTGTTTCTAAGTACATAAATCTCTGTGAGAAAGCCTGTGAGAAGATTCCACTAAGGCAGCAGCAAAGATTTCTGTTCCAATGGACTTTTTTTTTTAGGTAAATGGGGAAAAAAAAGAAGTGGAAGCAAACAACGGAAAATTCATAAGATGCTATTTCTCTATAATTATGCAATGTTATGGAAATAGACTCTAGACAACATGCTAAAATTTAGACTTTATCTACGTTTTTTTTCTTTTTGAAAGCGTGGAAGACCAGGAAAGAGAAAAGACATGATCACAGACCACAGAGATAAAGACAAGAGGAGGCATTTCAGGGTTACTCCTGATGCTAAGTATCTGAGAATTAAACCTCCCAGACAAGCAGGAAGGCTTCAACTGCTGGGAATATTCACACCTTTTTGGATGACTAATTACTTCAGGTGAGAGAGAGCTTGAAGAACACTAAAGTGTGTGTGTGTGTGGTGGGAGAGGTCTTACCTTTATTGCCTCAAAAGAAAATTACTTTTTGCACTTCCCCAGGTTACCACGACTCCCTGACTAGTAGTATAAATAAAAATAATCTATTCAGAAGCATCTATTACAAATAATATTCTAGGGAGAGCTCTTGACTGCATATCCTCAGAAGACAAGTTTTATTGGAAATAAAAAAGGAGTGTGAGCATACTAAACAGCAGCACTACCACTATACACACTTTAAACATTTTACTACTGTGTTAGTGAAATATTTAAAGTGATCTCTAAACTTTTCTCCCCGCATCACATGGGAGCCTGAATATGTCACTATCCAGTGCTGTCTGACAACCTCACATTGGCACAATGCTTCCCAGAAAAAACAAAAAAAACCGAAAACAAATCATGTCAAAGAGTGACTGCAACTGTTTTGATTTTTAATAGGAAAGAAATAGATCTCATATTAAATAAGTGCTGAGGCTAGGCATTAAGAGATGTGGCAAGCTGTTTGTCCCAGATTCTGGCTCTGCAAACAAGCCCCAGTAGGCTTCAATGAAAACAATTTTTGGTTTAGTTTAGGGTGTGGCTGGACTGCTCTTAGCTCCCTCTTGCTGAATGGTGTCACTGGAGAGGATATCCAATAAAAGAGCCTCTTGGACCTGCTTATACCTTGTGGCTTCTTTGTCCTTTGCAGCCTTTGCTCCTGGGATGAAATGTAAGAACACTTCAGCTCCAGAATCAGCTTTGGCACTGATCCTATCCTGAATTCTAAGAACTTTTCAGCCTTCTTTGATTCTAAATGAGCCATCTTTAGCCGAACTGCAATTCAATGCAACAGATGTTTGGAAGGACACTGAGCATGTGGCTGAAAATGGATCAAACAGATTATAATAACTAGATTTATGTCTAAATGGGGTCTTGCTATAGAGAGAATGTTTGCATTACTGCAAAATTTATATGTTGAATCCTAACCCCCAATATGATGCCATTTGGAGATGGAGCCTTTGAGAAGTGTTTAGGTCATGAGGGTCAAGTCCTGATGAATGGGTTTAGTACCCTTATAAAAGGGACCCCAGAAAGCTCCCTCACCCCTTTCCATCATCTGAGGACACAGGAAGTGGGCCTTTAGCAGGTACCACATATATTGGTGCCTTCGTGAAGGCTTTCTCATACTATCCAAAACTGTGAGAAATAAATTTCTGTGGTTTACGAGCCACCTAGTCTATGGTATTCTGTTATAGCAACCTGAAAAGACTAAGAAGACGGGTCTCTCCTAGACCAATTTATACTTACCTTTAATATAGAATCTAGCACCAAGGCCTAAGACATCATCAGATACCTCTGTAAAACTCTCTCCATGCACATTTTACTACAGCTAATGTTGCAATGTTGAAAAATGGAAACTACCGAAAAGCTACTGATTCTTTTGGACCATTGGATTGATACCATTGAGAACTTACTATGTGCTAAGCACTTTACACACACTAACAATACTGGGAGAAAAATCGAGTTATCTCTGTTTTAGAAAAGAGTTCAAGGCTCAGAGAAGTTAAGTCACTTATTTAAGGTCATACTGTTAGTGTTAGAATTGGAATTTGAACATTCGTCAATCCCATTCTAAACCATATATACTTAATTGCTAAACCAGAAATAGAAAGTATGCTTTACATTGTGAGCTGTGAACAGTAATATGTGGGAATGGCCACCTGAAGCCACTGGGTTGAGACGACATCTAAGGCTGAGTGTGTGGGCTCAGAAGGAAGGAGGATCAGATCAATCAGCAATGCAGGGGTAGTGGCAGCTCTTGTACCAGGATTTGCCATCCTTACTTGTACCTTACTGGTCCTCAGTTACTAATCTCTATCTTTTATTTTGTTTTTCTATGAGCTTAACATGTATGGGAAGAAAATTCAGTTAAATGGAAAGGCCTAGGGTTGGTATACTCCTGGTAACTGCTTCACTTGGTGATCCAGGGGCAGTCAGTTCTTCCTTGTTTTTCATATATGACCTAAAGGAACCAAACTGAGTAGCCTCTGGAATAATCGTGTACATACATACATGCATATTTTAATAATCAGTTTTTTATATTATCTTGCAAATTATATTTTATACTGTTTAATATTCTCCTCCCGCTAGTAATCTACCTGAATGAAAAAGGAAACCAGAGATATGGAAAAGTATGTAATCTTCACATAAAGCAGAAGCCTATATTTACTTCCCCTATAACTCACCCCTGCAATGTCACTATAATTTGGAAGGGCATTCTACTGTGATCCTTTGATAACAATGCCAATGATAAAAGGAAAGATGTATTGTTACTAGAAATGGAAAACCACTATTATTGCATATTAAAGGAAAAACCTTTAAAAGGAAATAGTTCTTGCTCAGAATTAAGCAAACTAAACCCTTAATGTAAATGATAACTGAGAAAATCCAGTGTCATTTTCTGTCCAGAAAACTGAGGAGGAGGAAGAATCATATCTCATGTGGGTAGTACCATCTCTCACCTATTATGGAGGCTGAATTCCAGGCCCGTTTTGTATTGACATATGAAGGGGACAGGACTTGAGGTGCATAGTAACTATTTCCAACACCATCTGTTCAGAGTGCTTTAGTTAGTACTTCACTTCGAGGCAAGAATTTTGCCTTGATACTGAGAAGCAAAGGTGCAAAAGAAGGATCCTGCTTAGTCAGGAGAAACAAAATAATGTATAGTAATGAAGCCAGTCTGAAACACAGATTGAGAAAGACACAGCTTTAGCTATAGGGCCCTCAAACTTTCAGGATGCTAAGTGCCTTTCTATGCCATTTATTCATTCAATTCCCTGGCAATAAACTGGTAAGAAAATCTTTAATTAATAATGCATTTTGCAGGTTGAATCTGAGGACTTGAAAAGAGAACTTTCCAGAAAAACATGGTAAGGCACAGCAATTGGAGGCAAACTGTCCAAGCTTCTGACCGTCCAGTATTATACATTTATTTATTTAGTGCTTCCAAGTTCAGGAGGCAGAATATATTGCTACTACCTTTAAAGGCAATATCTTCAATGTTTTAACTGCCGCTAACAAGATGATTAGCATGTCTTTAACCATCTTTATTAAGCAGATGTTTGCCCTGGCATTTTTCCAGCCCTTCTTGTGTCATCAAGCCTATTCTCTTTTCATTTGTTGGTATGTTGTTCATTTTCAGTGAGGGGACTGCTCCTCGACCTCGTCATGCAGATGGTTTAGATTTCATATGTGAGAGGTTGGCCTATCTGGGATGGGTGAGGATATTCTCTTAGCCCTTGCACAGGTCATCTGTGAAGCTCAGGCAGCTTGAGGGGATAAGACAATAGGAGAAGTGCTTCTTAAGTGGTACTTTTTCCTTGGTGAGGATTTTGTGTTTACATTTAGTTTCTAATGTGACATAATGAATTATGAACTAAAGGCAATTTGAAGATTTGTGCCCTATGTGCAGAACAGAAATTTAATGTATGAAAGCAAACCACAGGTCAGTTAGGAGAGTTGATCAATATTGATATTGCTCTTTAATGAAAGGAAATAACCCTGGGGGATTTTCCTTGGGATTGCTGATGAGTATGTATTTGTACTCAACACATGGGACTTTTCATTGATCTCAGTCAAATTAAAATTTTATTAACAAGTCAGACACCCATCTGTATTTTTCCAGAAGTTCCACTGTTTCCAAAAGCCAGTTAACACTCCTGCTTTTTGCTTCTCTCTGAATTAACATTTAAACATCCATTATGTGCCAAACACTTTCCCATGTTTTATCTCACCTAGTCCTCTTAACAACCTTGTAAGATAATATTATCTCCATTTACAGATAAGAAAATCGAGGCAGAAAGCAGTTAGGTAACTTTCCCCTTATCACAGATAATAAAAAGCAAAACATGGGCTCAAATAGATTTAGTTTTCTTTGACACTAAAGTTCCTGTTATTTCTGCAAACCTCACACTGTTTCCCAGTGGCAGAATGAGGGTTATTTTGAAGTATGATTTTGTTTGAATGGAGATGATATGAAAGGATAAATGATGAGGATGGAAAAAAAAGTACCTGTACCAGCAGTTCAGGAACTGCTGTAACCCACACAGGAGGACCTAAGGACTGCTGTTGCTCCCCTCTTATTCAGAGAGCAGATCTTCATGTCCATCTAGGTTGGTGAAGGGCCAGAAAGTCCTACGTGGCACCTCCAAGTCAAGTGATAGAGTTTAGCACATGTGACCCTAAAGCCTTCTGAGACGGTTTGGTCCCTTGGTTTTTAGAAGCTATAGTGCAAATACAATAGTAGTTTGAAGTTTTCTACTCCCTATTTGGATATAGTCTTCTCATTTTGTTCAAAGGCTGATTTTAGACATCCAAGCAACATGCACGAGGTTAGATAGTTTGAGGTTTAATCAATAAATTGACCAGAAAAGAATTTAAAAGCTACACCCTCTGATTTCATACTTCATATATGGGGCAGACACCAAGCTCTTGTCTTGTGTTTAATCTACAGAGTGTCTGTGAAAATTGACTTTTCCTTTCTGCATGAAATTTTAAATTTCAGCCCGCCTTATATTTAGTGGGCTGTAGGGTTACTGTGGCAATCAGCTCCTGAAGTGTAGGGATTTTATCTGAGAAGCATTTTAGTGAAGATTACATTAGAGGTCAGAGGTTTGTCTCTGTTCCTCTTCTACACATTGGGATCCTTTTCCCAAATGGATGGTCAGATGCATGCTCTCAATCGCCTCATGTCATAAATATATCACACATAATTTATAATCAGCCAGACACTAGGAATGGGCTCTTTTGTATAAAGGAAATGAAATATACTTCAGAAGTAAATGTGTGAGAGATTTCTAAAATTGGGAGCAACAGTTCAGTGTAAACACACACAGACATACATATAAACACATACACATGCATGCATGTGCATACAGATAAACACACAGTAACTAATATTTATTAAGTGTTTCTTACGTATCAGATTCTAAACTTCACATGCATTAACTCGATTCCCTTAATAACCATATGTGGTAGGTTATATCCTCATCCCATTTTGTGAATGGGAAGCTGAGGCATATAAAGGTTAAGTAACTTGCTTTATTTAGCTCACACAGCTAATAAGTAGCAAAACTGTGATGTTAGTACTGAGTAAACTGATTAAACTGAACTACTCTCCTATACTGGTTCAAGATTTGTGCTGAGAGCAGAGAACCTGGATATGAATCTTAGCCGTAGCTTTGTGATCTTGGATGACAAGTCACTTCAATGATGCTTACTTAGCATCAGCTTCCTATTAGTAAACTGTGGTTAATAATAATGTCAACCCTACAGGATAGTTGAGAGGAATTAATGAGAAAAATGTATGTAAAGTGTTTTACATACATTTACTAATTGCAAAGTGCTATATACATGTCATCAATCCATTGTAGATGTAGCACACAATACTTACTCTGCCTTTCCTACTTATACTCCCCAGTCACCTTGCCTTTCCCCACAACGAACTGAACACATAAAAACACAAAATACGGAAAAATAATTTCCTATTAAATACATTCAAGTAGCCCTTAAAATATTTTAATAAATCCTAATCTAATGATTAATAATTGTATACATATAACATTTTATGCCTCAGAGAAAATGAAGAAATAATTTCAGAGCAATGGGTACAAATTTTGCCATCTAGTTATGGGAAATGCATGCATCTTAGAAGCTCTATGAATTTATATGCTCACACAAAAAGCATTAGTTAATAGTAGAGATGTTACTGCCATCAAGACAATAAGACTGGTGTAGACTGGTGTTCCGTATCATAAATATACAGACTAGAAGTTCTCATCAATAATTTGAAGTAGGTGGGACATTAACAGAAAAGAGGCACAAGTGAGGAAGTGAGACACAAAGTAGGACACAGGGCATTGACCCTGGATTCAGAAAACCCAGATACAAGTCATCATCCATCCAAAAGTCATTGAATTCCTACCATGCGCCAGGTCCCGTTAGTAGGTACCAGAGATGCAAAAGCATATAAAGACATGATGCTTTCCTAGAGCCATGCTGCATGTCCACTAACTGTGTGACCTTACATCTGTCATTCTATCTTACTATAAAAAGCCTTGATTTCCATATTAATAAAAGAAAGCAAGTAAGGAAAGAGAGGTAAAATCACTGTTCAAAATTCATACATCTAACTGGTGCCACAATGAGAATAGAACTTCAAACTTCCAATTTGGTACTTTCCCTGACCAGATTTCATCATTCCTTTTGCAATTTCCACCATGGTTTGTTTCACATACTTAAGTTTGACTGTCACATGCCAAGATATTCATTATTAAGTTTGGAGTTATCCCAGAGTTTCTCTGCTTTCCTACCAGAAACTTCTGGCAAGGTCTACATCAGAGTCTTCCTTTTCTTGTCCTCCAAGATGGGTGTGGTCTTGCACAGTTCCAGGGCTGTGCGGTGGAAGAATGATAGAAAAGGGGCAGAGTAGAGGACAGAAAAAGAGAAAACAAGGGCTGTGGAGTTTTTATGAGTTGAGAAAGGCAGTTATATATTGTGTGGGGCAGCGGACTGGGAAGAATAAAAAGAAAAACAAGATTTTAATATTACCAGAGATTTGTTGTCCCTTTCATAATATTGAGTAATGCTAGCTTGAGTAGTTTTGAAATTATTCTTGGTTGCCTGGATTGTAATCATTTAAAAGCACAATGCTCTGAAATTGATCTATGAGGGTAACAGGTTTATGAGCCTTACAGCAACCATTGGCTTCATCTTCTAAGCAATGGAAGACTGCATGTGGACTTTGCCAATGTATCTCATATGTGAGAATCAACCAGGTTTTAATAGGTGAGCAGTGAACTGTAGCTCAACTGGTTGAAATCTAGTGGGGAAATGGTATCAGCAAATGGAATTGGGTCTTCTGGACACTGTCTTGTTAAGTACAAATATCTACATCAAAACCTCCTTCAAAGCTCTGAGTTAGAAGAAGAACACACCTGCTGTAATTTATAAGCCTGAGCTCTGGGCTCTGGACTGTGGTCTGAGAGGAATATAGAAAGAGCATCGCTTTTATATGGGCTAAGGAGATGGAATTCTACTAGAGATCAGCATAATACTTAATTCACTTTCTGTGTTCCTAGCTCTGGAGTAGGGGTCATAGCTGGCTCTTGATCTTTAGAATTTTACATTCTAGAAGCACAGTAGGGTAAGGAGATTGGCTTTTACTGAGATCTAACATGTGATAATGAGTTTATATTCATCATCTATTTCTAAAAAAAATCTTTATAACACCCTATGTGATGGCATTAGTATTATTGCCATTTTATAAATGGGGAAAATTTTGAGTTTAAATGACTTGCTCAAGGTCACAAAATTGTAATTATCACAGTATATTTTAGGCAGGAAAATAATATAGGGTATTTAATTATAAAGTAAATGCTGTAAACAATAGAGTTTTAGGGGAAGAGGTTGAACTGAAGTAAGCACTTCTGCTTTGAAAAAAGTAATTAGACACATGTTTCTCTTTGGACTCTAAATTATTTTAGTTTAACAGTATAGGTGTGATATAAATACATGGAAATGAGACAACAGAATTGTTATGATATTCTCCTTTTCTGAATTAGGAAAGAGGGTGTGTCTACCAATAGTTCCTCACTCTTCAAGATGAGTGTCATAACACATCAACCATGTGCATCATGTATATGCAACATGTATTTATTTTTTCTTCCACTTCTTTTTGGTTCACTTCTTTGATGTGAAAGTGATCATTTTAGTCAATCAAAATAGTATTTGAAATTAAGCAGCTCCACAACAAGGGATCAAACATAAAATTTATAGTATATATCCAACATAGAAGGTTAGGATATCCCCAATTTTCTCTTGTTTTCATATTCAGATAAGACATTGCATTTGGACTCAGGAGCCCTTGGCTTGAATGCTAGCTTGAACAGTTGAACTGTGCATCTTTGAGTAAATTAGTACCAAGTTCCTGAATCTTTGTTTTCTCATCTGTGTAATTTGAGGATAATTTTTAGGGGGGATTTTTTGACATTAATTAGCAAACCCCAAGAAAAAGTTTAGTACAAGATAAGGCATATAGTAGGTGGTAAATGTTTATGGTTTTCAATTAGTGTTTATTATTACTTCTATGATGATGATTATTACTATGATTCTATTGGCTGAGAGAAAAAGGTAGCCAAAATAAGGAAAATACCCTTGAAATTTCCCAACACTTCCCAAGCCATCCTGCATATCCCAGCAAACAGAGCAGAAGAAAGGTGAATGAGATATCAAGTGCAGACAGACTCCAGTGAGGTGAAAATTGCAATGGTGAGAGGTTGATGGTAAAATCAAACTGAACTTGTTATTTTGTCATTCTGATGGACTGGAACTGAGGATTTTCAATTTCCTCTCCAACCCAAGACACTTCTCACTGGAAAACTCGCACAATCACATTTATAACAAAGGAGAGACAATGTTATTCTCAGAAATTTCTTTTAGAAAGGAAACTGCCTTGTTGGGGAAAGTGTTTCTTCTGGGTGGTAGATGACTAGACCCTGAGGAAACTGATTTAGGCAGATTTCTTACTTACAAACCTTGGGGTGGAGCTGGCTTCTGGAGGGGGAACAGGAGAAAAAAAAAAACAGCCAGAGAAGACAGAAGAGACAGAAGAAGACGGTCCATTACCCCATGTGACATTTTCCAGCGACCACATCCCCCCTACTCCTCCACCCCCACCAGACACACACACCAGCTAATCTTCAGGACATCTTTAAAAGAAAACAAAAAAGAAAAGGAAAAACAAAACTAAGAAATAACAGGGGCAAAGGGACTGAGTACTTTTGAAATTAGCACCTGTGACCTGTGGAAGCGGGAAGTGAGGTAAGCTGTCCACAGCCATTACAGGAGTGAACAGAGTTTGGGCACCATTTAGGAGTAGGGTGTTTAGGAATAGGGCTTCCTAGTACTATTTATTCATTCAACAATATTTCCTAAGGACCTAGGTTAGGCCAGAAAAACTAACAGCCTCTCTCTGCTCTTGCGCGAGAATGCATAGGAAAGAAAGGGACTGCAGGTCTGACTTTGAGGGAAGGCAGGTGCAAACAGATCATGAGATCATGGCTGGAGTATCAGGGAAAGTTCTCATCCCTCCTTGAGCACTTTCCCCACAAAGCCTATAAAACTAGTTTCCCTTAAGATGTAGAGGTATACATTCCAAAATCAACGAGGTAAAGGTCATTTGTGACATGATGTTTAAGACTGGCCAAATGAGCTACAGAAGGCTGGGTTATGCAGAAAGGAGAAAGTACATGGTATCTTTTTGGGGATGTTCTCCTACTATCCAAGAAGAGCATAAAGAGGAAGTACATAAAGAGGGCTGACTTCCTGCATATCAGTTCCTCAACTCAGAGTCAGCAAGATCTGTTCCTTGGTCTATTTCCTATGGAGATAAGGTGGGGAATAGTAATTCCTACTTTTTCACTCCATCTCACTTATGGTCGACTTTTTTTGTGTGAGTTTCAGCAATTGTTAACCTTTCTACATCTCAGTCAACTACTCAATAAATGAAGCTAAAAAACCAACCTTAAAGGGGTACCTATGAGGATGAAAGTAGATGTCTTCTAAAATTAATAAAATTTCTCCCATAGCAGATATTCTTAATAAGTAGCTATTAGTTTTGAGTCTTCCCGGTCAACATTTGCAATGTGGCTAAATATGCCTCTAGTCAGGATATTTCCCTCCCTCCTTTCTTTCCTTCCTCTTTTCCTTGCTTCTTTCCTCCTTCCCTCCTTTCCTGAGACAGGTTTCTCACTACGTTACCCAGGCCGGGCTCAAACTCCTGGGCTCAAGTGATCCTCCAGGTTTAGCCTTTTGAGTAGCTGAGACTACAAGTATGTGTCACTGTACCTGGCTGACTTTAAAAGCTAGTTGCTTTAAGTATAGACTTTCAATTCTAGCTTTGTAAGTACTGTACCCCAAACAGCTAAGATAGTAGCTCTAGATCACTGTTAGATTAAATAAACAAGATATTTTGTTTGAAGTCGTTAGCTTTGTATGCCAAAGTAAAGCATTCCCTCCATCTCACTTATGGTCAACGATTTTCGGCCATGGGAGAAGTGGGGTTGTATATGTAGGTAACTCCTTGGCCTCGTAAGTGAATGTTGTTGTGTTTCTCAGATTGTGACCTTGGAAGGATCCAATAAACTCATGTGGAGCCCTAAAATTCTACTTAAATGAATCAGGTACCCAGATTCATTTAGACTCTTTGAATATATGTGTGTGTGTATATATACACACACATATATACACATATATACACACACACATACACACAAATATATATACATATATATACACACACACACACACAAATATATATACATATATATACACACACACACACACACATAGACACACACAAATCCCAAACCAAATTGACCTTCCCACAAACCTGTTCTCCCTATCTTCATAACTGGCATCATTGTTCATCTGACCTCCCCATAAACTGTTCTTTCTCTACTCTTCCTATCTCTATAACTGGTACCACTATTCATCCAGTTGCTCAGAGCAGGTCAGCAGCTATCCTTGATTCCTCTCTCTCATACCACCCTCATCCAATCAATCAGCAACTTGATTGCTTCATCTTAAAAAAGAAAAAAAAAATGAAACTATTACTTCCACTGCTACTACCCTAGTGTTCACGCCATAATTATCTCTTGCTTGAATGACTGCAGTAGCCTCTCAGTCTTCTTCCTCTACCACTGCTCACCAACCCGAGCCTTCTATTTTCCATAGAGTAACCAAAGCAGTCAGTTCACCCAGCTTTGTTGATAGTTTCGAAACTTGTCCAAATCTTTTCCACCTTGGGAGATTCGCAATCCCTCTTCTTTCTCCCTGGAAAGCTCTAACCCGGGTCTTTGCATGACTTTTTCTTTCACTAAGTTCAGCATTCCCATTAAGGGTCTGCTCATCATCCTCCAATTTATTATTATTCAAAGCCTCTGTCACTACCTGGAATTTTACTGTATGCTGATTTGTTCATTTTTGATTGCCTAGTTTCCCAACAAACTATAACATATATTCAGACAGGGATTTTATCCTACCCATTGCCTCATTTTCAAAGCATATAGTTTGTGATCAAGAAGTACTTATTTAATGAAAAACAGAGTGAATGCTTTCTCTCTCTCTGTGTGTGTGTGTGCAGGCATGCACAGGAATACAGGAAATATGGGAAGAACTATAGAAGGAACTACATCATGAGTGGAAAGTTCTGGCAGGCACTATGGGATGAAATGCTCAGGCAGACATTAGGTCAATCCAGAAAGCTAGCATCATCACCATATATATAGCAACTACATTATGATTATGCACAGCTGGAACCAAAGACCTATGTCCAGAACAAAAGAACAGAAAACTGAGTTAAACACTGTGCTACACAATTTAATAACACATTGACCCATTTAGTTCTCATCCCAGCAAGACTGGTTATTTTTCTCATTTTGGCCAAATGAAGAAACAGAAACCTGGAAAGGTTAAATGACAAAGTTCATGCAAGAAAGTTGTAGAACTGGGATTTGAACTCAGGTGTTATGATTTCAAGTCTTTTGCTCTTCCCCTAAAACTGTTGTTCTATGTTCTTAATAGTTGGAAAGCTCAAAAGAAGGACAAAGAAGAGAAGAGAGGAGGAATGAGAAGTGGTTCCAGCTCTAGGAACCTCAATCAAGCCACAAGTCTGCATGGATCGTTCCCTATTGCTCTAGTGTGTACTAAGCAATCATTCCTTTGAATGAATTGTTAGTATTAAAATCATTCACCTTCAGCAAATAGCACTGCTTCATTTTTACTGATCTTTTTACATATACATTGTTCAAGTGTTATGCTGAATCTTATGAAATTGCCAACATTCTACCATTTTTGACCTACAAAAACAGCATTTCAATAAGATTCAACATAATAGAATGAGCATCTCTCGAAGGCAGGTATCACATCTAATGTAGCTTTGCTACTACTAGCTTCTGACTGATTAAATATCTGTTCATGACTGATGATTATACAGAACTCTTACTTAAACAGATAGAGGATAGACACAATGGCTTATGTTCCTCAGCCCATTGGATATATTTTAGAAATGTTCCTGGGCTTCAGTATCTCTGCAAAAAAGCATCACTTCAATGGTCCCAATCCCCTTTTTTTAAACTTCAATAGAGAACTTTACCCATCAAAGTTTACCCAAACTTTACCCAAAGGACTATAACATATGAAGTAGTAAATTTTAAAAATTTGGAACAAAGGCGTTAAAAAAAGAAAAACTCATAATAAGCTACCACTTAACTGTGTTATAGGAACCATGCTAAACACTGTATTATAATATCAAAATGAGTCTTTTTAACACTCCTGTGGGGAGAAAAAATAATACCCTTATTTCACAGTAGAGGAGGTTATCGCATTCAGTAGTTGAGTAGATTGACCAATGTAAGTGGAAGAGTCAGAATGAAAACCTAGGTGTGCCTGACACAAAGTCTGTGTGGTTAACCACTCTGTTATACTACATCATCTCTGCCAAGCAGGCATCAACGGCTTTGCTCCCTGTAAAAAGAAGTCATTAAAGGTGTCATGAAAACAGGCATCCCACACTAATTTGGTATCTGGCATCTATTTTCTCCAGTGTGCCTAAAAGCCAAGAGCTGAACTTGCTCTCCTGAAGAAACCAGGGAGTTAAGGATCTCTGGTGTAAACAGCCACTTTCCACAGGGTAGGCAGCCTCTCTCAGCCTAAGTCTTACTAAATACAGCTGGGCAGGACAGGGCCAGCACAGACAAACCTTATACTACACAGAAAGGCCAACAAAAAAGGGAATGGTACTCTAAAAATGCCAGCATTGAAAATCACGGAAAAATTATACAAACCTTAAATGATTCTAAGCTCTGTTTTTCTTTCTCAAAGCACTTAGATTCAGGTACTCACACTACTACATAAGAAATATGGCTGAACAAAATGAACAGCAACAACAACGACAACACAAAACGATCTTTTCCGTACTGTGGTGAGTTATTGCGGGTTTCTACAGCCTTCTCTGAAGAGCTGAGAGAGTAATTTTTCTCTCCCAGATGATTTGCTTTTGGCTTTGGTCTTTTTACCTCAGTGCAAGCAAGTGGATAGGTGACCCTTCAGGGTTATTCCATAAGCCCTCATGATCTGTGTTCAGATGATAAATCAAAACAAAGACAGTTCAGAGCTTCACTAGACCTCTTTAGTGGCAGCCATAATTAGCATAGCTCTCTCAAGACCTGGCAGATGCCAGGTGTCAAGGCATCCTTATTTTTAGAACATTGGAGGTGGTTGCCCCCAAAAAGGATATAGACAGAAAGAGGAGCTGGAGGAGCTGACAATGTCAAGGGCAACTTCAAACACATAGCAACACAACTAAAATATTGATCATGCAAACATAGGGACTGTATAACTTTACATTTGGCAGCCATTACCACTAGCTGTCTCTCCCATCTCATAGAACTCCTATGGATAGTAGAACATTTTAGAAGACAAAAAGTGAGAAATATGCATTATTTTCTTTATGTCAGAGGAAGTCCTGGTAGGTGTTTGCATTATTTTGTGAGAAATAGGCAGTCATATTAAAATATTATTTGTTTCAATGCTTGTCACTATTCAGCTGAGCGGTCTTCCATTTTTAAAAAATATGCCTTTGATCCCATTTGCTTTCACCTGTCTCTCAATTTCCACAAGATTCTAGTTGTCACCAACATCATATACCCATTTTCACTTCTATCTCTACCTAAACTCATACCCTGACTATGGGAAATTACTACTCTGGGTATTCAGACATATTTCTTCAACTTTTCTGCTTCTGTCAGGTGTTAATGACAACGCTGCAGACTGTGGCCCCCAAATAACTCACTATCAGGTTGATGAATTTTCACTGAAAATATCCCTGCAGTCCTTTGCCCTAACCTATCACTTGACAACACTTTGACTTTATATATGCGTGCTTAAATCCTTATATTTTCTAATATTTGGATGCTAATCTCAAGAAAGGCAATGGATAGGTGCAAAATAATTGAAAACCATTTAAAACATAGCCATAGATACAATGGCTACATAAATCATGACGTATTGGTTCAGTGTAATGTATGTACTTACATCAAATTATTCAACATTTATTGAGACAACAATTATTTATTGAGATGTGCCATATTTTATGCAAGTTGTTACAGCACAGGCAAAGAAAACTATCTCTATATGGAAATATTTTCTCACAGGTAAGGAAAAGAAGCCAAAAAAATTAAAATAGTTATATAATGCAGTAAACGTTATAATGAAGGTGAGACTAGGATGCTACGGGAGAATAGAGGGAGTGATCAGTACAAAAATAATTTAAGTAAAAAAAATTGTATCAATATTATAAACACATTATGCATGCATATGGACAAATATTAGGAAGCAATGAGGGAAAGTGAAGTTATGTTAAGGTGGTGGATTTCTGGTTAGTTTTCTATTTTTTCCTTCTATTTTTGTAATAAATGAAAGTTTGGTGAGGGAACATTAACTAAGTAAATGGTGCCTTGTATGAAGCATCACTTATAAAATGGATCTTACCAAACTAATAGGAGATACAAAAGGAAACTGACAGACTTTCTATACACAGACACATGAAATTGGTGTGCAGACCAATCCCAATACCACTGAAAAGGCAACTCATGAGAACTACAGGAGCTGTTTTTTCCTTATATTAACTAGGATATATTGTCATTAGATGGGAAATCAACTGTAGAAATCAATCATTGTCTGGAAAAAATCATTAATCACTTGACCATGGTTAATACAAAATATTGACTAATATGCTAATTTCACAGATGATGCTAACATTTATCTAATTTTCTGGAGTTTGGTAAGGCTAGCATTCAAATTGCAGTTGAATTTAGAGTTCTTTTATGTCATATATGAAATTGGTAATTTTTCCCCATTTTTCTTTGCCATTTCACAGGTATCCAAAGTTAAGAAATAGCTTTTCTTTCTTTGTTGAGGTAGTATTTTTAACTTGGATGTGGATAATTTCAGTATTATTGTTGGTTTCTCATGAAGAACAATATCTAAATGAACTCTTCTACCTGTTGAAATCCTATCTATCAATAAAAGCCCAGGTTGGGCATGGTGTCTCATGCCTAAAATTCCAACATACTGGGGGGCTAAGGTGGGAGGATCGCTTCAGCCCAGGAGGTTGAGGCTACAGTGATTCATAATCATACCACTGCACTCCAGCCTTCCAGCCTGGGCAACAGAGTGAGACGCTGTCACACATACACAAAAGTCCATTATCTAGTCACAACTTTCTTATGAAATCTTTCCTGTCGAAAACAAATGCTAAATGGGTATATTTTCCTCTTTGTTTACAGAGGCAGGCATTAAAAATAGGTTAATAATTGGTAATTTATTAGTGCCTAAGTATTCATGTGTGCTAGTCTTCACTACTTTACTTACAGATTGCTTAAAGAAAGGTAATCTTATATTTTAACTTACCCCTAGTACCTAGTAAATGGCTGCAAACATATAAGCAATTGAATCAAGCCAACATAGAACATTTTATCCAACTGCTACTGAATATGCATTCTTTCTGTGAGCACCTGGAACATTTTGCAGTATAGACCATATGTTAGGCTGCAAAACAAGTCTCAACAAATTCAAAAAATTCGAAATCTTATTACGTGTCTTCTCTGACCACAGTGGAATAAAACTAAAAATCAATAAGAGGAACTTTGGAAACTGTACAAAAACTACAGAAATTAATCAACATACTCCTGAATGACCAATGAGTCAAGAAAGAAATTAAGAAGGAAATTTAAAAATTTCTGAAGACAAATTAAAATAGAAGTACAACATACTAAAACCTATGGGATACAAGCAAAAGTAGTACTAGAAGGAAGTTTATAGGAATAAATGACCACATCGAAAAAGTAAAAAGACTTCAAATAAACATCCTAACAATGGACCTCAAAGAACTAGAAAAGCGAGAACAAACCAAACCCGAAATTAGTACAATGAAATAATAAAGATCACAGCAGAAATAAAATTTAAAACAAAAAAGGAAAAGTTGATTTTTAAGAAAAAATTTGACAAACATTTGAGTAGACTAACAAAAATGAGAAAAGAATCAAATAAATAAAATTGTTGGAGTGGGCAGATAGCTAGACATGAGCGGGAAAGGGAGTCCCTGAGAAAAGGGAGGTCTGGGAAATCTCACACCCTAGGGACCACCGGAACTAGCATTCTGGATATGAGGAGGGAAAGTACCTAGGCAGAAAGGAACACCCATTAAGAAGCCCAGTCATCATTCACTCTGCATTTAACCTGTCAGAACATAGTTAGATGCATGCCTAAGGAGGGGCAAAAAGGGCAATGAAGAAATTCCTGAGAGATAACGCAGGAAACATTCATATTCAACATTGGCCCACGCATGTGCACCAACTAATAGTAACTGATGGTCCTACAAGCCTGAGGCAGGGACTAGGCAGGGGGCTGGTGGGGAGAGAAGCAGGGGACTTAAGGCAGGGCTGACATCATAAAATCCCAATACAGAACTCTCAGGGTGCTGCTGGCCCAATGCCTTAAGCAGCTTGCTTTGTCTTATCTTTTCAGAGTGTACTGTTTCTCTTAATAAACTCTCTGCTCTCTGTTTTCTTTCAATGAATTCTCTTTTTTGGCTAAATTAGTCACTTGGCAGAATACTTTCTCCAAGTAACACTAAGAACCAGGATTCTTGCACCTCCTGGTAATGAAATTAAAGACAAAATGGAGACATTTTAACTGGTACCACAGAAATACAAAGAATCATTAGAGACTATTATGCTAGCAATACACCAATAAATTGAAAAACCTCGAATAAATTTATAAATTCTTAAACACATGCAACCTACCAAGATTGAGCCACAAAGAAACAGTAAATTTGAACAGACCAATAACGAGTGAGATAGAAGTGGTAATAAAAAGCCTCCCATCATAAAAAAGCCCAGGCCCTGATGGCATCACTGCTGAATTCTACCAAATATTTAAAGAAGACCTAAAACTAATTCTACTCAAACTATTACAAAAATGTAAGAAGAAGAAATACTTCCAAACTCATTCTGTGAGGCCAGCTTTACCCCAATACCAAAACCAGACAAAGACTAACAACAAAAAGCGCTACATGCCAATATCTCTAATGAACAGATGGAAACATCCTAAACAAAATATTAATTTTGTAAATCAAAATTTGCTTTGCTAATGCAAACCAAATCGAACAACACATTTAAAAGATCAGTTACTATCATCAAGTGGGATTTATTCCAGAGATGTAGGGATGGTTAATCACATTAGTAGAATCAAGGACAAAAGCCATATGATCATGTGATCATTTCAATATATGCCAAAAAAGCATTTGACTAAATTTAACATCACTGCATGGTAAAAACTTTCAACAAATTGAGTATGAATTTAGAAGTAATATACCTCTAAACAATAAAGACCATGTATGACAACCACACAGCTAACATCATACTGAATGGGGCAAAATTGAAAGCCGTTCCTTTAAGATTTGGAACAAGACAAGGATGCCCAATTTCGCCACTTATATTCAACACAGAACTAAAAGTTTTAGCAACAGCAATTATACAAAAGAAAGATAAAAGGCATCCAAATTGGAAAGAAGTCAACTGTATTTTTCTGCAAATGATATGATCTTACATTTAGAAAAACCTAGACTTCAACAAAAATCTGTCAGAACTGATAATTCAGTAAGGTTGCAGTAAATGAAAAAAATGCTCACCATCATTACTCATCTGGGAAAAACAAATCATAACCACAGTGAGATATCATTTCATCCCAGTTAAAATGGCTATTGTCAAAAAGACAGAAAATAACAGATCCTGGAAAGGATGTGTAAAAAGGAAAGCACTTGTATATTGTTGGTGGGAATGCAAATTAGTGTAGCTACCATGGAAAACAGTATAAATGTTCTTCAAAATCTAACATAGAACGATCGTATGATCCAAAAAATCTCACTGCTGCATATATATAAAAAATAAAGAAAAACAGTATATTTTAGAGATATCTGCCCTCCTATGTTTATTGCAGCACTATGCATATAATAGCCAAAATATGGACTCAACCTAAATGTCCATCAATGGAAAAATGGATAAGAAATGTGGTACATATACATACTGGAATACTATTCAGCCATAAAAAGAATAGAATCCTGTCATTTGCAGCAACATAGATGGAACTGGAGGATATTATACGAAGTGAAATAAGCCAGGCACAGAAAGACAAATCTCTCATGTTCTGACTCATATATGAGAGGTAAAAATTATCTCATGGAGATAAATAGAATGGTGGTTACTAGTGACAGGGAAGGGTAGTGGGAAGAGGAGATTAAAAAGAGGGGGGTTGGTTAATGAGTAATACACTTAGATAGAATGAATAAATTCTAGTGTTCAGTAGCACAATAGGGCAATTATAGCTAACAGTAATGTACTCTATATTTCAAAATAGCTAGATTTGCAACATTCCAAACACATAGAAGTGACAAATGTTTGAGGTAATGGATACCCCAATTACCCCGATTTGATCATTACACATTGTATGCTTGTAGCAAAATATCACGTCTCCATAAATATGTAGAATTAGTATGTATCAATAAAAATTAAAAATTAAAACACATAAAGAGCCCAATAAATGCTTTTAAAAAAATTATATTCTCACATACACACATGACATACCTACTATTTTCAGCTTTAGCTGACACAGGTTTCAAAAATTCTTATGTAAGCATATGTCTAATCGAATTTTTAAACTCCAAAAGAGAAATTTAATATTCATATACACACATTCAGCAAGATTCCTTGCAATACCATCAGTTACTTCTGACATATAATGACTCTTGCTGGCTTTATACTGAATTTAATCAAAGCCCACTACAACTTTCTGCAACATCTGTAACTGGGTGAAATGCATAGGCCACTCAAGGTCAGGGCTAATTACCTACATTTGCACCTACCTGGCAGATGTGAAAGACTTAACATGTGCACGTGCTCATTAATTGAGGGTCAAGCTGTTCTCTGTAGAATTCGGCAAAAACTCCAGTTGAAATATAATGTCATTCATTTTGCGGTAAAATTCCCAGGTTATTAAGCACACTTTGAGTTGTGACTTTTTTTCTGTCATAAGTGAGAAATCTGAGTCCAGATGAACTTTAAACCTGGCTCTGCTCCTAAAAGCTGTGTGACCTTGGGCAGACCCCCGGGCTCCTTGCTGGGCCTGAGACTCCTGCCTATAACATAAGATATTTTTTCTGATGAATTACTAAGTATTTTTATGGTCAGATTGTAATTCTTTAACTATTTAATTGAATACTTAGAGCTCATTTTTATTGTGTACTTACTATGTCAGGCAATTTGCTTTTATGAGTTTGCACTCTGTATCAGGCTGAAATTAAGCCATCTTGGGTTTAACCACAATGGAGATTTTGCAAAAATATATCTTTTTGCCTTGTCTGTGAACCAATAAGCCAGTGATTTGTTCTCTTTAAGACTAAATGGGTCTAAAGCAAGTTCAATACTAATTTAATGCACTTATTTTCCAGTCACCAAGCAAATTATTCATTCCCAAGTCATGTTTGGTGGAGCAGGTGATATCCGTTTCAAAATGTAGGTTTAACTGGTGTATCTACTAAATGGGTTTCAGGAAGGGGGTTCACACAATGGGTTCCCGCCCCCCCGAGGTGGACACCAGTCTGTGAATTAGTTGCTATTTTGAAAATTATAATGTTTAGTTTAATATAATGAACTTGATACCCACTGAGGTAGTTTGCCTCCAAGAAGACAGCCATCAATTCCTTTCTTCCCTGTACACACAGGCCCTTGAAAGGTAAGGTCTATTTCTCTTGCTACTTGAATCTGAGCTAGCCTATGTCTATATTATTACAAGGTGGGTTGTTCTGTTACACCACATAAATTTTAAAAATACTCTAAACTCAGCCTTAAGTACCTAGGATTCTACTAGAAGGTGCAGATTAGAGAGTCAGACCCAGAGTTGTCTCTCACTTTTGGTATCTGGTTAAAATCTTGGCACAGTAGAGAATTTATGTGCACCTAGGAATGAAGAATCAAGAGGCAAAAGATTTATAGACCCTAAACTAAAATATACCTGGAAGAAGAAAGGCACATTGGGCCCTGGACCTCATACTCCAGGTTAGTGCACAGAACTAAAAATGAAAACAAACAAAAAACCAACACTGCCAACAACAACAACGACGACAACAACATACTCTCTGAAAAGCCAAGACAGAGAAGCCAAGAGGGTTTAGGACAGCCATAATCAGAAAGCATCAACCACAAAAATTATAATGGAGGAATACCTGGGTAAGAGACTCAGGTGGAAAAGAGAAAGAGATGACATTTTGTGTGCAGGTGTAACTTGCCAGCTGGCCGACGAACTGCAGATTTGATTTCATAAACCTCTACGACTTAATCACAGTGTCTAATCTTGAGACAGTGTGTGTGCCTGTGTGATGCACATGCATTTGCATGGATGCTTATGTAGGGAGCTGATAGACCTTATATAAAGGATACTCACTGGGCTTTTCATCGTTGAGACAATATGTTCATAGTGGGTTACTTCTTTCCTCTGCTGCCTCTCTGGAAGAGACTGCCACCAGGTTTCTGGAGTGCCCTTCCAGAAGTCTTCATTTGAAATATTAGAAGTCAGTGTACATGATAATGGATATCTCTAAGTCCAATGCAAGACTGACTGTCCAAAGGACTTCTATAGATTAGGAGAGAGGTAGATGCTGACCTTCTAAGGACTTGGGAACTCCTAAATATATATTATTTAACATAGATATAATAAAAATGGTACATGTATTAGGTCGGTGCAAAAGTAATTGCATTAAAAGTAATGGCAAAAACCACAATTACTTTTGCACCAAACTAATAAAAGGCAGTAGAATGGATTTTAAATAACAAATTCTCCTGTGACTCAGTATTAGCTCCACTATACATGATGTCAAATAATTGTTGTTACGGTACTTGAAATAAGCTTTTGAGGGGATTGGATTGTTTTCTAAAACCTCTTTCTCAGATATGCAACAATGATGTGATATTGATTTTAGATACTTAACAGGATAAATTGAGTGAAAAGACTAGACATGAGTGAAACAACCTGAATGCCTCACATTCACCGAAGCAGCTCTGTGGAGGGTATTGTAGTAAATTATGAGAGGTGGCAGCAGTACTCAAATTGCAGAATGGCACGACTCCAAAAATCAACTTGGAAGCTCTTTTTGGTAACCTGAAATACATTTTCCCACTGAAAGAACATTATAAAGGATTCTAGCTTTACTGGGAAGCCTTTAGAAACAGATTCCACACATCATGGAGTCACAGAGTGGTATTAACAAGCCGAAAAGGAGGAGGAAAAAAAGGAGGGAGAAAAAGAAAAGGAAGATTGAGGATTATTTTCCTTCTGGCTCTTTCACTATAAATTTCAAAAGCCTGAGTCAATAGAGTTGGATTAAATTCTTTAATAAAGATACCATGGAAAATTCTTTCTTTAGGCACTGGACTTTTATATAGTTCTATGCTTATCAAATAACCAACTTAATTTACTAGAATACAATCTCTGCATTCCTGACTCCCTAATTCAATCAAACATTTATTGAGCAGTATCTGAATGTCTGACACTGATAAGCTCTGGAGAGCAATAGTTCTGACATTTTTGGATTTCATAGACTTTTTACAAGTGGGGGCACTCCCATAAAGTTGACTATAGTTTATTATTTGCTAAGAAAGTACACATAAAACAACTGCCATATATTCTCATAATTATTCTTCACTCTAGCCTGGTAGAAAAACTTTATTCAGACTCTCAGTTGGGAGCCGCTGTACTGTGAAGTACCTAAAATTAATACAAAACATATTCCCACCTGCCTAGTCTCCTTATCCTGACATGGCAGCTCAATTTTCTTATTCCAACAATGACGAAAGCTGTTATTTCTATCAAGACTATTCCAAATTACTTTTGGAAAATAGTTTCAACTAATTGATTACTACATAGCAATTCAATCCTTCTTATTTCTAGACATCATCTGTTTGGGATTTATAATCACCATCAACGTGTTTTCACACATTTTTAAAGAAATTTTCTTAATCTAGTACAGAAGTTTCCAAGCATTTTTTTTTAAACTGTTGAATCCTTTCTTCAAATGAAATCTTATTCAGAAAGACCCATATCTAAAATAGATCAAAGTGAGCTGTTCTGATTGAAGCAGCCAGCTTGGCTCCCCTTGCCCCTCTTCCACATGCCACAGTAGCCCTCAGGGCACCTGCGCACAACCTCCAGGGATCCACAAAGCAGTCCTGAATAGCTACTGATGTAACAGAATCAGACTTACATAATTTCTAAGTCAGGAGATATGTTAGGGACTATCACAAATTACACAATGCCGATCAAGAAGAACCTTGGAGCTCAACTGGTTTATGCCTCTCAACTCCGAGATAAAACTGAGGATCAGAAAGTCTGCAAAATATGCTCCCAGTCTTCTGTCCCTGTGTTACATTCAGTGCTACTTAATGGCAGACATAACTGCAAATCAAGATTTCTTTGCCCAAGTCCAGTGTTTTTCCTATATTGTCACAAGTCTTTTGGAGGCATTGTGCAGGGAAAAGGATAGGACCATTTGGAAAAGAAATTTACTTAAAGCAGAGAAAGTATCCAGCAGAGAAGAGAAAGCAGGTGGCAGGAAGGAAAAAAAAAAAAAAAGGACAAGTACAGCTGAACTAATATTAGTTTCAAGTTCGAAAAAACTAGGAATGAAATCATTGTTTACAAGAGGCTTACAATCTAGTTAGGAAAAAAAGGATGATGCACAAAAGGATGTTTACAACTTCTGTGATGCTCTAAGAAGATCTTCTCCAAGCAGTGACAAGTATTTATCAAAATTTTGATAATTGCTACATTGAAAGTTACACTGAGATATGACAAAAACTTGCTGCACCATAGTCACAGTTGAAAATTTAAGTTTATACCAAAATTTGACATTAAACTTCATAAAAGCTGCCCTATGGCAAAACTTTCATACATTTTGAGAAGCAGCACTATTTCACAAGTCACAGCACTCAGGCTAAACCTAGACGGATCAATCAGATTGAATATTACAACATGAGCACCAGCAACATGACCAAAGAACATAGATAAATGGGTGCTGGGAGCAGACAGTGTAGGCAGATTTATACACCAATATTTTCTTTGTCCACCATGAACTCACCGTCAGTGCTCAACAAATTAAAATTCTCTCTTCCCTTCCCTCCATTTTTTTTCTCCCCTCTCGTACTTCAATTTGTTTCATATATGACAAACCCAAGCCTATAAAAATTCATCTACCAGCAAGTGGTTTCTAAATTAGAAAGTACTGCAGGCCGGGCATGGTGGCTCACGCCTGTAATCCCAGCACTTTAGGAAGCTGAAGTAGTGGATCAAGGAGTCAGAGATTGAGACCATCCTGGCTAACACGGGTGAGCCTGATCTCTACTAAAAATACAAAAAAAATTAGCCAGGCGTGGCAGCGCCTGTAGTCCAGCTACTCGGGAGGCTGAGGCAGAGAATGCGTGAACCAGGGAGGGCACACGAGAGTGAGTGGAGATCCCAAGCCCTGCACTCCAGCCTGGGCAACAGAGCGAGACTGTCTCAAAAAAAGGAAAAATAAGGAGCAGCAAGAAGCCGACTTTCCTGGTGTGCCAATTTATTTTTCTATTGTTGAAAACCACTGTAGCAATATTAAAGGAACGTTTTCAAAAAAGAAAAAATTCTCATTTCTATAACAGATTCCTATTCAATCTGTGTTTATATTCTTATGTATTTTTAAAACAGTTCAAATCATATTGTGCCACATAATTGTGCATTCTTGATTGTTGCCCTTTGTAAGAATTTGTGTATGTTGCTACTTAGTCTCTTTGACAGAGACCCTTAAAGTCAGTGTATATGGAGAGATTTAAGTACAAGTCCTTGAATAATCCCATTTCAGTCAACATCACTTCATCATAACATTGATGAGAAAAAAAATTGATTCCTAGCTAGGGCCATGGTCTGTGTGGAGTTTGCCCATTCTCCCCTTCTGCCTGGGTTTTCTCAGGCTACTCTGGTTTCCTTCCACATACTACAGATGTGCATGTTAGCTTCATTCATGTGTTTAAATCGTGTGGTGTGTTTTAATCCCAGTGTGAGTGTGAGTGTATGCGTGAGCGTGCCCTACAATGGGATGGCATCTTGTAAATGGTCGGTTGCTGTTTTGAGCCTGAAGCTGCCGGAATGGGCTCTGGCCACCTGTGACCCTCAAATGGAAAAAGTGAATTGAAAAATGAATATGAATTATTATAAAATCAAAATTTGTAAAGTATGATAATCATACAAATGCATGACAATAAATAATGTGGTAAGAAAGTGTTAGTGATCCTGCCATATTTGTGATTATTTGCCTTTGGATTGCATGGTGGTAGGAGGAGCTCCTTAAAATTTCTGCTTTGCAAACATTTATTCCTTGATTTCACTCACTACCACAACAACTGCTGTCACTCACTGATTCACAAAAAATTGAGTAAATAATTATCTCACTTGTTTTTATAAGTTTTTATTAACCATATATATAGCTCACATTTATTTCAGTTTTTACTATTGGGGTGTTTTGGGTCTTTATTTAGAAGTTCGACGATTTTTTTTTTTTTTTGAGACAGAGTCTCGCTCTGTCGCCCAGGCTGGAGCGCAGTGGCTCGATCTCGGCTCACTGCAAGCTCCGCCTCCCGAGTTCACGCCATTCTCCTGCCTCAGACTCCCGAGTAGCTGGGACTACAGGCGCCTGCAACCATGCCCAGCTAATTTTTTGTATTTTTAGTAGAGATGGGGTTTCATCATGTTAGCGTGGATGGTCTCGATCTCCTGACCTTGTGATCCACCCAACTTGGCCTCCCAAGTGATGATGTTTTTGTAACTAGAAATATGCCAGAGGAACTTAATCCTTGATTATATCAATTGGTCAGTGGTAAAACTGGTTTTGTTGTATGTCCTAAGTTGCAGTTTCCAGGAACTTAACAACATTACGTGAGGATTTATTGCATATGAATACTAGTCATCTTGGTTGGGACCGAGTTTCTCTTTTGTTTTAACACCGCTATGTACCAACACTGAGGAAATGCAAACATTGCTGGTTGAATTTTTTTTTTTTTAATTAGCCATTTGAAAAAAGTGAATTTGAACCCACTGAATATATAATTTAACCCAAAGGTGACATGCTTTCTTTTTAAGAACAACGAAATAAACTAGCCTTCAGTATGAGAATTACAATTTGTATGATATCTGTCTTGGAACAACTTGAGTTGGCTCCTTATTAATCTAGCTTTGATACAGTGGTTTATATTAAAAATGAAGTATCTACCTAATCCTCTATAATAAAAATTCATCATTTCCCATAATAGGTTTTTTGAACTCGGTATTTTAAAGTGTATAAGAAAAACAAAGATATATTAAAGTGTATTATTTAACTTTAATGTATGTTTAAATAGACAATAGCCTTTTAGTTCATTAAAAGGTAGAGATTTTTATCTGATTCATTTTTGTTTCTCTCACAGCTTAAAGCACACTGTTGTACAAATAGTATATGCTCAAATAAAAGTTAACTGAATTGATCTTGGTTTCAAAATAATTACTAGAAGACATACCCTTCTTGATAAATGTAAGCCCGTTTGTAACATAGGTTCTGAGACTTATTAGATGAGTCATTTAGGGTATTTATCATTTAACAGTATTGATGGTAAAGAGTGTGATATATTAGTTGATGATATATCAACTAATAGTTGATAAATAGTGCGATAAGTAGTTTTATTCCCAGAGTTTGAAAGTCTCTTGGCTTGTAGTGGATACTCAACAAAGGCATCTGAACAGATTAATAGAGTTCAAGAGAAAGCAGAATTGGGCTGAGTTTTGAAGACAGGTAAGAGCTGATGTAGCAGAATGAGAAAGACACCAAAACAGGATGATGGTTTGAAATGGAGGTATGGGTAGAGATAGAAATGTTGGAGAAGACAGTGAGGATCTCTGTTTTGGTGGCAGGTATGTATATAAGAGGAGTTCCTTCCAGAAATGGGTTTGTGTTTTTATCTAATATGATTTTTAAAACCATCAACCAGCCCAGTAATAATGAACAGTAATGAATATGGGAAGTTTTTGTTTTGTTTTAGACATATGCAGTGAGGCTGCCTTTGTTATGCAAGAAGAGGAAATGTCCCTGATGCCCATAATTAGGCAGTATATCTGAAAGTGGCAGAATATAGTTGATTCCTTTCCTTGGAAAAAGGGAAACAATTAACTAGCTTTCCCAGTAACACATGACTCTCAACTGGATAAACTTTCTACTTCCTGCATGATGTGATTGGCTGAGATCATATCAATCCAGTGGTCTTCAGTCAAATAATCACGTCAGCTGTTTCCCACTATTCCATAGTGTTATGTGCCTACTGTGGACACTTTAGAAGATCATGTGTAGCTGTTTTAACCTTAGCCAATTTGTTTATGTTTCTTAACTGCTCTGGCGAGGATATAATCATATTTGTGATTCCCAACTTCTCTGAGATGATTCGAGAACAAATAAGACAGGACTGAAAAACTTTTCTTAGGGCTTCATTTTATTCCTCTTTCCCTTTCCCATTCCTCTTGCCAGTCTGTTTCCCTCTACTTTTCTTCCCCAGTTTCTATCTAATTCTCCACATATCCTAAGACATTTAGTATTCAGTGTTCCAAATTGATACTTATTTTTTATGTAAGAAGTTCAATCTTTCTTTTTAAGTTTATTTAAAGAACATGGCTGGTTCCAATGTCTTGTTGGGCTGTAGGCTTGTTTATTTTGAGTGTGTTGTGCTGGGGGTGATTTCTGTCTGAGATTCATTTCAGCTGATGAGGGAAGTAAAAATGGCAATTGAGTTTGAATATATTTTTAATATATAATCTTTTATTTTGATTGCAGCTTTGACAGAATTGCATTTTTAAAATCTTTCCTTTATAGGGCCAAGACAGAGCAGAGGAAAAACAGCTTCACAAGAAAGCATCCAAAAATGCATAGATGGCCTTATCATTTTGAGAGAGTCAAACTGGCCCAGTATTCCTTCTTTGTCTGGTTTCTATTAAAGCCATTAATGGATTCAGAGCACTGCACTTTCTGTCTATCTTCCTAAAGATGTAAACCCCAGTAGCATCAGAATCATATGAATAGGCCTGTATGTACTGATAAGCAATTATCACTGGGGTAAAAGGAATAACGATAAGGTCTAGGCCTATCACAGGGCAAAGACATTAAGATTTATTTCCAGTGTTATCAGGAGAGCTTTGCTTCCACATGCAAAGCTCCTTCTGGAAGAAAAAAAAAAGATGGAGAAAAGCATAAGGGGAGATTATATTTCTTGCAAACATTTATCAATCAAAACAAACTCTGAATATGAAATTGAAACACAATCACAAAGTCAATTTTAAATGGGGAAAAGAGCCACAGAAAACATGGGCCTTCTGAGGATTAAAAAGAAGAAATGCTTACTTAAGATTTAAAAAATCCTTACCAGAGATCACAATAGTGGGGCTATCAGAGGGAGGAATAGTGGAGATTGCCTTTACAAATGATTTGGGATTGAAATAATTTATATGGCTTGTATTCAGCCACTGAGAGCAAGATGGAAAATTTATAGAACTGTATAAAATGCCTTGCATTAGATGAGAACTATAAAAAATAGAACACAAGGCTCAATTCCAGGGACACAGAATTTTTTTTATTACAAAATCTAGGTTGGCCATGGAATGTAATTTTAATCATGAACTCAATGATGATGCATATTAATTCCAAGCCAACCCTTTTAACCATGGCATATTTTGCCCCAGTAGGACTAAGATAATCTCTCAAGGATAGATGAAAACTCTATTAGGGAACACTTCTCACTACATGTCCTTTCTTAAGGCATCCTCTCAGAAATAAAAATTTTAAGGAGTCAGTCAGCTGAGGAGCTATCTAGCAGATCATGGCATGCTAAAATGATGTATCGTACATTAACCTCAGTGGTGCCGTATCTCAGAAATGCCTTCCACTAAAACTGAACAGCAATACCTAACAAATGTTTATGGTTAGACAAGTGTAGAGGAGCAGCTAATCCACATATACTGAGCTAGTCTAATTCATTGTATCTATTCATGTAACAATTATTTATTGAACATCACCTAGTATGTATTAGGCACCAGACTAAGTACTAGGGATGCTTCCGATCTGGACTCTTGTGACTAGCAATGGGGCAATCTTGTGTTTCACTAGTCTGCTAGTTTACTTTTAAACTGTTTTATAAAGCTAGTCTCTCCTCTTTAAAACAAAATCACTTATGCAGCATAGAATAGCAGACTTGTACAGATAGAAAAACTCAGAGGCAGTCATCTAGCCCAACTCCTTAATATAAGAAAAAGTTCTATAGTCTCTTGTTGACAGCCTCATAGTGCACGTTACAAAGTGGCCCCCAACCCAGGAAATGGTGATATGTACAATAGTAACAGACACCTTGGAGAGTCATTTATAGAAGAATAGAAAACAAATGCATGGTAGAAGAGGAGGAGAATAGGAAAGACAAAAAGCGCTACACATGATGAAAACTGAGAAACAGTCCAGTACCAAGTAAAGGCTTCCTAGCAGAAGTTACTATTTTACTACTCCAAAAATGAACAGTAAACCTGACTGTGAAAATGTCCTTTTAATTATGTTTTATCCACTAAGATAACCTCACTTATCTTTGTTTCTGAAGCATTAAAATGGCTCTATTGATAATTAAAATAAAATGGTTATGGGTGAACCCTCTCAGTCAGCAGATGCCCCAACAAATAGAACGAAACATTGGAGAAAATATAATGGGATTCTTTCTATCAGTTTTACAGATAATTCCATCAAACTGACTCTCATACCTTGGAGCTGCAGAATCATCATTGGTTTCCTAAATGTTATTTTTTATTTTCATAACAATCATCTGACAGTTGGATGGCAAACATACCAATTTTTATGCTACAGGGAGAACATGTAAGTGACCTGGTGAAAGTCACAAAAGAAATCAAGATTATGGACTACATTTCTCTGGCTCCTGGCTTGGTTTTCTTTCCATTTTACCAAAGTATCACTCATAAGCAGTCTAACATTCAAAAAGTTCAGCAGGTGAGCTCTTCCTCTGCTCATGACAGCATTCATGTGCCATCTTCCGCCGAGCTTGGATGGTGAAGATGAACACTGCATGTTTACTGAATGATCACTTTTTGTTGAAATCAGGGGCTTTTGTTATATGTCCTAATGGAGCTCCTGTCTTACATCGTTTGTCATCAGAATCTCCTTCACTCTCATGAGAGGTCTGCAAAGGTGAGTGGGTTTTCCATGAAAAGTGATAAAGTAGGGAGAAACTCAAAGATTATGTTGCTGAGTTGCAAACTAATGGAAAATATTAAAGTCTAATATGATTCTCTTATGTTTCTCAGCCTTCTGGCATTTATTCCTGTCATAACTTGTGTGTTAAAAATATACATCTGTTAATAAAGATGATATCTATAATGTGTAAAAACAACTAGGAGGCACAGCTGTATCCTTCTTAAATCACAGTGAACATATCCATTAAATGTAACTCCACTCTTACAACTTCTATTCACCATTGCACTGAAGCTTCTACTCAAGACAGTTACGGAAGAAAAAAAAGGGAGACTCCCAGATTGTAAAGGAAGAATTAAAAATCTCTTTGTTGATGACATATTATATATAAAAAATCTAAAATAATCCACTAAAAATTATTAGAACTAAATGAGTTTAGCAAGATTTCAGAATACAAGATCAACATAAATATATAAACACTGAATGTACTTGAATGACCAATCTGAAAATGAAATTTAAAAAAATTTCAATTTCCAATAGCATCAAGAAGAATAAGATACTCAGAACTAAGTTTAAAGACCAAAGTATATGGAAATATATCACATATTCACCTATTGGAAGGTTTAATACTGTTAAGATGACAGTGCCCCACCAAAGCGATTTGCAGATTTAATGTAATACATATCAAAATCATGATTTTTTGCAGAAATAGAAAAGCTGATTTAAATTTCATAAAGAATTATAAGGAACCCAAGGTGCCAAAACAATTTTGAGAAAGAAGAATACATTTGGATTATTCACACTTCCCGATTTCAAAATTTACTATAAAGCAATAGTAATCAAAACAGTGTGGTACTGACATTAGGACAGACATATAGACTAATGGAATAGAATTGAGAGTCTAGAAATAAATTTATTGTTTTTTGACACATAATTGAAAGGGAAAACAGTTTTGTTTCAACATATGGTGCTGAGACAAATGGATATCCATATGCAAAAGAATAAAGTTGAACCCCTACTTCAAACTATACACACACACAAAATTAACTCAAAATGAGTCATAGACACAAACTATAAGGCTCTTAGAAGAAAACACAGGCATAAATCTTCATGATCCTGGGTTAGCTAAGACGTTCTTAGCTACAATATCAAAAACACAAGGGATGGAAAAAAAAAGATAAAAATGGGCTCTATCAAGATGAAAACTAGAGATGCAAATACAATTAAGAAAATAATTGCATTCTGTGGGTTGACTATTCAAACATTTGTAAATTATAAATACATAATAAAAACTTGTAACAATATATATAGAACTTTTATAACTCAATAATAAAATAACCCAATTAAGAATAGGCAAAAGATCTGGATAGATGTGTCTCCTAAGAAGATTTAAAAATGACTACTAAACACATGAAAAAAATATTCAACATCATTAGCCATCAGGGAAAGACAAGTCAAAGCCACAATGAAATACTACTTCACATCTGCTAGATGGTTACAATAAAAAAGACAGATAGCAACAAGTGTTGACAATGATATGGAGATATGGGGACTCTCATATTGCTGGTGGAAATGTAAAATGGTGCAGCCTCTTTGAAAAAGTTTGGCAGTTTCTCAAAAAGTTACTATGGTAACATAGGTGTACCACATAACCTAGCACTTCTATTCCTGGGTACATACTCAAGAGAAGTAACAATATCTGAACAAAAAACTTCATGTGAATATTCATAGCACCATTTTTCATAATAGCCAAAAAGTAGAAACTTCCAAACGTCCATAAACTGATGAATGGATAAATAAAATGTGTTATCCATATCTATGCAAAGAAATATCCTTTGACAATAAAAGGGAATGAAATACTGATACATGCTACTATCGGGATGAATCTTGATATTATGCAAAGTGAAAAAGATCATTCATAAAAGATCACATACTACATGATTCCAGTTATATAAAATGTCTGTAGAGGAAGCAGAAAGTGTACATCATTGTGAATATTCTAAAAACCACTGAATTGTACACCTGTGTATCTTTAAATTTTAGCAATAAATGTTGTAATTAAAAAGAAAATTTAAGTATAACTGATTTACATAGAGAGAGGTTGAGTTGTAACAGCATTGAGTCATCATGACTCTGCCCTAATATAGTTTGTAACCTAGACACCTGGACACTGAGATCTCACTCTGGGCCCCTTTCCTCACCGATATTATATCACTTGATTGTTTTTTCAAGCATTATAATCCTTCCCTTTTGCTCCAAATAAAATCTTACATGGAAGCTCAATGTATAAAGCAGAGAAAAGCCCCGTTTTTCTGATTCAAATAGGGATGGAGGTTCTAGATCCTACCCAGTCAGGCTTATTTCCCGAGTTGCTCCCTGCAATATCCTCAAATAGCCACAGACCACCATGGGCTCAGCAGCATTCCCTAGAAATACTGTTTTAAAATCAATCAAGGCTGGACACAGTGGCTTACGCCTATAATCTCAGCACTTTGGGAGGCAGAGGTGGGAGGATTGCTCAAGGCCAGGAGTTCAAGAGCAGCCTGGGGAATGTCGTGAGAACCTGCCACTCCAGGAAAAAAAAAAAAAATTAAAAAATTAGCAGGCATGGTGGCACATGCCTGTAGTCCCAGCTACCAGGGAGGCTGAGGTGGGAGGATGATCTCCTGACCCAGGAGTTCGAGGCTGCAGTGAGCCATGATCGGGCCACTGCATTCCAGCCTGGATGACAGACTGTCTCTAAAATAAGATAAATCCAAATGGGTTTAAAAGGTACCTTCCAATCTTAACATTATCCACAGCTTATCACCATGTGGTACAACAGCATATGGAACAAAAAAATAGGTGGGTGAAATTGAGTGACATCACATCAGTCAACTGGTCTAGGGAAAGGGGATGCGAGTAGAGAAGGGTTTGAGAGAATGAGAAACAAAGTCAAATATAAGAGGCCAGGTCAAATTGATTTTTAAAGTCAGCAGTAAGGAATGAAGGCTGAATTTCTGTGACATGACAATTCTGGTGCCAGCAATTTTTTTTTTTTTTTTTAATCGTAGGGAGGGAAATAACATTTGTTTGGAAAAATTACAGGTTTTTTTTTTAGGAGTAGAAGGTAAGACAGGTGTGGATATTTGGAGAAAAGGAATCAAATACTGTGTACATCGTTTTGCATTAGGAAATAGCAAGAATAGAGAGTACGGGGTGCAGGGGAAAGAGTCAACATGCCTCACACTTAGGAACATGGAAGAATAGCTGAATAACTTTTAAGGACATTAAGCAATTTGAATTTATGTGATATAAACCCCTCTTTATTGTCCCCAAATCTTGACTTCAGTGTGCTGCACACTCAAATATATGATACTTTAGCAGTAGAAGGTCAGGCAGATGGGTGAAGTTATATGGGCCACTTTTCTACTCCATTTCATTAAAAGTGATGGAATTTTATTTGATGTACGTGTTAGTTAGAAGCTTTAGGACCACAGGGATTGCTGAGCTCTGTGCATTTTCATCTTACTGCAGAATTTAAATACCCTAAGTGTGGTCACAAACTGTGAGAAATCCTCAGGCTAAGCATTTCTAATGTTATTCCTGGCAAGAGAAGTGGCCTGATAAGGAAGATGCCTCCTGCGGTGGACAGTCAAGAAGACACAGGCAGGGCATGAACTCAGATCCACACGTATGCCACCAACTGCCCTGCATGTCAAAGGGAACGTTGGTCTCAGCTGTTAACCCCAAGCCTCTGAAGGACAGTTACATTGTGTGGGTCATTCTTATAACCAGAGGATTAACGAATGTATTTCTTCATCTACGGTGCAGTGGAACTTGGTGATTATGTTCTTTTGCCAGCTTTGTGTCAGTACAATCCCACCTTTATTTTTCCCCACAAGAGTTGGTTTAGGACTTCATAAAAGGAAACGAGACTCCTCTTACCACCAAGCAAAATTGCCTTCTCTTTCATTTTGCCCACCACAGGGTAGTGGTTGGGAAGAGTGGAGGGAAAGGGAAACTAAGAAGCATGGATAAGGTCGCATACATGTGAACCACACATGGGGAGGATATGAAGGTGGAGAGGAGCTGGTCTCATGTGGACTTTATGCCTTCCCCACTTGCGAGAGAATGGAGAGTTTGAAAAGATTCTGGCTTACCTTGCTTTTTTGCATGTGGCCAAAAGGGTTATAGGTTCCTCATGATTTCCACTCAAGGGTAAAAAAAAAAAAAGTTAATCAAAGTCAGAGTCTTCTAGGTTCTAACCTTCTCTAATGCCTTTTCTCTACTGTCTCTACTGCCAAGGGCCATTCAAGGGCAGTGAGAGGAGTGTGATGCTAATCATAGTTTTACAAGATGTAGTCTGACTTTCTGTTCCTGAAATAATCCCTTCAAGCCACCAGCCCCCTTCTTTACTTACCCTACTTTTCTGATTGGCAGTCCCTCCATACTGTCTGGCCAAGACACTTTACCCCAGAAGCCATTAATCTACCATCAGTTATTTTAGTTGGGGTTTGTGACTTTCTCAAGATGATCATTTTTGCTCACAGCTGCCACCTCCCTGGGCAACTCTCAGTTACAGTCCCAAGGAGCCTACTTTCTTTTCTTCCCCTTTATGATATCTCCATTCAAAAACTGTCCATCTGAAATTGACTATTAAAAGAAACATCACCTTCTCTAAATTCCTATTGTTTGTTCTCCATCTTTGGAAAGCATCAGAATCACTTGCAGGGCTTAAGACAGATTCCCGAGCTCCACCCTGATTCTGATTGTGGAATGACAAAGAATGCTGCCTGACACTGTTTTTCTAACAACTTCTCCAGTAATACTGATGTTGCTGGTCTAGGGTTAGGATGTTGAGAACTACTGCTTTATCCATTTTAAACCTACAAAATGTTGCAATGATGTTTTAGCATAGGGTACCCTGGGTGTATTTTCTGAGCACTGGGTCTCCAGTAACAATCATATTTTTAGGGATGATGAAAGACATTGACACATAGAATTCCTTATTTCTACCTTCCACTTCTGATCTTATTTCTTTTTCTTCTCCTTTTATATTTTTAAATTCTTCACTTTTATTCTCCTTTTCCTCCTCTCCCAAGCCTGACTTAGAAGAGTCTCAAGATCCAGATGACTGTAATATATAATAGGAGTAGTGTGAGAAAGAAGCCCAAAGGTAAAAGGAATCTGCTCATCTGCTATACTCAGGGAAATCTCGTTGTTGTTAAACTAGTGTGGTCTCGCCTTCCTCTAGCATAGTTATTCAGGAATCAATCAATCAAAATTATCCAAATATCCTGCAAACATTTGGCTTAAAACTTTTATCAGTATTTAACAATTGTCAAATGCTCTTGTACAGAGGAATGTGGCAAAGACGGGTAGTGAATGAGAAGAAGCTGATGGTAAGTAGCTCTACTTTTAGTTTCTTATTGTCTACAATGGCTCTCCATCTTGAAGCCTGAGCTTTGCTTTATGGTTGGTTCCTGGCTTGCTAATAAGATGCAGATGTTTCCCACAAAGAAGGGATTTCTGATTTTTTTTTTTTATACCCCTACTTTCTACTTGGAGTTGGAAATCAATAAGTTTAAGGGAATGTATTACCTTTATCCTCTTAGCACATAAAATTGGAAGATGATAGGGTTTTAACTAGTTGTCAGATTGTTAGGTGAAAGGATATTTCTGGCTAAAGAATGGGGCTTTCATTGCCCTTATTTTCTTTTCAATTCTTTCTTCAGTTCCTAGAAATGAAACTAGTTACATTGCTAAAGTGAAGAGGTACATGCTCTGGTATTTTTGCAGTGAAGTTCTTCAGGCCCTGACACCTCTCTCAAGCCCAGATGTCAATCATTTCTAGCATGTACAGCCTTTTTTTTTTTTTGCCACCACTGTGTAGGATTTGGTTACCACTCAGAAATTATGGCAAGTTAATCTGCAGGCCTTATTAAATAATTCTTAGAAACACATGAACACAGTTGGTGTGCTCGAGCATTTGGAAAATTAAATTATTCTTTAGAATTAGCCGACTGAGCTGGAAGAAAATAAAGAACACTTACCAAAGGGGAAAAAAATGACAAAAAATTCTAATGACTAATGGTTTTTAATTATAATTGCATAATAGTCTCTTGATACAAGTGCTACTCATTGTTTTGATAATTCACTAATCCATTAGGCCCCTCCATACATATGCAAGCACCTAGATTAGAAAACAGAAGAATAAGATTATGTAATTGTACTCAAGTGCCTTAAATTAGATAATTCAATGGCACTCTTAACCATCCTGCTATTAGCAAATGCTGAGAATATGAGAAATGATAAGCAGCTTCCAACTGATATACTAGATAATTGTCTTATCCTGGATTAAAAAAAGTAAAATTAACAAAGGTAACATTTAGTTTATAGTAACTTTTAAATTTCTGATGATTTATGCATAGTGCTGCCATAAACATTCATCTACTAGTTTTTATGTAGACACAAGTTTTTATTTCCCTTGGACATATTCCTAGGAGTTGAGCCACAAAGTAATTATATTTTGTGATGGTCTGACCTTGAAGGGCCCACATAAGATAATTCTATCTGTGTTGGTGGTTATAAGAATCTAGGTATATGTTAGTCCTCATAGAACTGTACACCAAAAAAGTGACTACTACCTCATGCAAATTAAATATTTTTAATAATTTAGAAAACTCTCCAAATAATCTGTATAGATTTATAAATTGCATCAAACTAATTATTACATGGAACATTAAGATGCCTCTAGTGCTTCAAAAAACTAAAATTTGTACAAAAATATGGTGATAAACAAAATAGTTCCCGAAGTGAATAATTTTTAGTGGGTAAAGTTATGTATCACATATACCAAAGTTATCTCTCAAATTGAATGTCAAGAGAACTGGAAATTCTTTGATCCAAAAGGCAACCAAATTGTCCATGCTACTCTAAGTCCTTATCCAAGATCCTTTAACAAAATGGAAACATATTAGTGTGAAGTAATTCTTGGATACAAGGCTGGGATAACAAGTTCCTCTTATTAAACCTACTGATTTCATTCTCTTGTTCTCACAAGGTTTAGCCAAAGCAGGTCTTACATTACAAATTTCTTGTAGGATTGAGAAAAGGTTCCACTTCTATACATGGAGCCTACACATTTATCCAATGGAGAATTGTTAAAAACTTTTGTTATAAGAATGCATAGAACACACACATAGGACAATAATGTATTGAGAAATTTCAGTTAAATTATAATTTTTACTGTCAAGCCCACAAATCATCAACATAAGAATTCTGAGGTTCAATGTTTAAATAACATAAGTAAATTAGTAATCTTCCCTCTGTTTAAATTCCATGTTTAACATTGTCTGGAAAAATTTATATCAATATTACTTGTGATATTTTCAATTTTGAAAGCAATTATTACATTAGGAACATAGGTTTTGGAAAGAATCACAGCTAATGTCCATGAAAGGGCAAGATGCCAAGGATAGTTCTGTTTTTAACAAAGTAAGTTAGAACATACGTCGTGACAAACTAATAAATCACAAAACTAGAGCTATCTTTGTCCCTTTTCTACCCTCAAAACAACCTGAGACTCAGATGATAATCCCAGTTTACCTTAATGTTAAGAATTTTGTTATTAGTTTGTTCATTTTACATATATTGGATAAAACTATGCACCCTGAACTGTGCTGAATGTTTCAGATGCAATGGAGAGCACAACACTTGAACTCTGATTTACAAGAGGAGACCAAATAATCACACAAATACTTCATGAGAAACTGTGCTAGCCATTATGAAGGAAAAGTAAAAGGGACAAAAAAAAAATCTCGGATATATTAAGGAAATGTATTTATTCTGAAGTTTAATCGAGGCTTCCCCTTGGGGAAGTGGCATTTTGATCCAAATTTTGTGACCAATGACCTGCATTTCCTGATTCCAATTTCTTTTCCCTACTCGTTCCAGCTAATATCCAAGAATAATCTCAGGGTAATTGCTTTAGGTTCCAAATGGGACCTAAAATTACATTAAAACCTGGCAGTAGATACAATGGCATGGCCTATGTGGGACTCTGAGCATAGGCTTGGCATTATGTCCAGGGTTTCTGTTGCAGTTCCCACCACTTCCAAATATTTAGGTCAGACTATCTGAGGTACAACATGAGCTGCAAACCCTTTTATCTTTCTAGGATATTTTTATCCCCTGAAAGTCTGACTTCTTACATGAATTTCATATTATCAAGAAATAGGAAGGAGAACTGTATCTGACAAATATGATGTTTCAAATCAGAGTCAGAAGTTCTTATATTAACAAAGACAAATTTCCCACAGAAATAATAAAAACTCCTAAGAGACTACTATGAACACCTCTATGCACACAAGCTGGAAAATCTAGAAGACATGGATAAATCTCTGGAAATATACAACTTCCCACGACTGAACCAGGAAGAAATTGAATCCCCAAACATATCAAAGAGTTCCAAAATTAAACCAGTTAAAAAAAAAAAAAAGCCTACCAACCCACAAAAAGTCCAGAACCAGACAGACTCACAGTTGAATTCTACCACATGTATAAAGAAGAGCTGGTATCAATCCTACAGAAAATAGTCCAAAAAATTGAGGAGGAAGGACTTCTCCTTAACTCATTCTATGAAATCAGCATCATCCTGATACCAAAACTTAGTGGAGACACAACACCACCACCACAACAACTTCAGGCCAATATCCTCGATGAACATAGATGGAAAAGTCCTCAACAAAATACTAGCAAACCAAAACCAGCAGCATATAAAAAAGCTAATTCACCACGATCTAGTAGGCTTTATCCCTGGGATGCAATGTTGGTTCAACCTACATAAATCAATGTGATTCACCTCATAAACAGAGCTAAAAACAAAAACCACATGATCATTTCAATAGATGTAGAAAAGGCTTTTGATAAAAGTCAACATCCCTTCATGTTAAAAACTCTAGAACTAGGTATTGAAGGAACACACTTCAAAACAATAAGAGCCATCTATGACAAACCCACAGTCAACATCATACTGAACAGGCAAAAGCTGGAAACATTCTCCTTGGGAACTAGACCACCACAAGAATGCCCCTTCACCACTCCTATGCAACATAGTACTGGAAGCCCTAGCCAGAGCAATTAGGCAAGAGAAAGAAAGAAAAGGCATGCAAATAGGAAGAGAGGAAATAAAAGTATCCCTGTTTGCAGACATTATGATTGTATAACCTAGAAAACACCATAGTGTCTGCCCAAAAGCTCCTTGGTCTGATAAATTCAGCAAAAATTTCAGGATACAAAAATCAATGTACATAAAACAGTAGATCATAAATCAATATATAAAAAATCAGTAGTACTTCTATATATCGGCAACATCCAAGCTGAGAGTCAAATCAAGAACACAATCCCATAAGCAACACACAGTAAAATACCTAGGAATACAGCTAACCAGGGAGGTTGAAGGATCTCTACAACGAGAATTACAAAACACTGCTTAAAGAAATCAGAGATGACACAAATTGGAAAACATTCCATGCTCATGGATAGAAAGAATCAATATTGTAATAATGGCCATACTGCCCAAAGCAGTATGATTCAATGCTATTCCTATCAAACTACCAATAACATTCTTCTCAGAATTGGAAAAAATTATTTTAAAATTCATATGGAAACAAACAGCTTAAATAGCCAAGGCAGTCCTAAGCATAAAGAACAAAGCTGGAAGCATCACACTACCTGACTTCAAGCTATACTACAAATCCACAGGAACCAAAACAGCATGATAGTGGAACAGAAACAGACACATAGACCAATGAAACAGAATAGAGAGCCTGGAAATAATGCCATATGCCTACAATCATCTGATCTTTGACAAAGTCAACAAAAGCAAGCAATGGGAAAAGGGATACCTAGTCAATAAATGGTGCTGTGCTAACTGGCTAGCCATGTGCAGAAAATTGAAACTGGACCCCTTCCTTACACCATATACAAAAATTAACTCAAGATCAATTAAAGGCTTAACCATGTAACCTAAAGCTATAAAAATCCCAGAGGAAAACCTAGAAAATACCATTCTGGACACAGGTCCTGACAAAGATTTCATGATGAAGATGCCAAAAGCAATTGCAACAACAACAAAAATTGACAAATGGGATCTAATTAAACTGAAGCACTTCTGCACAGTGATACAGAAAGAAATATATTCTGATTCTGTATGGGAGAATGTATTTGCAAACTATGCATCCAACAAAGGTCTAATATCTAGATTCTAAGAAACAAATTAACAAGCAAAAAAACAAACTTCATTAAAAAGTAGAGAAAGGACATGAACAGATACTTTTCAGAAGACATACATGCAGCTAATAAGCATACAAAAAAATCCTCAACATCACTAATCACTGGGGAACTGCAAATAAAAACCGCAATGAGTTACCATCTCACATCAGTCGGAATGGCTATTACTAAAAAGTCAAAAAATCACAGATGAAGGCAAGGTTGCAGAGAAAACGGGGCACTTACACATTGCTAGTGGGAATGTAAATTAGTTCAGCTATTAGAGCAGTGTGATGATTTCTCAGGGAGCTTAAAACAGAATTACCATTTGACCCAGCAACCCATTATTGGGTATATATGCAAAGAAATACAAATTACTATAAAGACACATGCACACATATATTCATTGCAGCACTATTCACAATAGCAAAGATGAGGAATCATATACACTATGGGATACTATGCAGCCTTAAAATAGAATAAGATCATGTCCTTTGCAGCAACATGAGTGGAGCTGGGGGCCATCATCCTAAATGAACTAACACAGGAACAGAAAACCAAATATTGCATGTTCTCACTTATACATGGGAGCCAAACATTGAGTACACATGGACACTAGGAAGGGAAAAACAGACACGGAGGCCTACTTGAGTGTCGAAGGTGGGAGGAGGGGGACTGAAAACTACCTATTGGGTGCTATGCTTATTACCTGGGTGATGAAATAATATGTACACCAAACCCCTGTGACATGCAATTTGCTAGTATAACAAAGCTACACATGTACTCCTGAACCTAAAATAAATGTTAAAAAATAACAGTTTCTAACTATGGGACCTAGGAGAATATATATATTTTCCACTCCTTAGAGTAAGGGATAGCAAACACATAATAAAAGCTCACCCCAACTAGTGAGCGCTGGGTAAGGAACCATGGAAAGAAACAAAGGAAGATTAGAACCCTGATTTGGTCTTTTATGTTACTCTGGGGAAATACAAAACTCACCAATGAAACAAACTGAAGGCAGTGACAAAGAATATTGTAGGTAATAATACAATCAGGCATTTAAACTGAGTAAAATAATAGTAAATAAAAAAAGTGGTAAGATACATCAGAATTTAGCAGTGTTTTAAGTGGCAGGGTCATGGCCTATTCCCAATTTATTCTTTTTGCTTGTCTATGCTTTCTGAATATTCAACCATTCTATTTTTTCATTAGGGATGCAAAAACTTTTTCTAAAAATAATGTGTGTGTGTGTGTATTATATTGCTTATCAAAATTCAGGGTTTAAGCCTCGGTTCTTTCGCCAATTTAACCAACTTGCTGAGTAACCACCTTTCGCAAATCCCCCCTGCGCCTCCTAGACTCAAGTTCTTCCTACTTGTCAAATGAGGAGATGGGCCAGGTCTGTTTCCTAAACTTAGCCAATCTTCAGAATCCTTTCAGCCAACTGTTAAAAATAAAATCCCAAGAGCACCTGAAATCAGCCAAATGAGACACTCCAGAGAGAAGCCTGGGAAGGTGTGTTTTACAAGTGCCCCCAGGTGATCGGTAGAAATAGCCAAGCTTGAGAAATGCTAGAGTAGATGATGCTTATGGTCACTTCCAGTCTGAATGGGCTATCTCTGCGTTAACATTTAGCACATAGCATGCAATCCCTCTCTAAGTGGGAAAATGACTCTTGTTGGAACTGGGCAGGAGCACTCAGAGCACAGCCTTTCTTTTTTATCTGGGTTCAGTGTTAGGGTGATGCTGGGATTATACAATAAATTAGAAAGTGTTATTTGGGAAGCTGAGGAGGGCAGATCACTTGGGGTCAGGAGTTTGTGACCAGCCTAACCAATACGGTGAAACCTCGACTCTACTGAAAATACAAAAATTAGCCAGGTGTGGTGGCAGGCACCTGTAATCCCAGCTACTTAGGAGGTTGAGACATGAGAATCATTTTAACCTGGGTGGTGGAGGTTGCTGTGAGCCGACATTGCACTACTGCACTCCAGCCTGGACAATGGAGTGAGACTCGTCTTATAGAAAAAAGAAAAAAAAATGTTACACCCTCTGCTTCTATTTTGAGGAGATTGTAGAAAATTAGTATCATATCTTTCTTAAATCTTTGGTAGTATTCACCAGTGGAACCATCTGGTCCTGGTGCATTATTTTTTGAAAGGTAATTAGTTATTGATTCAACATCTGAAATAGAGGTAAGCCTATTCAGATTTATCAATTTCTCCTTGTTTTGGTAGTTTGTGTCTTTCTAGGATTTGGTCCACTTTAAGGTGTCAAAATTGCAGGAGTAGTTGCTTGTAGCATTTCCTTATCATTTAAACCTCCTTGGAATCTATAGTAATGACCCCTCTTGCATTTCTGATATTGGTAATTTGTGTCTTTTCCTTATTTATATTATTTTTGGCTAGCCTGGCTAAAGATTTATCAGTTGTATTGATCATTTCAAAGAACCAGCTTTTGGTTTCATTGCTTTTCTTTATTGTTTTGTTTTCCATTGCATTGATTTTAGCTCTAAATTTTTTATTATTTCTTTTCTTCTGTTGCTTTAGGCTTAACTTGCTCTTTTTAAATTTCCTATGGTGGAAGCTTAAATTATTGATTTAGATATTTTTTCTAATGTATGCACTTGATGCTACAAAATATTTCTAAGGACTGATTTTTCTGTATCATACATTTTAATAAAATATTTTAAACTAAATGAAAATACTACTTTGTTCTTCAGAGTTCTTTGACACATGGTGTTATGTACAAGTGTCTTTTGAGATTTTCTAGCTGTCTGTTATTTCTACTTTAATCCCATTGTAATCTAAGAACATTGTATGATTATTTTAAAGTTTTTGAGGTGTTTTATGGCCCATAGTGTGGTCTATTTTGGTGAATTCTCCATGTGAGTATCAGAAGAATGTATATTTCCTATTGCTGGATGGCATGTTCTATAAATGTCAATTAATTTGATTGGTAGTGCTGTTTGGGTCAACTATATCATTATTGATTTTCTGCCTGCTTATCAATTATTAAACAGAGCTGTTAAAGTTTCCAACAATAGTGAATTTGTCCATTTCTCCTTGGAATTTTATCAGCTTTGCCTCTTATTTTGATGCTTTGTGGTTAGGGTACACATACATTTTGGATTGTTATGTACTCTTGGAGAACTGACCTATTTATGTAATGCTTTTTAATCCCAGATAATTTTCCTTGTTCTGAAGTCAATTTTGTGTAATACATTACTTCTGCTTTCTTTTGATTAGTATGAGCACAGTAAAATTTTTTCCATCTTTGTTTTTAAGCTGAATCTTGATCCTTAAAGTGGGTTTCTTGCAGAGGACATGGAGTTGTGTTTTGTTTTTATATTTTTAATTCACTCAAATGCTCTATAATTACTGCATTTAACCATTAATAAAGTAATACTGAAAAAATTGGATTAATTTCTACCATATTTGAATTGTTTTTATATTTGTTACATTTGTTCCTGGTTCTTTTCTGCCCTCTCTAGATTTAGCTGAATATTTTATGATTCAATTTTAGCTCCTCTTTTGGAATCAGTTATATCTTATTAAATTTTATTAAAAACTAAATTTTGCAATATACATAATTCACTAAAAGTCCACTTTCAAATACCACTATATTGCTTGATACATGGTGCAGATATTTTAACAGAATATCCTCGAAATTTCTCCCTCCCATTCTTTGTGACATTGTTTTCATTTCACTTGTCCTATGTGCTGTAATTACTCAATACATCATTGCTACTATTACTTTAAACAGTAATCTTTTATATCAATTAAGATTAGAAATAAAATTTTATCTTTCCTTATTCCTTCTGTTACACTTTTTTCTTCTTGATATAGATCCGAGTTTCTGACCTATATCATTTCTCTTTCCCTGAAGAATTTATTTTAACATCTGCAGAGTGGTCTTCTGGTCATGAAATCCCTCAGCTTTTGTTGGTCTGAAAAACTAATTCTCCTTTGAGGTTGAGTTTCACTGGATATTCTATATTTGTGGACTTTTTCCCCTTTCAACACTTTAAATATTTTTTATTTCATTCTGTTCTTGCTTGCATAGTTTTTGACAAGAAGTGTGATGTAATTCTTATCCTTGTTCTTCTGTGAATTGTTTCTCAATCCTCCACTCCCCAATTTCTTTCAAATGCTTTTTTGTCTTTTGCTTTCTGAATTTTGAATACAATACGTCTAGGTGTAGTTTCTTTTTTCTTCTGTGTTTTTCTTTCTCCTTCCTGTTCCTTCCTGTTTTGATATTTATCCTGCTGGTGTTTGCTGAACTTCTTGGATCTGTGGTTTAAGTATCTCATTAATTTTGGGAAATTTTTGTCATTATTACCTAGTATTTCTTCTGTTTTTTCTTTCCTTTCTCTTTTAATTATGCTTATGATATACCTTTTGAAATTGTCCTACAACTCTGGATATTCTCTGCTGCTTTATTATTTGTTTTGTTTTTCAGTTTGGGAGGTTTCTATTGGCATCTTCAAGCTTGTTTCTTAGCTGTGTCTGTTCTACTAATGAATCCAAAGGCATTCCTTCATTGTATTTCTTATTTCTAGCATTTCCTTTTGATTCTTAGAGTTTTCCATTTCTCTGATTATATTAATCATGTGTTACTGTGTATTTTCTACACTTTCAATTAGAGCCTTTAACATATTAGTCAGCTATTTTAAATCCCTTATCTGATAATTTAAAAATCTGTGTCACACAATCAGTCTGATTCTGATGTTTGCATTTTGTCTTTATAGACTTTTTTCTTGTGTTTTACTATACCTTGTACTCTTTTGTTGAAAGTTGGGCATGATGTTTCAGGTAATAGGAGCTGAGGTAAATAAACCTTAACCCATAAGTTTAATGTTTATCTGGCTAGGAGTTGAACTGTGTTTAATGGTTGCTGTATTTGGGTACCCGAATACAGGAATTTGAAGCTTCCAATTCCTCTAATATCCTTGTTTTTGTCATCTCGTTAAATAGAATCTATGCCTGGCAGTTCTTTCATCTGTAACACATTGTTACTGTATTTGAATCCTGTTGATATGGTGGTAAGGTGTAGAGAGGGGAAATACTCTATACTCTTATGAAGAAATCTCAGTCTTTCAATGGGCTTGTATTTTGTGGTTATGACCTTACAAGTTTTCTTAGCTTCTCCACAGCCCAGTTGAAACAGGAAAGCTAGAGGATGCTGAAGTCAGAGAAATCTTTCTCCTGGCAGGATAAAGCCTTTTCCTCTGGAGTTGACATTTGTTAATGAAGAATGCTCTTGGCATATTTCACAATGGTAACTCTTCTCCCTGGGCAAAGCCAAGAAGAGATCTTTCCTAGGTTTCTAACATAAGAACTTGAGTTTCCTAGAGATAAAATTCACCAAAGTATGGGGCCCCCTAAGATTATGCCACACAGGAATTTCTTTAGCTAGTCCATACTTAGCCTCCAACAATCCATCAAATCTACCACTGAGGTTTTTCTACCCATTTATGGTTCCAGTAGCATCTGTCAAGGGAAGCAAATTTCATTTTTGATTCTCTGGATTCACCTTTGTGTTTAGATTCTGGGATAGCAGTTTGCCTTGTATCCTCAATTCTATGATGAGTCCAAGAAATGTCACTGATTTTTCAGTTTGCTCAGATTTTTCTAATTTTAAGAACAGGAGTGACCATTTCCAAGCTCTTTATGTGTGGGAACTGCAACTGGAAATGGTCCTTCAAAAAAGAAAAAAAATAACCATGCATTTCTAGTGATACCTTTAAGCAAATCAGCATGATTTTAAAATATTTAAGTACTTTCAGGGCTGCTTCCTAACAGTTGTAAAGGTTGTGCTCTACACAAGGACAACCAGGCTAGGAAGCAAAAAGAGGTGGCATCTAGTTTGTACAAAGGTCCCCGGAGGATGGGTGGAGGGTGGGTAACAGCTGACCCTGTTTTGCAAGGTGGTGCAAGGGAGACTGAAGTCCGAGCTCATCAGTTCCAACCATTTTATGAAACAATCCAGTGGCTCTTGTTAGCTCAGTTTGTGGGGAACATTCAGAACTGCTCCAAGAATTCCTTCATCTTGTTGAGGCTTTGATGGAATAGGGCCAGTAGCAGAGAGTTCTTTCAGATCTTCAGATTTTGCATTCATCTCCAGCCTCACTCTTTGAGAGGGCCAAAATAGATTGTGCCTCCAACTGCCTTATGCTTGCCTGGCTGCCCGGTTTGACAACTTACATTTGTAAGCAACAAGTGAGTTACAATGTTCCAAAGTCATTGCCTCTTCATGGACATCCTCATTGTTCTGAGGAGTCACATGGTGAATGTGAACTTGAATTCTGAACAGTAGGCTTGTGCCAGGCAGCCAACTTTCCCAACGTGGAGCCAAATGTGTTGCATCTGAGCAGCATTTAAGCTGCATCTCCCCAGCCCCAACAATGAAATCAGGTCCTTACTAGAGTAGGGGATTGGTGACTGTAGACTCTGGTAATGATTCTGGCACTGCACCAGTAACAGGCAGCCCTCATTTGTTTTGCTGTCTAGCACCAGGGCGAGATCATTGTTTATTATGGCTCAAAGGCAGTAATCATTTCACATAATGTGAGGATTTTTTTCACTCAATTACTTTCATGCTTTGGGCTGATGAGAATAATAATCATGTGTTGATTACCGGTATCTTGACAGATGATGCTCAGAAATGCAGGTCACTGCTTGCTCCTACCCGTTTTTCCCCCTTAAACATTCAAGGTTGTGATTTGGAATTTCATTCAGTCACCACTATTACAATCCCAAAGTTTCTGATGCTGAGAAGACCAGGACAAAATATATCTTATAGGGGCCCTCAATTCCTGCAGTCTGCCCTATGGGATAATTTATGCTGATTTGTTTTAAAGAGACAGGCATACATAATTCATGTCCTGTGCATTTCGGCTTTTGGCCATTGAAAATACTATCTCTTTTGGCAGTGCTTGCAGGAACTAGCTACAATAAACATTTTATACCTCAGTGGACACTCTTTTCTCAGCTAATAGAAGCCTGACTTAAATGTAGACTCCATCATGAGAGGTCTGTATTTAATGATGAATTCAGCTGAGCATTTTTTCCTTCCAAAGCATAAAATAAGCTTATTATCTGTATCAATAGTTGGTTTTTCTCAAAAGGAGTCAAGGTGTGAATGGGCATGAAAGGGAAATTAAATTGAAACTCTTGGTGGTTTCATGGTTGGAGGCCAGTTTAAAACTCAAACTCTAATAACTGCTTTTGAACTAGTCAGGAGAATTGTTAGGTCAGAAAGCATACAGATTTGAAGAGCGGCATCAGGGCTACGCTTCCCATACAAAAGGCAGAGAGCCAGACAAACTGGAACTTTTGAAGATATTGGTTCCACTGCTGAGGATGGCTGGGTTCATACCTGTGTAGATTATAGGGGCGTTAAATAGAGTCTACACATGTAGTGCCAAAGTAGTAATTTAAAAATGCAAATCTCATCAAGCTGTTCTTCTCCTCAAATTCCTTCAATGGCATTCCATTTCATAGAGGATGAAGACCAAGGAGCCTGCATGATCATTTGGGTCTCCAATGCTTCATCCTCATCCAGTCTCCCGTTGCCTTTCCTTATTGTGCTCTAGCTACTGAGGCCTTCCTTTAGCTTCTCTACAACTGTTTGCTTTTACTTAAACTCCTGATTATGTTTCAGGATTCATCCTAAATAAATACTTCTCCTGGGAACTTCTATTTATTCTGGCAAGTTTAAATCCCTTTGTTAAGTGTACTCATGCCCTTTTTGTTGCTAAGGTTTTATTACTTGGGTAATTTTTGATGTTTGCATCCCTACTAGACTGTAAACTCCTTAAAGGCACCTGGATTCCACTTTGCAAATGTATCCACCTAAGGCATTATAGATATTAAATGAATGAATAAGTTAGTGCAGGGCTTCTCAAACATTTTTAACATCAGAATCACCTGGATGGCTTGATCAAGCACAGGTTGCTGTGCCCCTAGAGTTTCTGCTTCATAAAGCTGGGACCAAATCTGCATTTCTAAGGAGTTCTGGGATGGTGCTGTAGTCACACTTTGAGAATCACATAATAATGAAGTCTTTTAATTACTGCACTATTGCATTCTTACTATGGGGACCCCAAGTTAGAAAGCTTGCATCTCAGCAACTAAATGCCTGGAAGTCCTTAAAGCAAGTTCTTTTATTTTCTTTCAAGTCAGTCAACACATCTTACTGCTTTATTTTTGAGGTATTCCCTCCATTTCTTCTCTCTGCTCTGTTTCTAGATGGAAGCATTATAACCTTACATTTGAACTACTGTAACCACATCCTTATTCTCTTGGCTATCATTCTCTGCTCCTTGAAGTATTCATTTTTTATTGCCAGTTATAAGTGCCTCAGACATTATTATGACTAAACCTTGCCCTCATCTAAAAATCTTGCTGAAAATCTCAGCATTCAAGGATTTTTCACAACCTGGATCTCCTGTGTGTTGCTCACTTCTAAATTTGCATGCAACTCTTCATAGCTTATTGTAGTTATCTAATTATCCATTTTTCCCGACAGACTGTCAGTTGTATAGGGGCAAGCACCATGACGGTCTCATCCACTTAACATAAACTTGACCTACTGTTGTATCATAATACATTACTAAACAGATGAAAGTCACTGAACACTATATTTTACCTCTTGTATAACAGTAACACTGATAACCCTAGAAGCACTTAAATGGAGTTACTCTATGCCAGAATTCATTCTTCAAATAACTTTACACATATCAATGTACTTTAATTCTTACACCAAGTATTCGCATTTTATGGGTGAGGAAATTGAGGTGTGGAGAAGTAACTTGTCCAAGATCTCACAAGTGGTGGTTCAAGGATTCAAACACAGGAATTTGGCTGTAGAAGTTCATGATCTTACCTACCATGACTGAGGCATAGTCCAAATAATGCCTAAAATTACGTGAAGCACTAATCTCGCGTGTGTGCGCCAGTTTATTGAACTATACATAATCACAAAAAATTGTTCAGCACCTTTTATTTGTAGGAAGCTACGGCAAATACTGGTGAAGCAAGCACGGATGGAAGACAGCATGTAAGGTGCGAGTCTATCTAATCCTACAGGTGGAGGCAGACAACCCATGTTTCACCACTTTCTTAGCAATGTGACCTTGGGCAAGTTACTCAACCGTTCTGTGTTCTGTTTCTTTAAAATGGGGAAAATAAAACAGTTTACAAAGTTTCTGGCAAGATTAAATGAGAGGTGTTATATGAAGTATTTAGCACAATGACAAACATGTCGTATCTACTTAGTAGATAAAAGCTATCATTATTCTAGCCGTGCCCTTGAGGAGCTTCCCATATATTCATCAGGAGACAGGAATTGGTAGTGATGCTCTTGGATTAAGAATTTAGCTACCGTAAAATGTTTGTCTCAACATATCCAAGATGAAATCTCATGTGTCCAGGGGTGGTCCCAAAAGTATATAGGAGTGGTATGTAATATCCAATTAAAGAGGAAATCAAACTTAAAAGTCATAAAATGATTCACAACTGGAGGTTTTTTCTTGACCATTTAACTTGTTATTTATTGAGCAGTAGGTGTCAGAAACTGTGCTAGACATCAATAATTCAGAGAAGAAAATAGTGTTTGTCTTTTTTCTCTCAAAACTGTTTATCATTCATGCTATATTTGAATTACTGTTATTGACTCCCTTGACCAGTGTTTTAAGATTATGAAGCTAAGTTTAGGCTTATATAAAGCTTACATTGAACAGAATTAGAAGGCTTGGAGTTGGTAGACTCTTAACATAGCCTTTCCACAACTAGGCAGGTGCAATGCAGCCATATCAAATCTATATTTCATTGATTCTCATCTTTCACTTTTAGCTTTTCAAGCTACTCTGCCTGTCATAGCAATAGCGTTACATCATGAGTTGGTAGGATATTACAGACATCTACACTATAAAAGGTGGAAATAGGATTTAGTTTTCTATATATGCTATATTTGCTCATATACAAATGTATATACATAACTCACAGAAGATAACGATATACATAATCATTGAAATTAACATCTGTATATATATAGTTGTCTTTGTGTCTTCAGGCGGTTGTTTCCAGGACCGCCATGGATACCAAAATCAGAAGATGCTCAAGTCCTTTATAAAATATGGCATAGTATTTGCATATAACCTATGCATATCCTTCCATGTCTTTAGATTACTTGTAACACTAAAATATAAATGCTATCAAATTGTTATACTGTATTTGTGTTTTTTGTATTTTTTTGTTTTCTTTTTGAACATTTTTGATGAGCAGTTAGTTGAATCCATGGATGAGAATCCACAGATATGGAGGGCTGCCTACACTCATATAGGTAAAGCATATACATCAAGTATACAGACACACACAAGCACACATTTGTAATCATCCAAAATTTACCTCTTCTGAGCCTATGGAACCAATTTAATCTTGGTGCAGCAGGCCCCAAGGCAACCATCAAACACTGCACAGACAAGTGCTTATTAGGTGTTTACTAGGAAGACTCACAGGAGCTTTTAGAAATAGGATAGGCAGGGCTAGATGAGAGTATATAGAAGGCCATCTATGAAGAGAAATTTCAGCACTATGTCTTTCTCCCTATGAAGAAATCTGCTTTATCCATATTTTGATGGTATTTAAATATCAAAAAATAAGGTCCCTTTAAGAAGCCAAGTGATAAGAATTTTTCATCTAGAACATTGATTTTCAAACTTTAGTGCATATTACTATCACTAGATGCTAGTATAAAACGCAAGATCAGTTCCACAGAATCATTTCTTGGGAGTGGGATCCAGGAATCTGAATTTTAACAAGCATCCTACTGTTCTGCTGCCTTTGATCTGTGGCCAATATATTGAGAAACACTAAGGTGTAAATTAAAAACAGGCAGGGTACTTCTCAGAGATACTCAGATAACAGAAAGGAGAATGAAGACGCAAGGCTTGTTGATCTGTTTGGCAAGAGAGATGGTTAAGTCACTTTGAAATTGAAAGGCAGGTAGGGAAATTTAGCACTCTGAGTACCAGCAGCAGGAGCAGCTATGAAAGGAACCACATTTATAACGTAAAGAACAGTCAAAAATAAAAGATTATGTCAGATATAAAAAGTGACCTGAAATAGGCAATAACGACAGATACATTTAAAAATCTGAGTCAAAACTAATAATTAGTCAAAACTAATAGAAACTATGAAAATCGTTAGCTGTTTTAGAAATTAAAGATAAATGTCATAGGGTGCTGAGATTATATAAAATAACGTGTGGGAAGTTCTTAGAATAGTTCCTGGCATGTACAAATTCTTCAACAGTTGTATTTCTTATTAACGTGCAATTATATAACTTTGAAAGTATTTGTTGGTTGGATCAAGGTTATAGGTCAGAACAAAACTTAAAGGCACAATAATTGCATAGTCCCTAGAGAAACAGGAAGATTCCTACTGAAGGAGAGGACAATTCAAGTGAAGAGCATAAGAAAATGAATCTGGAATCCCAGAAATCAGAGAAGATGATGCAAGGCCACCAGAGATCAGAATACAGAAGTAAAGCTGATCCCAGGGAGAAGGTAGTCTGACTTGTAAGAGCTTCCATATACTTCAGACAGTAACTGGCTATCACTGACGATTCAGGTAAAGCCAAAAATTATAGGGAAGAATCAAACACTGCACAGACAAGTGCTTATTAATGGAACGTGAGAACTTAGGCACAAATGACTCATGTTCAACACTAACTTGGAACATGAGAAAACACTTAAGTGAGGCCTTTGAGATTGAGATAGAAAAGTATAAAATGAAGTGTATATTTACTTTTATGTAGATATATTTATCACAATGTAGTTTTTATTTAATATTTGTGTTGACTAACAAGTCAACATCCTAAACTAAGACTCACTGGTATTTATGCAATTTACCTAGAAAAAGTCTTACAAAATTCCTAATAAAGGTTACTGTTGCACCACAAAGATGAAATTTAAAAAGGCCCAGAGACACTTCACTCACTTATAAGCTAAATATCTGGCAATCCCAAATGTATAAAATGGCTTGGAAGTGGGAAATAATAAGTGTTGGCCACTCAATGCTTTAAGTGTCTAACAGCAGATATTAAGTGTCTGCTCTAGGACCCGGTATCACAGCACTTGCAGTAATGCACCATCCTTTCAGTTTGAGTGAGTTACTCAGATATTTTCTCGGAAGCTAATTAATCTTATTTGAAATAAAAATTCTAACATGTTGTAACCATACCATATATTATAAACAGACTACATTGTAGCTTAAGAAGGTGGTACTGTTAAGAGCAAAAAGTGACAGTGAATCCAGTAATGAAGGAAATGGAAAAACAAAAGGCAGACAAAGATTCAAAATGAGACTCTGAAGTCATTTAAGTAAATCTTGTATTCACCTGCATACCGTTGACAAATTGCTGAACTCCCCAAGGTCACATTGCACTTTGAGAGACAGAGACACAGAGACAGAGACACAGAGACAGATTTCCTGAGAACAAGGATTTAAATGATATATTATAGAATCAATATTAGAAAAGTATAATTAATGGAGTCTGGATTAATGAGACTTTATAGTGTTAGGCCAAGCTTTCATCATATCGAGGCATCTCCTTGGCTATAAATGAGCCTTCAAAATGGGAGAAGCACTAACTCTTCTTGGAGGCCAGGACTACATAGAAGATGTGATTTCTAATATATCGGAAAAATATCAAGGGTGGGCTTGTGTTAGGCTTTGGAGATACTCACTAAATAAAATGGGACCATCGTCACGTTTTGCTTTGTTTTGCATATATTAAGCAGTCTCCATTTCTACTCACTTCAGTAGAAAAACAGGATGGCCAGTGGGTATTTTTTTACAGTTTATTTTAAAAAATTTTAACATTGACATAATTATATACATTTATAGGTTACAATATGTTCTTGATCTGTTTACATTGTGGAATGATGAAATCAATCCAATTGAATCCACCACCTTACAAACTTAAATTGCTAAAAAGCTGATGGATTTTGATGACATCAGATTACTTTAGTAGGAATCTAGGGTCTGCCACTTACTTGCTGTGTGATCTTAGCCACTTCTTTAAAGTGGGGACAATCTGGTGTCTGCCACACAGCATTGCTCTTAGGGTGAGATTAGTTGAGATAATTATGATCTTCTCTGTCCATGTCGGCTATGATTATTGTTTGTCCAGGGCCGATTGGGAATACCTGGGAGACCTCTGCCAGTTCCCTTTCAGTGCTGTATGGCAGCAAGCTCTCCAGAACACACACTCATCTATCAAAGGAAGACAAATCATTACAGAGAGATATTAGTGATTCTGTTCTTCAACTGCTGAGTAAAACCACACTTCACCATAATCTTCCAAATCCTCCTCAAAATATCTTCAATCTGGTGTGTTATTGTGACAGCCAACTGCGTGCCAGCCAGGCAGTACCTATTAAAAGTTGTTTGGAGATTAGGGCTCAGAGAACAGCTGGGTACCTTTGTTACTGGCAGTCTGCTGACTCAAAATGAGGGGGAAAAAAAGCCTCACTGGGATGAAGAGAGTAAAGAAAAACCAGAGCTGGGGGAAAAATAAAAATAGCTTTGGCCTTTGAAAACAGATTGCTCTGCTGTCCTGTTATGAAGTAGGTATACGGACCATTCACAATTCCACACAAGATCTAATTCAATTCTTTTAAAAAAAAATACAACATGATAAAAACCCAGGTCCAGGTGCAGGCTGTTTTCTCTTGGGACTTTGAAGAAGCATTTGTTGCTCTATTATGAAAGCGCCCACACTGCCTGCCCAGCACCCCTTTCAGTCTCCAGGACTACAGGAATGCTGACCACAGACGGGCTCCCACTGCCTAAGTAGAGGGGCATCCTGTCTTTGTCAACAGTAAATATGATTCACGTAAGTAACCGCTCATGCCTTATGATTCCAGGCAATCAATGGTGAATCTAGCTACAGCTTAAGAGAACCAGGGGCCAGAAATACCTTCCATCTCTCAGTGCCTCTGGGCATTCTCATTCAGTACTGAAAGCAGCTTGACAAAGCAGGCAACACAGATGTTTTTAAGTCCCTTTTACACAGATGAAAACACAGACCCAAGCATGTTCAAACAACCTGCCTGTCATCCTGTAACTAGTTGGTGACAGACTAGAAATCTTGGAATGAAAACCTATAACCCATGAGTGAGCATACACTGACATAGATCGTGCCAGAAACATTCTCCACATTTTCACCCAAGACAATGGACACTGTGTCCCTGAAAAGTTCTACTTTGGTTTGGGTCGAGTAGATGGTGCCACATCAGGGGAATAGTGTACAACAGAAGGGATACCAATTTTAAAATAAAGTCTTCCATCAGGCTTCTGCCTTCTTTTGTCTAAGATTTGTGCCTGAAAGTTTTAGGAGACAGCATCCCAGTCAGCTTCATTCTTTCTCTGATAATTTATCCATATGAAATCCTTGTGGCTCTCAAATCAGATGAGAAATGTGCTAGAATACTAGAAAACATGGTATAGACAGAAGCCAGTACAAAGCCTGCAAAACCCTCTGCATTTGCTCCTATGATCCCTTCACTTATTTATGTTGTATTAGTTGTGTATGTGAATTGTGCCTTCCATTCCCTTTGCAAATGTTCACTGGGCTTACACAGTTACACTAAATAGGTGTGCATAAATTCTTTAAACAAATCTCATTGAATTCCTAGCTTGTCTTCAGAACCATACATGTTAAATTCCTAAGTCAAAAGAAGCTCAGTGATGGGGGTGGGGCAAGAGTCAGTACCCTCCGAAATGGGAGCATGTTGGAGACACTGCAGCAATGCTAGGAGGGGGATCTCTTATTAGCAGTCATCAAAGATTCTTGCCCATTTGCACTGGCCTGCCGTTCTGCCCTACTGAAACCTGTGCAGGAGGGAACCATTAACAGCTTTAGTTGGTGGGAAGGGGAGGCATAGCAGTAGGAGTATAAATTGCCATGGTATGGTTGTAAAAGGCTACTGGAAAGTAAATACACCAAAATGTCAATCAGGTAATTTCATCACGGGACTGATGTTTTTTCTCTCCTAGTTTTTTTATATTTTGAGAATGGATTACTTTTATAATGGCAAAAAAAATTACTTTAAAATTTTTGCAGTTTCTATTCTCCCCAGTTTAATATTGTCCTTACAAAGCTCACATCATGTACGAATTAATTAAAAAGTATAACCAGAATAATCTGCTAAATTCATTAGAAAGACAGAAGATTTAGCTGACTTCAGTGAGTTTGGAGTGAATGCGACCCAAGTCATGTATAGTCGACTTGAAGGACATTTGTTCAGTAAACAAGGATTTCCCAACCCCCCACCACCCCAGTCCATCCCTTTCCAGTGGGCCCTTGTCAGTTTTATTCTTGTAAACACAACTTCAATATCACCTTCTCCAAGAAGGGGCTGTTCATTTCTATGAACTTCTGTAGTTCTAAGAGATGCCTCAGTGAAGCTTCATATGCTCTGGAGGCCTCGGGCCCTCCCCCTCCCTGTCTAGGAGGCTCCTCCTAACTGAATTAGCTTCATTTCCCATTTTCACTCTACCTTAAACCTGTAAGGTGTTTGTTTCCTGGGGCCAGGGCTTGCTGGGGTGTTCAGCTACCTGCACACCAGCTGCTGCTCTGCTCCCCAGTGTGCATCTTGCAACAAACGCAGCTCCTTTGCCGGTTGTTGAATAGGTAGAGGGGCAGCTGTGAATGGCAGAAGAAAGCTAATTATTCATTTTCTCTCTTTTCGAAATTCTGCTTTGGGATCTTGTTCCCTCAGAATGTTTCCCGAGAAGCCCATTCTATTTAGCTCTCTTTCCAGGGAGCATTTTCTGTCAATTTTCCAAAATGTACATATTCTAGGCAGTTAGTTGGAGGTTTCGCACATATTCTAGTTAGGAAAAGCTCAGCCTGGGTTTTCTTTGTGTCCCAGAAGCCCAGAATTTCAGCAACTCACAAAGAACTCAAATATCCTTATGTGTGATACTTGAAGGATAGGGCTTTGCAAGTCAGCCGAGAAAACGAGGGTAATCTCTCTTGACTGTAGAACAAACTGAAAACTCATTCCATTCTGGCTTGGAGAACACAAGGATTTCTCTCTCAGAACAAGCTTTCAGGGATGATAGCTAATGACCTGTCATTTTTCTTATTTCAAAAAACTATTTAAAGCTAAAATTGCTACTTATTATAAATTATGTGAATTACTTACTTAAGCTTACTTAAAATTGCTTCTCTTCTTCAGAGATCTTTTGTTTCCTCTCACTTGTTTGACCTCAGTCTTTAGAGGCAAACCAAAATACTGTTTCAGGTAGATCAGTTAGCAATTGCTAATGAAGTGTGAGTTGCAGATTTTGAGTGTAGAGAATAACTGTAGCTAGCTATGAGCACTGTGTAGATGATAAATATCTATCACTGTGTCTTTCTCCATTCCACAGCTTTTGCAAACCACAGAACTGACAATATCCAGGCAACTCCTTAACTAAGGTGCCTGTTTGGATATTCAAATATTTTCTAAAAAAGCAAAAATTATGCATTAGCTTGCAGCACCTGCACTCTAGAAAAATCAACCCTCAGGGTCTTTTCGTACGATGGTCTGGAGTTGCTTTTATTTTTCTAGCATTTGTCAGCATACTGCTAAACTCAGTTGATAAGTGTTCTTTCTGTTTTATGGATTTATGCTTGAGGGATTTGTATAGGCAAAATAGATAAAGCCATGTATTTCCTTATAGGACATATTTTTAAATGACATTACTTTGAATTCAGAACCTGTGCTCTCACTGTGGATATCAATGCCTTCCTGAAAACAATTCAATAATTTCAAGGGCACCATCTCATTTGTGAAGGCCTTTCACAGTTAATATGACTACCTCAATTACAATAGTGCTTCTGGTATGCTACAGTATATAATAGAATCCAGTGTTAACTATGAAATGAAATAGAATTTTTTGGTAAATGTGACATAATTTGATAATTAGCCACACATGCTATTATCCATTCCATATTCACATAATGGGTAAGTGTTATGCAGTTTTGTCTTCAATGAAAACATTTAAGTATCTTGTTGACTTTTTTAGTAATTACATATATTTCAGAGAAAACATTTAAAAAATTCTATGAATGTCTTAGCGCACTAGAAATGAAGTGAAATACATCTTTTGAGCATACAGAGCTGACATCATTGTAGGGGTATGTTGAAAATATGTATTTTGTGTATTTTTAGTAGAAAGGTGCTATATGAATGTGAAAGCTCATAATTAGCTTTTGTAAATCCTCTAGCTTTGAATTCCTTAAACAAGGAAGAAATGAGGACAGCAGAAATGAACACACACATACACACAATGCTAATGTAATACTGACTCATCAGGTAGTTGACATGATGTGGTCAATATCTAGCCTCCAGTTTTAAAAATTACAGATTATTTAGCAAAGTGCTTTGAGATTTAGGCAGCATCTCTACAGAATGCCAAGAAAGAGTTAAATAATTTAAATGAGACAAAGGAGTTTTATACTGGTGAGGCAGCAATTATATTAGAAGCCAAAGCATCACATATTAAGGATGATTTTGTTTTGTGTTCACCATTTGTAGGTGAAAAGGGAATCTTCTGGAAGAGAAAACAAAGAACAGCACATCATGTAGAAATGTAGAACCATTGTGCTGTTGACAATCTTGTTACCAGTAGTTTTTTTTTTCTTTTTTTTACTAAAAGCGAAAGGATACATGAGCACTGTGCATCATGGGAAAGGAGAGGCGTCATCAGAACAGGCTGCAGACACGACATCCAGGGTAAAGTTAGCTGGATTATTGTGGGTCCTGGTTGCTCATACCATGGTTGCCAGGAAAACCAGGAAGATTTAAGTTCTCAATCTAGTTCGAGTAGACCTATGATTGAGGGTATTAATCTGTCTCGAGGGAAGAGTTTTTAGTCAATGGAGGCAGTAATTTTAGGCAAAAATGGTTTCCATCAGAGAAGTCCAAAGGATGTGTTGCTTTGGGAAATATGCAAAGAATGGCAATTAAGGGGACAAGACTTTAGCCCAAAGACTGGTGCAACCTAACATGAGTTGACTCATAAGTCCATGATTCAATGGAGGACAGTTCATTTTTAGTAGGGTAGTGAAATATCATGAATGGATAAATGCAAATAGACATGTGTAAAATAAAAGACAGTTGGGGGAAAGGCTCCTTGCAAAGTTAGCTCAAGAAAATTCAAAAGCAGGAGAAGCCAGACTTTCTAGATACAGAAAATATAATGATTAGCTCAGCCTGGACAAGAGGTCTGAAATAAAAATTGGACTAGAAAAATAGAAGGTTCTCAAACTATACAAATGAGAAGTTGAGTGTTTAAATGAGACAAGTGTAATGCTTATTGCAATTAGTTACATCAAGGGCTCTGCACACATCTTGATGTGTCTGTGTATCATTCATCCATGCTGGTGCTTGGCTTATTCTGGATGAATCCCTATTTCTAAAGGATCCAAGCTCAAGCAGTCAATTCAAGTGAGGTTAAAGTAGGAAAATGGAAGTATGGGTGGAATAAAATAACCACCTAGTCACAATCTGTCTACTCCGGGTATGGAGAAAACTCCGAATTGAACCCCTACTTATACAAACAGTTATGCAACAAACAGCAGCTGTCTCTAACTTGGATCTATCTTCTTACCAGGGTGCACTAAGTTGCTCTAGGCACCATTTTGCTATTTCTAGACTCAAACTTTATACTCCAGTAGGATTACATTGCTTACTATTTCAGAACTTTGCACACTACTTACCTTGCCCTTGATCTTTTCCTGCTTGTTTTCCTGTTGGGCTATTTCATTCTTCAAAAGTCTTCAGCTAATAATATTCTATCTCCTTTAAAAAGTCTTCTGAGAGCCCCTCAACAGTCTTAATTACTCATTCCTTTGCACTGGCTTTGTCTCTTCTAGGCTTTTTTATTCTCGCTGTTTCAACACTGCCTTTTCATTTGTTATGTAGTTATTTTATCTGCAGTGCTTGAACTCTTTGGATGAAAGAACTGTCTTGTTCATCCTTTGTGGCTTCATAGCTGGCATACAGACAGAACTGCCATGGAAGGGACTCAATGAACTACCAATGAATTAGCGAATGAATGAATTAGAACCCAGGAACTCAAATATGGATCACCAAATGTGGCTGCCTTTAGTTCTACCAAGTTCTCATGCAGTATCTGTAAGACAACCTCTTAAAACACCTCCTATTTGGAGGCAGTTATATGTGAGGTGTCAGCTACTCTACTAGTCCTTTACCTGAACTAACTCATACACAGTGTCACCAAAACCCTGAGGTTAACGCTATTGATGTTCTCGCTTTAGATATGGAAGCTGAGGCATAAAGAGGTTAAATAATTTTCCCAGGATTACAGTCAATAGTAGCTGAACTAAGATGAAACCGTGGTAGTGAGTTTCAGAGCTGAGTTCTCAACCACCACTACACCACTTTTTAATGAGAGAATTTATGAATGTAGGCTCTTAGCTAATTCTGAAAAATAAGTCTGGAATTTCATTTTCTGGGATGATAAGAGGCATTTTAGCTGAAGCAACCCAATATTTGTAATGGATTTAATTTGAGACCATGCCAGGACAGACATTTATCATGGTTCATTTAAGTAACCATTCATTAAAGTGGCTGGGGAAAAGAAAACCACTATGATACCACAAGGGGCCTCTAATGAGAAAGAGAAGAGGATGTGGGAAACCAAGTATCTGAAAATACTGGGAACATATTATAGAACATTATAGAGACGTGCACCTGCTCATATTCATAAATTTTAAAAAAGCCTTGCTTATAAAATAACATATGTAGTAGACCCGAGCAGTGCTGAGATCAAAGAAAAACACTCCACCAAAATGTACATTCAAAGAAAAGCAGGCTCTTTGCATGTATTTTTCAGACACTGAAGAATATTCGCAAACCACAGCAATATTTTAAAAATTCTGTTTTGTGTTCACTTCCCCTAGACTCCATAGTTGTTTGCTCTCCAGAAATTGTCTCTAAATCTCTTCCAGATAAACCTTCTGAATTTCCTTCTCTAGGGCTACAATTCTTTTTGATTCTGTAGCACGAAATCTTAAAGGAGAGTTTGGAAAGAAAAGATCTTCCTTTGTCAGGGAGTGAGGGGGAGAGGAGGAAGTTTAGGGCAAAGCCAGGACCCTTTTAGTAAGCAAGAGGAAGAGGACCTCTCTATATGAGCATGTTCCTCTGGCTCACCGAATTAAAAAACAAGTAGAAGTAGGCTGTGGGCATGTACAAACTGAACATACATAAAGTTGTTTTCTATGTTTCCTAAAGGAATAAGGCTGCACCGTTAAAGAAATTGGGCTAATAAAAGGAAAAGACCAATACAATTGACTGCAATTTTAAAAAAAGTTTAAAGTTTCTATATATAAAACTAAATGCAAAGATGATCTGGGATTTTTATTTGGGCAAAATTTAAGAAAACACATTATTGCATATACTTCTAACTTATAGAGGCACGATTAACAGTGGGAAGACAAAAGGGAAAGAAAAGCTTAACAAAGGAAATGCCATCTAGGTTGTCTTGAAGGATGAGTGTAACAGGGGTGTTGTGTGTGTGTACGTATGTATGTAAAAGGACGAGCAGGACACAGTAAAAGTGGTATCTCTTATAATTCCATTGAGTACATGTAAGTCTTTTGGACTTTGCATATAAACCTTACATCTGGGTGGATATACTGTTGACCACAGAGAAGGTAGGGAAACAAATCTTTAGAGCTTTATGGAGTCTACTCTGAGTGAGGGCTAACTCAATCATGGCAAGTCTCCTGATGTCATTTCACCAGGCACAAACAATTTAGTCTTTAAATACTCTTCCAATTAAAATTCTGTTCCTTAATAGACACAAATGGCAGTGCCTCACTTATCTGCTGTTAGGCTCATGAGAATGTCCTTTTCTGTTGTCTTTCCTCTTTGGATTGTCCCTCTCTGACCCACCCCCTTGTGGGATGTGCTGGAGGATCAGCTCCATGGGGTCATAGATGGGCTGAACATTCCATCTTCTATACATTCGCCACACTCTGAAAACAAACTATTAAGACATATGCCAAGCTCGAGTCCATGTGCTAATCAGTATGAGATAAGGTGAACTGTTTATTTTCATCCTAGGAGATTTATCAAAACCATTTTCCTTCCTTCACTGCATTTTGACTATAAATCAAATGTTGAATGATTATCACTCCCTTCCTTGTAAAGTTTGCCTATTTTTTTTTTTTGTTGCTGTTAGTAAAACAGATTGATTAAAATCTAGCTGTAGTCTCTTTGATTTCTCCACAGAATGCAATTGCAGCAAAGGCAAATTACTAATAATTTATCTTGAACAATGAGGCTCAGTGTTTGACTGGGAAGCCTTCACTACCAAAAATAAGTCTGAATTTCAAAAACTGCTGAATTGGAAGGTTCCCAGCAATGGTCTAATGTAACTCCCTTCCCAACTTTAAGTGGTTGTTCAAAGACAGCTTGAAATTTTTTTGGGCGACAGGGATTTTACTACCTCACAAGACAGACGGCTCCTTAATTGTCAAAATCCTTGTTATTTTAAATAATCCTATTTTTTTCCTCAAAAGGTTCATGGCAGTTTATTATGACATGGTTCATAATTCAGATATTTATAATAAATCCATCATTCCAATACTAATGGAGTGCTACCAATGGTGTGCTATCAACTTCAAATACTGCTGCTGCTGGCTACAATACATTGAGTGTCTACTATCCAATAGCTGCTTTGCCTTGACTGTTTCTAAATCTTAAACGTTCCAAGGAAGCTTTATTATCATTTTACTGATAAGGAAGCAGACTCATAATTTAACTGACTTTTCCCAAAACACAGACTAATTAGCAGAGCCAGTATTTTGAACCCAGGGGTGTCTGGCTCCAAAATTCACTTATTTTCCCACTAAAAAATATACCCTGCTCATTTCTTGATCTACTATTACATATCAGGCACTGAGATAGATGCTGTAGCGGTAGAGGAATAGACCTGTGGTATATATTCTACCCAGGAAGTTATCAATTTGGCAGGAAAGACAGTCACATATTGACAGTATCTATGGCAGAGAGGACTTCAACTGTGTCTTGTCTTCTAGGTAGAATACCACCACAGCACTCCTGTTAGCATTTCCTCTGTAAAACTCAGGTCCGAAACTTTCCAAAAAAGCTACCACTATTGTTGACTGAAAAATGTTCCCTCAAAAAGAGATCCAAGATCATCTCTGTCTGAATCTATCATCTATTCTCTTTCTACTGCCCCTCATAACTTTTCTTGGAGTTATGAGGTGGAGGAGGTCAGCACAGGTTCATACAATGTGGCAAGAATTCTGGACCAGGGTCCATGTCAACATAGTTCACAAAAATTGTCAGAGAACAGTGCAGTAGATAGTACAGTATGAACATTAAGACAACAGTCTAAGTGAGAGCTGCCTGGAACCACTCTACCTGTGTGCTCTGTGTATAAAACCCTACTCTGAATTGTCCTTCCTTGAATAAAAATGCTAGGTATGTAGAATATAGAGGGGTGCTAGGTATGTAGAATATAGAGGGGTGCTGGGTATGTGTGTGTGTGTGTGTTAGAGCTACTGAGAGGAAAATTGGCCAACATGGAAGGCTGATATAATTTTTAAAAATCCAGCCCAACTGAGCATTCAGATCTTTTAGTCTCAGTTCTGACTTGAGATGTAAAATCCATCAACAAGAAAAAGTAAATCATGGAAGAAAAAAATTTATATTTGATCTAATCAAATCACTTATATATTTGGCAGAGATGTGAGCCCAGAGAATATATTAGTTCAGGACCACACAAATTGTTAGTGACATTATAATTTACATATATTTTCCTCTTCCATGACACTTTACCCTACAACATACAAATTTATAAACTTTGAGTTATAATAAACACCCTAGTACCTGAAATATTTTCAAAACCCATGAACTACTTTAGCATGATCTCCTTTGCAGTAAGAGTCAATGAGGTGCAGTAGAAAGAAAACAGGCGCTAGATTCAGGCAGAGGTGGTTTTAAAGCTTAGCCCTGACTTCCTAGCTGTATGGCTTTGGGCAAGTTACTGAACTTCTCTAAATTTTCAGTTTCATCATCTGTAAAATGGGGAGAATAAAAATTTACCTACATATACACACACATACTTCTAAGGATTTAATCAAATACAGTGTGTGAAGCATGAAGCTTAGTACTATTACAAATGTTAGTTCCCATCCAAGTCTGGTAAGAATGAAAGATATGGAGTCAGGATCTACATACTATGTAGTTCCTTTTCTTCCATTTGATTTCAATTTAAAACTCTGAAGCATGTCCTAATCATGTCTGTTCTTAAATGAACCAGATTAGAAAATTTACCCCATTAATATCTATTAATCTCCATGACTATCACCCCTACAACTTGCTCCCTTTGGCTCTATCCTGAGGAAATCAATCAGCTCCATATTAATTGTCAACCTGTATAAAACTGACAAAACCAGTGAAATTTTGGAAGATATGAGAAAGTCACTGGTATATGCTTGGAGTTTGAGGTTGAGCTATGTCTTTGACTGTCGTATGAATATTTTTTAATGAAATACTGTTTTATTTGAATTTTGTAGAGAAGCTATAGAAGAAGTGATATAACCAAAGGCTACCATCTTTCATCTTGAACCTCATATTAGCATGTATAGGATATGAAAGAAAGGTATAAATTCAAGAGGATATTTTTTCCCTCTTTAATTCTCATGTGTCTTTTGGAAAAATGCATATCTTCAATCTATTTTTAAGTGTGTTGTCTCCATTTCAGACTCCAACTAGAATCTCAAGATCATGTACTCGCTTCATTCATATTCTGCAATCAATATCTTATTGTTCTTTATTCTTCCCCTCCCCCATGTTATATTTGCCCCTTTCTTCCTTCTTCCCTTTAAGAAGTGTTATTATAACAAACAAAAGTTTTGATTAATATTGAGAGGGAAAGTTATTAACGAAACATTGCCACTTTTTGTCTCAGTGGGGGGAACTTGCCAGATACCTGGTTCAGTAGTACAGGGAAGAGAAGAAGAAATCCTGTAAACATTTCTAAAGAAAAACAGGTACACGTTAGGGGTCTAATGCAATGTGACTTGAGGATATTTCATGGATTGAATGAAGACTGTGCCCAGATAGGACACACAGGCAAATTGGGACACCCTGCCTGGGCCAAGCCCCTGGTGTTAAATGAGACACTCTGCAGGACATCCTGACTGCACCAATGAGACAGGTAGAAGATGTCAGTGTGTGCCTCCTGGGCATTTGAAGCTAGCACTAATTTTCAAATTTCCATCCTGCCTGGCAGGGGAAACACTTCCTCAGACACGTAAAACTGCAGTAAGAATTGGAATAACAAGGCTTTGGCAAGGCCCGTTTCAGACAGCCATTGTGTTCACTAGCTGTGTTGACCGACTGCATGCCCTCAACACTCACACGCGCATCTCTCAAACAAACTACTTCTCTTTACTGTACATGGAGGAAGATTTTTCATGTGACAAGGGTCACCCACCAAAAGAATTTGTCAAGTCATGTGTAGTATGTAGGAGAGTATGGCAGTCTCTGCAGTGGTTGAAGGTGAGGGGTTGAGGGACTAGGAACTGAAACTGAAATTACATAAATGCATGTTTGCTTAATATTAGAAAAAGAACACTTCCTTGATCAGAACTCAAAGTACAAGGACTGCTATTCTAGTTACCTTTATGGAACATTTCAAACAAATACAAAAGAATGAAAGAATTAACCCTTATGTACCTATCACCCAAGTTTCAACAATGATCAAATTATACTCAATGATCAATTTTGTTTAATCTCCCTCTCTTGCCCCCAACCCAATCCTCCACCTCACACCACATGGTAACAATCCTGGCATGACTAATTTCATCTATAATAATTTTGCATATATCTCCAGGAGCTCTTTAAAAGCCTGATAGCTACAAAATAAACAATTCCTTATAATCAAGTATATTTTAGTCAATGTTCAATTTCCCTAATTGACTTTTTACAGTGTGTTTATAACAATCTTATTTTGAAACATTGCCACTTTTTGTCTCAGTGGAGCGGAATTTGCCAGATTCCTGGTTCAGTAGCACAGCGAAGTTGGTTGTTGACGTATATCTTAGTACTATTTTAATCTGTTTTAACCATTTGAAGTATTCTTTGAACGTGAAGTTCCATGCCTTTGTACTAGCAGTTGTAGATCTGTCTTTAAAACTACTTCAGGCAAATTAAATGTCTACGTATGGAGGAATGGTTGAATCAATAGTGTGTGTGTTTGGTTAAATCTTGTGCATGTAGTTGAAAGCATGTCCTCTCTGTGAAATAGGAAGTTATATTTGCAAAATGGGAGTAATGATAACAAGAATTAAGTACATTCATCCCCCATTATGGTGCTCAGTATATAACACCAGAGCATAAAGGGGTATTTGACATACTTTTAACACGTATACCATTTAAAATTTTTAATGAACACATTTCCCCCATTAAATCATGTTAAGATTTCAACTAAGTCTCTTTCTCCAGGGAAGGAGAGACTGGGTACTGCCCCATACATCATGGATCAGCTGTAAGTCTCAAAACAGACTTTCCTAAGAACAGACAACCCGAAAGCCAGGGTTTTGGAGCAACAGCATGGGTTGCTAACTTTACAGTCTTTCCTTTTTCATAGGAAGAGATAGGCCTCATAAATGTGTTTAAGTTCACAGAAAATACAGGAGAAAATATGGTATGGTAGTTCTAGTCAGGCAAGAAGAGGAAACCACCATTCTGTCAATGCTGGTGCAGGGGAGAATCTAAACGAGCAGAGATGTGAACAAAAAGTCCAAAGAGGAAGGGAAGAGAGTTAGGGGAAGCAGGTGGGAAGCACGTGTCTTGGCTTCTCTCAGGCAGATGTTATAAGGAATGAGAGACTTCCACAGTTTGAAGAGAAAGCTGAAAGTGCAGGTGTTGTTTCCCTTTTTGCACTTGGAAAATTCCACCTTTAACTCAAGGCCACATCCAAAGTAATATAGGAGTGATGATATAAAACTGATTGATAAAGATGGTTAGACAGATGAGCAAAAATCAGTTTTCCTGACTCCCCTGTGCATTTTATAATCCCCATGTACCAGCGGGCCCAGGGGAGTGAGTGGGGGCTCTGAGAAAGCCAGTGAACCGGAAGAAGTCAGGCAATATAATAAAGGGGAAAAATTGAGACCTTTTCCCCCCCATCATTAAGATCCCACATAAGCCATTTTCTTGTCCATTCCTACCATCACCCCTCAAAAATAAAGCTATATGCTGTCTTGTAAAGAAACAAGAGATGGAAAACAAATCTAAAAAACTGAGCATTTATCTAATTATGCTCAGTCACCCAAGGGACTATTTAACCTAACCCTGACAGAGTTAAACTTTATTGAATATTTTACAGACAGACTGCTTAAACTGGAAGAGGCTAAGATATTATGAATTGTCAAGTTTTCCAAATTACCTAATAAGAATCAAGTTAGCTCTAGCAACTTATAAAGCTATATGCTCTTTGCATATCTCAATATGTTGTGTAATTTGACTCTAATGCACAATGATACCAGGGAAAAGTAGAACTCAGAATTTTAAGTAAAGTGTGATCATACACATGTAGAACGAAGTTTTGGAGAATGGAGCAAAGATTGAGAATTATTATTCTAAAATGTAAATAGTGTTTGTGTTTGATTATGGCAGCCTAGAGGATTTTCTTCTACTCTGTTATTTAATACTTTGATTGCATAAAGATTTTTAAACTTGGAATATTGACCAAATTAAACACATTACAATTAATAAGCCGTGATTGAACACAAATTTTCATAGGCACTGTGCTAAGCACTATGGAAGATAAAGATAGACGAGACATGACCCCAAAGCCAAAGGAACTTAACAGCATGAGAGACATATGGGTAAGTGGCAAGGGAATTCAACATTATGTCCTAGCTATGAGAAACTAAAATGTTCTTCCCATCTGCTGCAACCCACTTCCCGAAGATTTCAAAAATTCAGTTTGATAATGAAAAAGCAAAAAGAGTTAAAACTATGATAACTCCGGTTTCTCTTCGTTTGCTCATCTGTCCTTTGGAAAAAAAAGTTCAGACCTATGAGGATGATCCATGCCTCCACTAGTGGACACAGGTTGGTATGATGGGAGGCATCCATTCATTTTTGGGATTCCTGAAGTTCAACTTAAAAACTATTTCATAGTTCACATCATGAAGCCATTTATTGGCTAAAAACCACTTTTTAATGAGATCCTTTATACCATTTCAATAGCTAACTTCCCTTAGATGCAGTATACAAGTCATATTGTATTGATTGCTATAAAAGTGTACTGTGTGACAAATAGAGTTTAACAGTTTAACTCTGTACAGGACAGTAAGAATTTATCTAGGTTAGAAGTTCTTCAATCTTAGCATGTACCAGAAGCATCTGCATGACTTGTTAAGACAGATTGGTGGACCTCACCCTCACTTTTCTGATTCAGTAGTCTGGAATGGGGTCCACCAATTTGCATTTCTAACAACTGTGGTTTTTTGGTGGATGCTACTGGTCCTGGACTTGCACTTTAAGAACCTGTAATTTAAGCCTACTTCCTTTGCAATTTAGGAGTACTTTAACTTTTTCCTCTGCTTAGAAGGTAAAACAAATTGCAAAGAAGTCAGTTTTACTGTTGGACAGGCTAATTCTGAAAGATTTTACCGTCTCCTTGAAACTTCTGTTCATTTTATTTTCCCCTCCTGCTCATAGCTCTTAAAATGTCTTAACCACACCTAAAGTTCCCACCTCAACTATTTATTCCACGTGTCTCCTTTATCTACCACGATATTGTCCCCTGATGCAACTCCCAGTTCTATAAGCTACTTGAAAAATGTGGCCAAGAACCAGCATTGTTGATGTTGATCCACTGAGACTATCACCTTCCATAAACTGATATCATATTTCTATTAACACAGGATTTCACTGGATTTCATTACTTTGTTTAAAGCAATTGTTGTGGAAATATGTCCTGGGTATGTGATTGAGAAGTAAGTTGTAGGACACCGAGATGGGAGAAAGCGTCCTGGCTGCAACATAAATGCTGCTGCTGGGAATAGGCCTCCCCTAGCACCCCTTAAGTAATGCTTACCAGATCAGATTGTAGGAAACCCAAACAGTCCCTATAAGCAGAGAGTAAATAGATTAAGAAAGCAATCAGTGGCTTAACATGTCAGCAGTGACTCCACTATAAAGGCTAGACGGGTAGGTATTGCAAGGGTGGAGACGTACTTTGTCTTTTGGCTGCTTTGTATGGAAGTTTCCCCTACATAAATCTTTGGCTACCCACCAACCTGTGGTGATCTGACGCTTTGGTCTGAGCTTGCCCTCCTCTTATGGAGGATGGTTCTAGGTTCTGACAGGGAGTTCTCCCAGCAGCAATCATATCACTATTGGGTCATACCGTATGAAAAGATCTACTAACAACTGAGTTCTTTTTCGTATTCAAACAGATACTGGCCTTCCACTTTTCCAATTGAAATATTAACCATAGCACAATAAACTTTGTTTTTATTCAATCTAAATTTTTATAGTTCTTAATTCCAGTTTAATAAATACAGGATGACAGGTAAGAGCATGGCCTTCAAAGTCAAACAGTTCTAGATACAAATCATAGCTCTACTGTTTAGCAGCCACGTGGCCCTAGACAGCTTACATGATCAATCTAAACCTCAAGCTTCCTCGGGAGAGTTTTGGTGATAATAACGGGTAGCTACCTCATGGGAGTCTTCTATGAACAACCTGAGATAACATACAATTAGCACAATGTCAGGTGCATGTTACATGCTTAGTAAATGTTCGCTTTTATTAAAAGCAATAGAAAACACTTGGATTTACACTGAAGAAAAAAGCAAAATTTTTTACAGAAACCTATAAATCTTCAGTAGAATTTTAAAAATAAAAAGGTAGGTATAATTTGCCAGAACGAGACTAAATATTATGCAGCTGCTCACCCCAGGGAAATTTACAGGTTTAGTGCAACTTCAAAGTGGCAACACGATTTTTTATAATCAACAATTTCCACAAAAAAATGTGAAAAGGGTGACTAACATAAAATATAAAAAAATAAAAATCTAATCACATTAGACGTTAAACTTACAAAGAAGAAGTATTAGAACTTAAAACTGCGTGTACTGGCACAAACACAAAGACACATCAATGAGAAGGGGTAGGAAAATTATAAACCCAAAACAAATGTGAAAAAAAATCAGCTTTCCAAAAAAGGGGCAAGACATTTAATAAGGATTAAAATTTAGAAAACAAAAAGATTGAGTTTTCTTCATAAAATCCAAATAACAGGATACAGTCCGTCCAAGAATATGCAAGACAGCCTGGGACACAGCACAGTAGTGTTAGCGTTTCTTATACCTAACAATAAAAAGCACAGAATATTCAAAATCACAATTGCCCTGGGCACTGTAGGTATTGCCTCAAATTCCAAATGTCCTATCTCTCATTATACAGCTGGGGCTGTCTCTTGCACTGTGCTGTGTTCTTATCTCTTTGATATGCTAAGCAGCTTTGAATTAGCAGAGGGTAAACTGGGTCCAGTAAGTGTTTCAGATTTAAATTTTAATTAAAGAAGCACATAGTTCTCTGTAGTGAATTCAGCAACAAAATTATGGATTCTGAATAAAAGAAAACCAAAAACATTCCTATGGCAACTTGATCCTTGACAAAGTAGGAAAGTGCTGCAAGTTTGAGAGTTGCTTAATGAAAACAAGACTGGAGAATGGAAAAGTAAAGTGCTAATACCAGTAATTAGAAGTAATGACTAGTTTATTAGGCTATTATTTGAACAACATTATTTCCACTTTAACACAAAGCACATTGCTCACACCTCGTCCTTCGTAGCCACTGTGGGGAATTTGGTGTGTGTGTGTGGGAGGGGGTGTTTCCCAAGAAGCTAAAGAGCACAGTTCTGGGACTTCTGGTTTTCACTATTGGGCACATATAGTTTCCCAGAGATATACCAGGGATTTGCTAAGCACCATCTGCCAGAGATGACACTGCACAGCCCAGCCAGTTCTTTCCTTTACCTGGAAGCAGCAGAAACACCTAGTTTCATGGCAGGCATCTGTCATTTGAACTTATGTCGTGGGTCCTCAAGGATGAAACCAGCAAATCCTAGCTCTTAAAGTTAGAAAGAGCCTGTGCTGTTCATTCCCAAGCTTTCGGGCAAGTAGGCTCTCAAAATTACAAGTTAAATCCCAAGGAGGTAAAAATTTTCTTAAGGAATTAAATCTAGTAAGTGGGAGAGAAGAGACATCTCTTAGTTCTCAAGTATATGAACTTTGGCATGAAAGGGTTTCCTTACAAGGGAAGTCATCATTTGGATATTTTATGTGACAGTAATTTGGGCTTGCTGTATCTAGATAGTTGCTACTGTACACATTTCTATGTGTACAAGTAAAAGCCTGTATTCAAATAAATTTGAGACATTGAACATCTAGTACATGTAAGGCACTATGCTAGAAAGTGGGGATAACATGGTGACCAATACAGGAATGTTTTCTGTCCTCATGAAATTTATAACCCAGAGAGTAATACAAAGCAGTAAACAGGCAAGAGCATGTGACAACCCCTATGACAGGGGAAACATAAGGCATAATGTGAGTCATAGGAAGGCTCCAGAATTTGACTTGGATTCAGGAAAGATTTAGTAGAGTAGGTGATAATCTATACAGGGGATGTAGCATTTATACTGAGTCCTGGAGAATGGAGAGGAATTACATGACAAGACAGAGGGGCTCAGGCAGCAGCAGCAACACCGGCAAAGGACAAGAGAGAATATGGCTGACTGTGAAACTGCCAGCAGTTTAGTAATGACTGGGTCTTAGACTGCAAGGGGGAGGAGTCACATGAGACAAAACTGGAATGCTAAGCAGAAGCAAGATCATAAAAAAACTGCAGAGCAAACAAATTGTGCACACACATTTTCTAAAGAACTCTTAATTGTATACAATCTAATAAATGGTACTTGTTCGTTCATATCTTGACAAAAATTAATAGAATAGAAACTGAATCTGAAGCCTTAATTGATGCTACATTTGGAGTTCTTTCCTGGGATATCATAGCTTGCTGCAGATCAGATAAGGTTTACAATCAAAACACTGGTCAGTCTCAGGGTTTGCACATCATTAGATGAGTGGTTTCTCAGCTCTGGCTGCAAATCAAGATCACCTGGGGAATTTAAAAATAAACCGATGTCAAGGCCTCGTCATGAAATCTTGATATAATAGGTCTGTATTGGAACTGGATATGGGTATATGGGTAATTTTTAAAAGCAAGAATGTGTAAATAGAGGCAGGAAAGAATCCAAGTTGCTTTCTATTCTCAGAGATGATTACGTGTTTTCAGCTGATCCATGAGCTGCTTGTACTTTAAGAACACAGCTCCTGCTTTTTCTTATCAATGGCTAGCCAAAGAGTAAGTACTCAAAAACAATCAATTAACAACAGATATGGGGTAGAAAGGAAGGCCAGGTATTATATAATCTGTGCTTAGTATCAGTTATTGAAGGCCTGTATATATGCAATTCTGCATCTGCAGAGGGTACGTGGGTTGCAGCCCAGCTGGTAGACTCAATCTAGAAAGTGGATTTGGTGATGGAATAGAGCTGTAAGTGTGACGTGGGAGTGGGATTTTGTAATGGGACGTGGGGAGAAGCCTGTTATAGAAGTCAAAGTGTGGAGACTGAGAAGGATATTGGGACCTTAGCCTGTTGTGCATTTATTTATTATAAGGCATTAGGAGAAATTTTAATGACGAGAAAAAGTGCCAGACAAAAATCCACAGAAGACCTCGGCCCTTCTTTTACCTTTTCACTTTTCTTATTCAGTTCAACCAGGAGGAGCTACAGCTGCATCTTAGTTTTTTCTTTTGACTTTGCATCTTGGTAGGTTTGGCTATTTTTAAAACTTTTACTTAGATGCTACAGATAATGCGGAAAGATCAGTAGTCGCTGATAAGCGAGATGGAGCATTTTTATAAGACTTGCCTGGGTCTCCACGTGTTACTGCTATACTGATATATACCTACACAAATTTTATCTAGACCTTAACATATTATGGATACTAAGAAAATGTTATATTTATTGCATAAAGTTTGAAGTTTCATAATCTATTTTAAAAATTTTAGAAGCTTAAAACATTTTGATCATTTTCCTTTCTCAAAAATGAACAAAAACAGCAGGCACTGAGTTTGTCTTTTGGTCAACAGTTGCCTCCCCTAATTCATAAAAAACAAGTTTGTAAGTTAAAAACCCAAAAGCTTGTATTGATATCCACAAATACCAAATTGTAAATCATACTCCAGGCTATAATTTCCAAGAATTTTAAATTCAGTATTTCCTTAGGTTTCTATACTAAATCTAAGCCTTAGATTTTTATGCCTTCTTTTAGAAGCAGAGCCTTTTGAAATATCCAATCACTACTTTCAGACATTCCTGTCTTTTTTGTATGCCTCATACTACAAATGCTATATAAATAATGGTGTCTTTCCTCTTAAATGCGAATACTCTACATAGGCTTTACTGAAATTTAATTTGCTTTCTGATTAAAACACACACAAACCTGCAGTAAAATATATAGCCTCTCAGAGGGAAGCTAGATGGTAATCAAGAATTTCCAAAAGCCACAGGATGTTTTACTTACAGAAAGTATTTCAAAGCAAAATGCTGAAGTCTTTTCTTCTTCTTGTGATTTATCCTTATATATGAATTGGCTTAATTTAAGTTTCTGCAGACTTAATTTCTTGTGAATGTGAGGATGACTTATGAATAAGGCAGAGGCCTCAAATGCATTTCCTTTTCCCTGTAGTTTATCACATGTTTTAAATAGCTTAATTTCTTGATAGAGCAGGTACAGGTGGAGGGAAAAGGGCTGCTCAAATAGACTTTAAACAAGCTTCAGCCAGGGAGTCCGAATGGTCAGGCCATTTTAGAAACTGTCCACTTCTAGTCATACTCAATTTTGTATCTCTGTTGAGTATAAGAGCATTTGCAGTAAGTCTATTTGCATAAAACAAACTTATTAAAGGAGAATAAGGTTCACCTTTAAGGAAAAGGTGAGGTACTTCTGTGGATTGGCTGTGGCTTCCACTTTGAATTCAACTCTTTGTTGGAAGTCTAAGGCGTCAGCCTATTTTCTCAACATGTTTTATCTCTACCATGGGCTTAAACAAAAAAGGAGTCTTGCTTTTGAGTTTGTCAGGTTTTCAAGGAAGAAAAAATTTAAGAAAATGCTTTGTTAACCACCTGTTAAAATTAATTATCTTTCTTTAGAGATATGTACTCAAAATTTAGTTTCTCTTGAAAGTTTAAAACAGTCCTCCTTAGTTCTATTTGAAGCCTATAGATACAATTTTATGTAAAAGAGTAAGTCTTCTTGCTTAGTCTATATGGTCACAAACTTGCTTTTGTTTCAGAGTAGGCATATAGCAAATATTAAATGTGGCCGACTGCCACAATTACTTCTATGAGACCCTCACTAGGACAGTTACTACTATTACTACTCGAGACCTTCATTACGAGACTGAACAAGGGAACAAACATAGAAATGAAAACTTAAAAGAAACTGTTTTAAAGGAAGAGTTCAGGGGAAAGAAGAAGAGAGGGAAAAAAGCGCCCTGCTTCTAGTGAGCAAAGGCAGCCCCTGAGCTTCTACAGCCCTCCCTATTTATTGGGTAGCAAGAGCAGGGAGGAGGAGGTAACAATTGGTCAGCTGCTTAATTGATAACAGGTTTATATTGTTACTAACAGGCTTCAGATGTGCCTAATGGCAAGAAACACTGTGCTTGGGGCGTGACTGCCCGTGGCATTCCTTCTAGGTGGCAGACTCAATTTGTCAGTTTGCCAACATTCTGCATTTTTGAGAACAGTTCGCTGTTTACTCACACAGCCTCCAGTGGTATACTGAGTTGATCACGACCCTCATTGTTTCAGCCTCCAACAGTTAAATATTGTTTTTGTCCCGTCTCAGCACTCTTTCCATGGGAAAACTAGTTTCCCATACTCTTTAACAAACATGCAGATGAGAATCATGTGGTTCATCTCATCTGCACCACCACCTTTACATCCCAGGGATGCCTCAGTGATTTGCATACAGCCCAGGCCTGAATACAGCACCCTACACAGTGATTGGCTAAAGCCTATTAGCCCCCGGCAGGACCTATCAAGAAAACCATACTTTAGGGTCTGCGGCTCTAAGAATGATCTTGGATATGTCACCAGCTATTCTGCAGCTGTATGGAGCAGAAGAGACAGGGCCTGTGGCTTAAGCTTGACTTTTGCTTTTGTCACTTGCAACTCCAAAGAATTCTGATATAGACAGAGAGAAGCTAAGTTGTTAGGCATTTCTTTTATAATGAAGTGTTGTTGTATCTTTGACATGTGCAAATTCTCTCCGTTCATGCTTTTTTAAAATATAAGAATGATGGAAACTGAAATGACCTTGGATTAAGCATACTACATAATTGTTACATAATTTTATATTATATTGGATTTTAAAGGAGTATCTTGGTGTGGATTAATCATGGAAACACTTTCCATAGTGTTGATGATTCTATATAAAATATCTAAAGAGTACCAAGAAATAAAATGAAAATCTACATGATAATATAATGATTGTTATTCTAATTCTGAAGTTGTGGCTGTTGTGCTTATGAATGAATGCAGTTTGACCAAAAAATTAAAACTGACAATCCAAGATGTCTATGCCTGTTCTACTAAGATATTGGCTACACTATTTTTTTCCAAGGTATTTCAATCGATTTGGGCTGAAATATATTCCACACTTAACACATTTGGCAACCAATAACTTAAGCAAAAGTAAAGTTTTTCTTTTTTTTATTGTAGGATTTCCCAGAACCCTGTTTATGTTAATGTGTATTGTAAATCTACAAAAGGGAACCAGCATATTCAGCCTTTCTCAAGCTTATTTAATTATGGAACCATTTGCCACTAAGCACTTCAGGGGATTAGTGTTCTACGAGATACAGTTTTCAAAATTTAGGCCCATGTTATTAAAATGAGCCTTGTTCACGGCTTTCCAGTTGCTAATGCTAATGTATATATAATGTGTATATATATACACACACACACACATATATATATAAAACCTGTTCAAGTAAATAAGAAATCTCTCTTCTTCATCCACTTTACAAGGTCACATGGTAGAAGATCAAGAATACATTCATGTTAACACCAGCTTTTCCACTGCCTACCTGCTTTTTAAGTATGTTAACTCATAGGTTTTTGGTGACAATCAAATAGGATCTACTCTCTTCTGGCTACCCTTCCCCTACTTCCGTGTGTAGTTAACTCCTACTTATTCTTCAGAAAACAGCTCAAGCATTGTCACCTTCTGTCAGGTCCTCTTTGCTCCTGTTTATCATATCATAGCAGATACCACATTGCATGATAAACAATAGCTTTTCTTTTATATACTATTCTCCCCTATTCAACTTTGAGCTACGTTAAAGCCAAAACCATGATTTGATAATTTTTATTTCTTTGGAGACAAGCATTTGCCTAACATTTAGTAAGTGCTCAATAAATAGTTGTGCCAATCGGAAAGTCATCCCTTTTAGATACTTATGCTTGCTAATAAATAATTCCAGTTGCTAGTTGATACTAGGCTTAATGGATCAAAGTATTTGATGCCATTATCACCAAAATCTCTTTTGGCAGTCTCAAGATGGGGTGCTCCCATCAGTGGTGGAGTACAGTACAATAACAATGCCAAAAGAAAACAGATATTCTATTTATTAATAGACCATTTTACAATTAAGGAAATCTTTAATCTTCATGGATATACAACATGCTCATTGTCACTCATATATGGTCTGTATTGCATAAGGTACCCAATGTAGTTTTACACAAGAGAGGGAGTGCTACAATTCATAGGTATAAAAGTGACATAACTCATTCCTTCTTTTTCAGCAGAACTTGCTTAAATAAACTTACGGTTTCTCTTAGTGGACTTATACTAACTAAATAAATGTGATGAAGTAGATAAATGACTTTAATAAATTTCTTCCAAGCACACCACAGTTTGAAGATAAAGCAAAATGCAAGTTATACAAACACAAATGAACAAGAAAATTAAAGAAATAATTTTCTCTAATTTCTATTATAAACATTCAGCCAACTTATAAGGTAAATACAGTAACAGTCTAATCAGAAAATAAAACCATAAAATTCCAAACTTATCAAAAAATTTTGCACTATGGACTTAAGTCCACTCTTAAGTTAGCTGGGATTAATGATAGTATAAAGACACCACAATTTCTAAGATATTAAAAATATAGCTAGTTCAAATTTAATCTATACTGTTAAAACTTCACATTTTTCTTAGGTATGAACACTTGTACATGCATGCAATTTTTAAGTAAACAATTATACATAAATTGCTATGCATGCTTATTTCCTCTTATGAAGGTGTATATCAAAAAAGATTCAGAGCTCACAATTTCAATTGTACCAAGTATTTTATAATAGAAGTGTTTTCTAGTAGTCAGGCTGTTGGGAAAAAGCTGAGTGTTGGGAGGGAAACTGACGCAGGGCTTGCATAATGTCCTCTGGAATGTGTCTAGACTTGCTGGCTCCTTGCTTCTAGCCCTCCTAGGCTCCTAGATCGATTGTATTCCCATTATCTCAAATAGCAGAACATGTTCCATATAAGTGCTAAACCATCACAGCTGTAGATCATGTGTCCTGCCCTTTTGACCTCCACATTCTCACCACCTGTTTCTTTGTTGGATTACCAAAAAATAGCGTGGGCTCCAAGAGCTTGGGGCCTTCACAGCCTCCATACACTAGCGATGGACCCCTGGTCCCAGCTTTACTTCTCAAACTGTCTTTTTCTCAATCCTTTGACTCCACCGGTGTTTGTCACCCCCATGACCTGGTATTGGATCTGATCACCCCAACACAGGCAATGCAGTTAGAACTGTGCCTTCCCTTGCCACAGGTTACAATCAGGGGTAACCAGTGGTATTCTTCACAAGTGTGAGCAGACAGCAGATGATGAAAGAACTATCAGGCTTACTAGAACTCAACCACAGACCTTTTGAAAAGCAAATTACTTATCTCTAGCAACTTTTGTGGGAATATGCAGTTATAGAACACATTTATATAAATGTATTCAATTATGAACAGTGTATTGGAAAGGCCCTATAGCCATCATGTTGACTTTTAGCTTAAATTCATTTTACAAAAGTTATATAACCAACAATGTCATTATGAAGAAATTAATGAAAGGATATTGGATTGACTCTTCTAAACAAAGGTTTGTCCAGAGCAGATGGCAGGAGGCCTAAGTACATGCAAATAGAAGAATGGGGTATGAGAGGAAAAGGGGAGGGCTTTGGATGCAAAAGACCTAGGTTCAAATCATAAATCTGCTTCTTACCATCTGTGACTATCAAAGATTCACTGATGTTTTCTTAGTATCAGTTTCTACAGTTATAAAGTTAAATGTACTCATCTTATAAATTTTAGATAATGGTTTTAATAATAATAACTATTACTACAAAATTAAAAGACATAAATATATAGGCTCCTATATTGCAGAGGACTAGCCAAAATGAAAACTCACAACATGACCACTTGACCAAAAGAGGATAGTTTTTCCCCACAAAAGCAACAAACATCCCAATAGCATCTCCTAGGAATTAGAGGTAAACAGTTGAATTCAGATCAAAGAATATTTGAAGATATTCTTGCATTCTTGGTAAGCTGAAATTCTATCGGCACTGATTTTATTGTAATTATCAACTTCCTATCAGAAAACATATATTAAGCCCCTAATTACACGATATAATTAACGCTAGTAGCTAACACTTGGTTTCTTACTATGTGCCAGGTACTTTTCCAAGTGCATCACATATTATTTATACATTTAATCTTTCATAAGTAAAACTTTATTATTTATATTTTACAAATGAGAAAGGTAGGCACAGAAAGTTCAAGCAACAGGATAAGTTCACAAAGCTAGGAAGTAAATCTGGGATTTACTTACTTCAAGCAGTCTGACTTTAGAGCTTGAACTAATTATGATTATACAACCCTGCCTCAAGGACATGCTAACTTTCCCTGCCCTCTGCATGCTCAATGTGTAGAGATGGTAAACTTTCTTAAATGTATGTGCAAAAGTATAATAGAATTTAAACCTGACACCAGCATCTGAAAGGAGATTAAATATGACAGCAAATCATCAGGCCAAGGTTGGGCAAATTTAAGACGGAAGTCCAAAAGGAAATGTGTAAATGAGGTTTCAGACTCAGGGGGAAAGCCTGGCCTGATTTCAAACTTGTCCTCTTCTTTTCTTGGAAATGTTATGCTCCTTTCTCTTCAGGGCTTACAGATATGCTGTTTCTTCTTATAGGAACACAACCCCCAGCATCCTTCAGCTATCAATTTCAATCCCCATTTCCTAGAGAGGCTTTTCTTCTTCTCCCATCCTCAAGTTAAGGAAGAATCCACAGTTGCATGCTGTTATCATACCTCGCAATTGTTCTTGATACAATCATCATACTCATAATTATTTGTTATGGTTATTTTTCAATTTATTTTTTTCCTTCTAGGGGATAAGCTCTGCATTCTTTCTGGTTCTCTAATATACATCACACACCTAGCACAGAACCTGGCATCTAGTATGTTTCTTAATGAGTGAAGGAAATAATCTAAATCCTGACTAGTGGATATAAAGGAAAACCATGCTGGTAGTGAGGCCTTCAATGTCTATTGGGCACAATGCATACTATTTGGGTAATGAGTACACGAAAAGTCCAGATTTTGCCACTACACAATATACCCATGTCACATAACTACTGCCTCAGTAGCAGGCTACTTTCTGGAATAATCCAGAAGTTGCAGAATATGGATAGGAACAATTTTTACCTTGTTTATGTGCAGAAATAGAGGAATGTAATAAAATATCATTCATCACCAGATTTCTTTTTTCTTTTAAGCCTTACACATGTTTGTAAATGCTTTGTACCTCTTAATCCATAAACATAAAAAAAATTCAACAAAATAAAAGGAAAATATGACCATGATGCCCATGCACCGTGGGCACAGGAGCACAAGTGATTGCCCACTTCTACAAGTTTCTCTCTAAAATTCATCTCAATAACCTAGAGATCCTTCTGAATAGTAGAACTTTTCACTCAAGCTTCTTGAAAGTACAAACAATCAAAGAAATGACAGTACACAAAACAGCATAGGAAAGTGATTAAGAACGTTGACTTGGAAGCCAGACTGCCTGGATTTTAATCCTGACTCTAAGGAATCTCTTCAAGCCCCAGTGTTCACATCTGTAAAATGAGCATAATGAAATAACTTATGAGTAGTGTTACAAGAATTGAAATGAAATCAGGAGATCCATATGATGAATTTTTCACAGTGCCTGGCAATATTACTACCAATAATGAAATATGTATATTTTTCAGTGGGAATAAATGAGATAGAGGTGTTCTGTCTCATTGCCAGAAGGTTGTTAGGACTAACGCTTAGTCTAAACTTCCAGAGGGACAAGCCTAACTAGGTCCAGACATTTCAGCATCGCAGAAACAGAAAAAAGAATCCAGGACTGGAAAAGTGAAGGAGCTAGGGAAGTGGTTTCAAATTCAGATCGAATGCTGATATACTTTACCAGATTCCCATCAAATGCAGTATTGTAGGTTGCCACAGGATTGGTGACTACTTTCTTTTTGGAAGTGTGTGTGCTTTCTTCCTCTTGCTTCCTTCTTCCATAAATGAAATGGAATCTTTCATTTATGGAGTTAGCATTTTCCATTTCAGTTATACATCCATCAATGTCTATTCAATATCACTGCAAATATCTCTGTTACGGTATATACTACATATATACTATATATATACAAAATCAATTACATATATTTTGTATATATATACAAAATTTCTAAATGTACTTTTTTGAATAACAGCTTTATTGAGATATAATTAACATATCATACAATCTACCCATTTAAAATATGGTTTCTTTGGTTTTTCGGTATGTTCACAGACGTGCGCAACTATCACATTTTCATCAATTACTCCAAAAATTATTTCTGTACTCATTAGCTGTCACTGCCCTTCCATTAACCACCCACCCCCGACCCTAGGCAACCACGAATTTACTTTCTATCTCTATAGAGTTCCTTATCCTGAGCGTTTCATTTACTTAACATATTTCTATTACTACATTTCCTCCTTACCCTATCTTGCAAGGCTGTACTTGGCTTCAGAAGGATGTAACAACTTTGCTTTCACATTTTTCTTACTCTTACAGAAGGAAATCATAGAACTAAAGCAAAAAGACCTCACTAGCAGGCTAGTTTCTGGAACAATCCAGACATTGCAGAACATAGGTGGGAACAATTCATACTTTCTTTTAGTTTGTGTGCAGAAACAGAAGAATGTAATAAAATATCACCCATCACCAGAATTTTTTGCTTTTAAGCCTTACAAAGGATTAAAAATGCTTAATACCTCACAAATATTTTTCTGATACATTAATTTTTTAAAACCAGTCAGTCTTTCATTCATATAATAGTAATAGAGTCATTGTAATGCATGCCCGGCACTATGCTTAAATTTTACAACAATTCTGTGGTAGAAAGTAAGTCAATATTATTATCCTCGTTTTTTTGTTTTGTTTTGTTTTGTTTTTTTGTTTTTTAAATATGGGGTCTTGATATGTTGCCCAAGCTGGCCTCAAACACCCGGGTGCAGGTGATCTTCCCACCTCAGCCTCCTAAGTGGCTAGAACTCTTACCCCATTTTAAAGATAAGGAAGTTGAGACTCAGAGAAGTAAACTAAATATTCCCAAATCATATAACTCATACATGGAAGAAGTAAGAATTAAATTTAGATCTTTCCATTTCATCGTGTCCTTTCTACCATGTTACATTTTCCACTCTCAGTCTTTCTGTTATAATTTGGCAAGAGCTAACTCTATAAAAATTGTTTATATTTCTCCAAGCTCATTTTCCCAAGTTACCGATGGCTACAGTTCGGACACTTCTACAGGCAACAGAAATACTTCACTATAATTGATATTGTGGGACTGAGTACCAAGCCTCATGCAAGCAATCCTTTCTGGTTTGCTGATTTCCCTGATCCCAAAACCAGAAAGGCTTAAATATTTGAGTTCTAGAGTATTGTTTTCCTCAGTCACACCTCAACATACAATATTCTCTCCTGGTTATCAAATCCCAGTGGGCTTGTTGCAAAATAAAAAAATAGCATAAGACCAAAAAGAAAATGTTTGATCATTTTACATAAAGAAACCAGAGCTAGAAATTCAGTAGGGGGAGGAAAAAACGAGGGGGAAAGAACTGGTGATGACAGGTCAGCCACCATTAGAAGTAGTGGCATAACAGAGAAATGTCTAGCCACCTTACCAATCATTGTGGTCTCTTGTGTTTAGGACAGGATATTTCAGGGTAGATTGCCATTTTCCTAGCTTTTAAGTGCCTTCGGGCTAAAGGCACCGACATTTCCATGAGGTGTACCCATTTAACCTGGGGCAGGAATCATCTTCTGCAGTAAACAGGGCTGCTTATAGCAGGTTGGATTTCCAGAGTCACTGGCACAAGTCCTTTCTGAGCAGAAATGGGACCAAGCCAGGCAGGTCTGCATTGATGAATCAGCTAGGCTTGTCTTGGTACAGTAACCTAATAAGTGCCAACTGTGAGAGGCAACACTGGTGCTGAGAATCCTGACTTCATAGCAACAGGACTTTCTCCAATAAGGTTGGTGAGAAATTCACGTGGTCCTATCTTTAGTAATATCTAGGGCACTACCTCATCCACTTAATTAACCCCTGGAGAGCTAACCAAGGAATTGCTCTGATTACAAATAATGGGTCCATCAGGCACAATTAATACCCAAGTGGAACATGGCAGTTTGCATGAAAACGATTGAAGTAAACAGTTCCAGGCCCTGAAAGGGGCTCCCTTCCTAATTAACCCTTAGAGGGCTAATCTGTTTGCCCTCTAACAAAAGCTAACCTGGTCCCTTGCCAACTGGCATGTTGGGGCAATGGTTTTTGCATCAAGTCTTGCTAGCATGGCACTGGCAAGTGGAAATGCCTAATCCCTATAGACCTAAACCATAGAACATCTTGAAAACACAGGGTTCAGTGAACGTGTTAAATAGTGATTTGCTAAGGCATTAATAGATAAGAGTCCTAGAAAGAGTCTTAGAAAAACCCAAATTATAGGAAGCACAGCATTCCTACACATATTGCTCGAGGACAAGACAAGCTTTCTTCTATTAGAGCTCCACAGAGCCTAGCATAATGCCCTGCATACAGGAAGTGTATGGCCTATATTGTGGGCGTGGTTTACTTTGGAGTGGGATTGGGAGAGATCAAACTGTTGGCTTTTCTGATCGCCAAGTTTTTTTAAAAAAACAAAAACCAAAAACCACTGTCTCAAGATCAATTTTTGTAACCATATTTTTCTGTATTCTAATGAGGTTTGTATTTATTTTGTTCACTGCCGTATCCATATCCCCAGTCTCTAGAACAATGCCTGGTACCAAGCAAGTTCTTCTCAAAATACTTGTTAAATAAATACATGAATGACCCACAAAGAGGCCATTTTGAATAAGAGGGTCGGGGACGGTCAGCAATCATGTAAAAGCACATATTTAAGAGCTGCATAGTAAAAACGGGCAGTGATTTACATTTGATAAATCATAGTTAGATCTTTAGTACCTTTTTATTACTTTAAAAATATATATTTTAAAGGCAATACAAAAATATTTTTATTACTTTTTAAAAATATGTATCTTCTAAAAGTGTAAGATAGATTCATGACACTGGTTACTAAATAAGTGAAACTCCTCCATTAAGCCTCAGATTTTGAGAGTCTTTCAGGGATCTGGGGTCCACATGTGTCCGATGCAATAAAGTATGATGGCATAAACCACAGTTTCCTCACCAGTAAAATAGGGTTAATACCATCTACCTTTATCTACATGTGAAGGGCTCAGTAATTGTTAACAATCAGAATGAGAATGATGGTGGTATTCGTGACAATAAAATAAAATTATGGCAGCAGCTCACAAAAAACATAGAAATATTCAATTATTCACAAGTACAGGGAACAATCGACTCACTTATATGTATATGTGGATACACATACACACATGCATATAATGTTCTCTCTCTATATCTTGACAGCCTACCAAAAATAAAAGCTAGCCAAAGAGGTTTTCTGTGGCTCCTGCTATGCCAAAAACAGCACATTAGAGGGGTGTGTCCTGTACACGGATGCAGTGGTTTCATTTGTTTAAAGTCCCTGGAAGTCTTCAGTTCTGTTACCTTAATTTACCTAATCTTTAAGCCAATGATAACTACTGACTGTACCACAGAGAGCCTAAATTTTCTCCATGATTTTGATTGTCAGATCACCGGGCACAAATACTCACAATATATTTGTGATCAGCAACAGAGGACAAAGTTTTAGAGATATGTCAGTGGTCGGCTTATCTTTTGTTTGGGCAGAGGAATACTGAGATCCTGGCTTTTATTTGTCTGCTTGCATGATTATTAAATCTATGTTCAGGGGTGGCACCAAAGCAATCACAGAACGAGGCCAAGATCTCATGCTTACAGGAAAAGCTTCTCAGCTGGGCTCTTTGTGGTCCTGAAATTGTATCATGACCTCAGTCCCTACGGGGCTTCCCAGGTGGAAACCTTAGCTAGGAGAATAGGAATTCTCATGAGGACTGAACCAGGTCTCTTTTCACATTAGGCTCAAGAGTCCTGGGTTTAGTCTTCTATTACTGAACTGTCATTAAATGATAAAATTCAGGGGGAGGAAAAATTTGTATCACTCTCAGAAGAAATACCTGCTGTTCTTTCTCCAAGACGGACTTAACAAGATCTTTAAAATTTAGAAGGGGTCTTTAAGAAACCCTTCTGGTCTCTGAATGCCCAATTTGCTTTAAATTCCTGGGAGACAGTCTAGGCTGTCAATATAATCTGAGCAATAATGTGTTATTCATATTTCTCTGAGGTCATCAGTGTCTCTGCTTGCTATTCTTACTATTCTTCAGAATAGTGGTGCTTAGTGAAGCAATTTCTTCTTAACTTCTACTGTGTGCCTAGTTACAGGCTATATTCAAAAGCCTATTATAAAATTCTACACCTCCTCACCATCCTTCCTCCAGAGATTTAAATATAATTTAGGTCTCTCTACTCATCTCATTATTTGCTTAATAAGTAGTTCTGCAGATATGGAATATGAACCCTGGTCCTCTTATTTTATGCCAGCACTCAGTTTCAAAATATTCAGGATCACATACCTTTGATATTTACAAGCACAAAATATTTTCACAGTAACAGCCCTTTTAAAAAATCTTTGTGAACAATTATATATCAACAATATGGGTATCCTGTGAATCTTAAGAAGACACCCATTAACAATTACCAAGAGGTAATAGGTAAATTGTACCTTGAAAATAGTTGCCAATAATATTGCATATTTACCAAAACTTAGAGATAGTGTAGCATTTTATAAAATATAAGATATTCCCCTTATGGAATTGAATGCAATACTGAGGGAAACAAGGTTTCATGGAAAATAAAAACAATTACATTTAAAAACCAAAAAGTTCAGATTTTTGTGCTTTAATGGAAGAGTTCCATATCTGGAGTTAATTGAACATGCGTTGAGAACCTAGTTGTGTCTTTGGCAAGCTGTGCGACCTTGGACAATGTACTTTGCCTCTGGAAGATAGTTTCTTCCCTGTAAAACATGGCTTACAGGGTCTGGATTAAAAAATTAATACTCTCAATGAATTTTAGGATGTTAGAAATTTCTAGATGATGAGGAAATCTTGGGTAAGGAAGCCAATTTTCAGAAGCAAAGGATGTAACACAACACATGAGTCTTTAAGGGCATGCTGCTACCGATAATATCTCGCATTTTATCAACATTGAATAATTTACGAATTATTTAGCAACACATCAACTTCTTTGATTATCATAACAATGCTAGGATGTAGATATGTTGGGCATTCTAGTCTTCACTTTATAGATAAGGCAACAGAAGATCAGAGAGTTAAAGTGACTTGCCATAAGCACCCACTTCGACCTCAGTCTTAATACAGTTAAATGCTCTCCATTATATCCCGAACTTAGCAGTAAAGCTTGTCTCAGAAAATATACTCAACAAAGTTGTGGCATAGTGCTTTTAAGCATCAGTTAGTTCTCTGAGATGACTAAAATCTCTGCTTCTCTAGAGTGCCTTTGTTTACATTTTGATTGGATCCCCAAATTGCTTAGACTTTATGGAATCAAATTTTTTCTCTTCATGTAGTGCATGCATATACACTGTCTTAGTCAGCTCAGCCTGCCGTAACAAAATACCATAACTGGCTTAAACAACAGAAATTTATTTCTGACAGTTGTAGAGGCTGCAAAGTCCAAGGCCAAAGTGCTTTAACGGTGGGTTTCTTTTTAAGACCTCTTCTCTTGTCTTGCAGGCAGCCACCATCTTGCTGTGTGCTCACAACATCTCTCCTTTGTGTGCACATGGGGAGAGAAAATGAGCAAGCTCTCTCTGCTCCTTCTTATAGCGGCAGCCATCTCATCATGTGGACTCCATCTAACCCTAATTACTTCTCAAAGTTCCCATCTCCAAATACCATCACATTTTGGTTAAAGCTTCAATATACAAATTTTGGGAGACACCAACATTTAGTCTATAACATATTCATTCATTCATTTAATAGTAATCATTATATACTTAGTAATAACTTTTACTCATTTAGCAGTGAACAAAGTAGTTCTTTTTCATATATACCATACTTACTCGATCTCTAAAACAATCCTGTAAGATAAGTAAAGCAGAAATTTTTATTTCCATCTTACATATCAGGAATTGGAGTCTCAGACAGGGAAAGTCAAATTTTAAGCTCGATTTTTTAATTGGAGCTTTTGAGTTTAAATCCAATACTCCATATACAATACAACAAGGTACTATGAAGGTTACAAATCCATTCATTTATTCATTCATGCAAAATTTTGATGGCGAGTATACCATGTGCTTACTATAATCACTGCAGATACAGCAGTGAACAAAACACACAGAATCATGCTGCCCTTTCAGAGCTTATATTGTAGATATTTTACCCTCCAGAAACATGCAATTTGGAAGAACACGTGCCCAAAAAACTAGAGTACAGAGAAGCAGAAGATAAAAAGTCATCTGAGCATTAAAGGCAAGAAAATGCTATAGGATTTCAAATAACATGCAGACTGTTTTTGGTATAATAAATTCAGGAAAATATTCAGTGAGAGAGAAGCCCTTGAGGTGAAGTTTGGAGGGCAGGTGAAATGAGGATGTAAGCAAGAAAGAAAAAGAGAGATTAAGGGTTCACTAGGCTGCCAGTTCCCCGAGGTAGGGTTTGTTTTGTTTTATTTATCTCTTTTAATAAGGGCCTAGAATAGATACTGGCATATAGTCGGTGCTCATTATTTATTGAATTAGCAATAGAGCACTCCAAGCATAGACATACTATGAATGACATGCTGAAGGAAGGGAGACAAAGGTTTGTCTATGGAGCTATTATGGGAAGAGCAGGTTGCCTAATGTTCATAACCTAAAGCCTAACAGAACTATTTTTGTGGTAGAGAAACTATTTCAACTAATCCTTCTGTTTTCTGATAATTTCAGCAGGACTCAGCCTAGAAACTGCTTTGCATTCAAACCATGGCTCAGGGTTTGATATTCCTTCCAAATGCCTTTCTTATACCACTCCAAAATGGAATTATAACTTCTAGAGTTTCTGGCCCTTTAATCTCACCAGATATTCTGATGAGAGAATGTATTCTGTCTACATTGAGGAGCATACTGAAAGAGTAGCAATATTTAGTGCCCAGGGAGCCTGATGTTGAGTTCATGGAGAAGGCCTGAGACATCCAACTTATGAGGTTTCCCCATTTCTATAGTGTGCTGGTTGGTCCCAGTGGGAATCTCATCAGCAGAGGTTAACAGTGAGGCCATGAAATAGTTTGCTTAACTGCCAAATAGCCATGTAGAAAGCGAAAGCTCTTCCAGCAATTGCTGGTAAGTGTCGCCATTGCACTGCAAAAATACACAGCAGAGCAGGGTCAGCTCAAGAAGCCGTTCAAACATAGTGGGCAACAGCAGATGGGCGGTGCAGAGCAGCATGCTCAGGATACAAAAGCTAATGTCAGTCCACTCTCTTTAATGTCACAGAGCACTCTGACCAGGCTTCCCCATATCACCTAAACCTGGAGAGATACCCCAGACCCATTAACTCAATAAGAGTTACCCCCTTTAGGTGGTTTAAGGACGCATTTCTACCAGCCATGTTATAAGCACAACTGCATATACACATTCCTCACTCCCTCAACCCGTCTATTAGTTAACCAGAAACCAAGTCATTACGAAGACAATTTTTTTCCTGGGGTTGGTTGGAGTTATCCCCCTTGGTCAAAGCAAATTAGGCTTCTCTTTCCTCCTTAATCCTTTCGACTATCAAGTTTATCTGACTTTAAAATTTACCCATAGCCACATGACCTATACCAAAAACCAAAAAACAAATCCCAACACACATAAACATACATGTGCAAATAATCATTTCAGTTTATTTGATTGTCCTACAGTTCTGGCTTAAATCCCAGGATGGCTTTTCCATCTACATAATGCTAGGGAGTGACACTGATATAATAGAGATAACTTTGTTTCCACTTTAATTTCTATAAAATGGTAAATCATTTATAAACTGATATTATAAATGTTAGAAGTAACAACTTACCGTGGCAAATCTTATAACTACTGTAATTATTATGTACTTGGTGTTATAGGGCCATGGACCAGAACTACTTTATTTTGTTTTGTTTTGTTTGCTTTTTGAGACAGGGTCTTGCTCTGTCACCTAGGCTTGAGTGCAGTGGCATGATCATAGTTTGCTGTAACTTTGAACTCCTAGGCTCAAGCAATCCTGCCGCATTAGCCTCCCAAGTAGCTGGGACTACAGCATGAGTAACCATGCCTGCCTATTTTTTAAAAGTATTATTTTTAGTAGCGACAAGGTCTATGTTGCCCAGACTGGTGTCAAACTCCTGGTCTCAGGTGATCCTCCTGCCTTGGCCTCCGAAAGTGCTAGGATTACAGGCCTGAGCCACCATGCCTGGCCCCAGAACTACTGTTTATAAAGTATACTGAGGAAGATGAGATAGTTTACATGTCTGAGTACCAACAGTTATCTTATAGAATCATCTAAGGGTGATGCTGCCTTACATGAACTTATAGTGGAAATTTGGAAGCTGTATATTCCTCCCTTTTTCAGGCATGTTGAGAAGTTTACTGCTATTGGTGCCTTGGGGTTGGGATGGGGCATATATTATCCTTGGGTTGTAGGTTTCAAGTGTGGCGCTCAGTTCTTAACAACTATTGCCAACAAAGTTTCCAGCTATAGTCATTACACTCATGTAACATGATGTGAAGTAGGCTATGTTCTTTCTCATTTCTCTTTATAGTCCTTTAATATGGAAACTGCAACAATATAGTCCTTATACTTTTCTACTGTTGGAACCTTTCAATCACTCTGCTACCCTTTGTACTTATTTACACTAGCCTAGCTGCTAGTTAATTACTTTTTATGTGTAAATTTCTCTAGTCCTTACCATTTTGTGAAGTTTTTGTACTTTCCCAACTATTCTTTAGATGCTCTTAAATGTATACATTTATAATCATACAATATAATTTTTATCAAATTCCTATCTGTGACAGTAGCCCCTAAAAACACTAGAAGGTGGGTATTGATAGGAAAATCAAGGCTCACAGATATTGTGTACTTTGGCAAAAAGTAGCCAATAAATGAGCGATAAAAACTGGATATACATCCAGGTCCATTTGGTTCTAAGAGCTGTCCATCACAGCTGTTTCTGTGCTTCATTCTCTTCATTCTGACAATAAATACAAACGTAGATATAAAATATTGATATAGATATAAAATATATTTCTGAATTTTATTTATTGCAGGGTGAAAACTAAAAGAGTCAAAGACACTTCACCAACGAAATGACTAACAGTTGGAGGCATTCAGTTCCCAATGTATTTGCATCCTATTATATGCTATATAAGTCTTTAGACAATGTACATACAATGGTCTGGTTAGAGCAAAGATTTTGTTGAGACAAGATATACCAATCCCATCTTCATCTTCCTTCTAAATATCAGTATTCACTTAACACTTTTTTCCATTCACTTAACACAAAGCATGATCTATTCTGGATGAATAATAAAGAATACTGACTCCTTCTATTTTCCTTTTTGGGTGCTTTCTGGGAAGGAGACTCGCACAGCATTTGTATGAACTGGCACAGTTCATGTCTTGCACACAACATAGAGAATCTGGAAAAGCTACTTCTCTATTCTGCATTCTGAGACCTGTTCTCTCTAAGAAAACGCAGCTGCAGGCACACATTTCAACCCTTTTCTTTAGGGGGTGTTCCCAAGAGGTGACCATGCCGGGCAATATTAAGCAGAGTTTGCTCTTGTTTGTCTCAGAAAATTTCCCATCTTTGAGTTTCAGCAGAAACCAAAACCTTCAAAATCCAAACCATATAGCTTACTTGGTGAAATGACAGCTCAGTACAGAAATGGATCTTGATGAAATATTTCAGCTAGACTACACCTGTCAGGCCAAAAGGTTTAATGCAATTTCTCTGGAGGGAAAAACCATATATGCCTTCCCAGTAGGACTTCAAAATATTCCATTTCCTGACTTTAGCTTTTAAACAATAACTACTCAGTAAATGAAGCAGAAATTCTCCCTCTGATTTATTATTATTATTATTATTATTATTATTATTAGGTAGTGAGGTAGGAACACAAAAAATATCTGTTATTTCATCTGTACCCTCTCCAGTGTAAAATACCCCAGAGTCTTGCTCAAACATTATTGCTAGAGGGCCTAGGACCTGTTCTGTTTTTCAATATATCTGGGGCTGGGCCACTTAATGACCAGAAAGGGCAGGAATGGACAACTTTGCGGTATCCATGGTGCTTTCAGGCACACCAATAGCACAACATGCCATCTGCAGTTTTCTCTGTGGCCCACTTCTTAATTCTGTTCAGGCCTATCTTCTCTCTAGTGTTTATGGACTGCTTTGATATTCACTTAAGCTCCCTTGGTCTTCAGCTTGACTTCTTAGTTCACATCTGCATGCTGATTCATTACATCTTTACCAGACACTTTGGTTCTACACTTAGCTGACTTGGACCTCAGTTAGACACCAACTAGACGGTGTGTCCAGCAGACCACATCTCCAATACTATTCCTGACCACACACTAGGCTTCTGTAAGGCTTACCAGCAGTTGATGGAGAAAGATGCACCGAAGTCCAACTCTCAAACTTATCATTAGTCAAGGGTTACCCCGTATTAGCTACTGTCCTTCAAATTTAATTTCTTCACGTTTTCCTTGACTGTTAAATGAGGATGAAAATAACTGGCCTATACCAGTTTTCTTGTAGGGATGCCATGAGTTCCTACATACATGAAGGAGCTTCATAAACTGTGAAGTCCCTTGTATATATTAATAGTTAAAACAAAAACAAAACAAAACTCTTTTAGGTTAGTTCTCTGCTGCCCTCTCCTGGCTCCCAGTTTCCATAACTATGACTTATTAGAGGGAATTAACCCTTTAAATCTTGATAGCTTCAGAGACTAGATCAGTAATTAAAGGAACCATTTTAAAAGATATATTCTTGTTCATTTACAGAGAAAATATAAGCTACATACGTTGACTGAGGTTCTCCTAAAATCTACTTGCATTTAGAGTCCAACTCTTCTGAATTGTTTTCCTACTTAGATTTCTTTATCTCTGAGTTTTCCCAGTCAATCTTGTTCTTTGGGACCATCAAGAACATTTTGAAGGGGCCAGGCACAGTGGCTCATGCCTATAATCTCAGCCCTTTGGGGAGCTGAAGTAGGAGGATGGGTTGAGGCCAGGTGTTCAAGACAAGCCTGGACAATATAGCCACACCACTCTCTCTACAATTTACTTGTTTTAAAGAACATTTTTGATGGAGGTTTTCTTGAAAGGGTGTTCTACTATTGTCTGCAGAATATTCTTTCAACATACCAGTATTCATTCTAAAGTTTTCAAGTTGGGTTGTCTTGATCATATCAGAATATGTCAATGAAAGCTTTTTGGAGAGGACAAGTAGGACTCACATTCTTTCCTGGAATGATTTGTTGACTAATTGCATTGAGGGAATTCCGTTGTCTAGTCATGGCACCAGGAATAATATTAATAATTAAGTTTGTTCATAATTAGGCAATGACAACTGCAGCACAACTGCTGCCTGGCTGATAAGAGTTTAAAAAAGGTGTCATCTATTGTAAGACCAACCTTGACTTCAGAGAAGATAAAATGTGAAAATTGTACACCCTAAAACTGATGAAGATTTCATCGTTTTGATAATTTAGTACCTAATATCCCTGTAATGATAGTGTAAATCCATGCCATTTGTCATATAATGACTTCTAGAATATGATCAAATTTTAGCATGTCTAGAATTCACTAGCATATAATGCCATTGTTCTTCATTCTGCAGACCTTTATTGGATCATGTAGTACATGCCAGGTACTTCACTAGGCACTGAAAGTTTTGCTAAGAAAGACATGGCTTCTGTCTTCCAGAACATAACAGCTTGTAATATATACTCCTCATTAGTGGAGAGGGTGTTCAAGTCATATACCAGAGGAAGTACATAGAGACTTACTGCAGAAAAATCTCATTTAAGTTAGTTGATCCAAGCCATCTTAATGGACAGATGAAAAAACCCAAAGCCTACAGATATTAGTGCCTTATCCCATGCCAAACACATGCACTAATTGTGTGTTGATTTTCATGTAATATTTTACAAACCAATTTTAGTGGAAAAACTTAACATGGTTGACTTCAAACTTTTGCTAAAAGAAGATTTATAATGTATTAGTTTTATTTTGATGGTTTTTATTTTATATCAGAATAAGTGATAGGAGTGGGGAATGAAGCATTGTATCTTTTTTCTCTTTGTTCTTTTAAAGTACACATCTTAATTTTTACTTTGTATTATACAATATTGTATACTTATAAAATTATATTTTTAATGTATTATATGTAAAATATATGAAAAATGCTAATAGAACAACCACATTCAGAAATAGGGTGTTTTCTACATCATTGAAGGCTCTCATGAAGCCATTCCTTTCTCTTCTACTCAGATGCTATCAGCATTCAGAACTTTTTATCATTCCCTGGAATTCCTTCATAGTTGTAATACATATGTATGTGGCTTGAAATAGTGTTTAGTTTTACATATTTTAAAATTCTATATAAGGAGTATCAAAGCATAGGTATTATTCTTACATCTTATTTCTTTTCTACCCAACTTACTGTTTATTAGATTCATGCTGATATAAGTAGCTGATTCATTCCTTTTACTGTTGTTTAGTAATCACTGAACTAAAATTTATCCATACTCCTGTTGATAGAAATTTGTGTTATTTCTGGTTTTTATGATTATAATTAATGCTGTACACTTACTCTGTTGTACATATGAAGGACTTTTTCTAGATCATATATCTAGGAAAAGAATTGCTAGTTTAACTAATTGCCTATTAGTAACTCTACTGGATAATTTACAGACAGCAGATATGTATGCATGATCTCGTTTCTGCACAATCTCACCGAGATTTGTTAACAAAATTTAAAAATTTTCCAATGTCATATGTATAAGACAGTATCTCATTGTTGTTTTAATTTGTATATCCTAAATTTAAAATAAGACTGAATATCTTTTCAACATTTCTTGTCCTACTGAGTTTTCTAGTCTACGCACTGCCTGTTTATTCTTTTGCCTTTTTTTTTCCTTTTAGGTTGCTTGTCTTTTCTAATGGATTTGAAGAAATTCTTTATATGTTACACATACTAATTCCTTTTTAATTTTACATGTTACAAATATATTCTATTTTATAGCTGCTTTTCTCACTTTTTGTGTTTTCTAGTAGTTTATAATTTTAAGGTAGGCAGATTTGTCCATTTTTCCTTCAATATTTTTGCTTTTTGTGCTGTGCATTAATTTGAAGTAAATATGACTTTTTCCCAGATAGATTAACAATTGTTCTAGCAATATCTATTGAATGGCTCATCTTTTTCCTAATAAACTGTAACATTATGCCTGTCATACATGCTATTTCTCTATTCCTGCAGCAGGATGTCATGTCTTAATTACTATTGTTTTAAAATCGATCTTTAATATCTGGTACCACAATTCACCCCACATTTTCTTCACAAATTATATTTTCCAGAGCCTTTGCTTTTCTAAATGCTATCTTAGAACTGTATTGGGATTTTAACTGAAAATATGTTTGGTTGATCTTTTTTTCTCATTTCTTTTTATACCTACTGGTTTGGTATTTAAATACAGTAGCTCCATTCTGTTAATTGATACCATTGAAGCATGAACATGCGTACTTCATAAAGTCTGAAGTTAATCAGTATCTTTAACTTCCCCCAAATAGTAAACATATCTGAGAACATTTTAATTCTGATCTCTTCCTAGCTTACGTCGTTATAGCTTTTTTATATTTTACCTCAAGCTTTTTTTTTTTTTTTTTCATTTTAGTCCTACAAGTTAGACATTATGATGTTTATTTTTAAGAATAGGTTTAAATCTCCCAACACGTATGTCTTATTTTATTTTTGCTCACATTCCTTTCTTCATGTCAGATTTTCTCTGATGTCAATTATTTACTTCTGAAGTATTCCCTAAGAAGTTAAGGTCTTTTGTTGATAAATTAAAAAAAAAATTCTGGAATGAAATTTATTTCACTCTGGTTCTTAAAACCATAGTTTTATTGGGTTTCAAATTTTTGATTGTCAGCTATCTTTGGAGCACATTAAAGATCCATTCCACTGACTTCTGGATTCCACAGTTGTTGGTGAAAAGTTACAGGTCAAACTCATTTCTGATGCTTTGTAGAGGACTCATCTTTTCCCCTCTGGCTGCTTTTAATGGATAAACCAAGGGGTTCATTCTTGAAATTCTAATGTCTATTATTTCATTGTTTATTCTGGTTTCAACAAAAGACACTGGAAATTGTGCAGTAAGGTTGAAAATGGGAATGCATAGTGACAGAAGTAAGTAGGGGTACTTTTTACCAACATTTTGACATGACTTAATTAAATTTAGCTGCACAGCTTACCAGTTGCTACCTCATAAAACTACAGTAAGTGACTCTAAAACAAAAACATTTTGGCAATGTGAACATGTGGTCAGAAAAATAAAAACCAGTCTGATATCACAAGAAAACTGACAGTCAACGGACCACCAAGATGTGTTTCCACTAAATGGTATACATACTTATAAGCACCATAAAATCTTAGATAGGAAGTAAGAGTTGAGTAAGGCCCAAAAAAGAGATAGTTTGTTGAGTATGATGAATTATTTCCCAGAAAATCATGAAATATATTTTCATCTAATCAAGTGAGTCTTATAAAAATATGCTCCCATTTTGTATACTATCCTATAGCAAAGGATACAGATTGGACAGCTTATGAATCCACATGCATATACTTTATACATATTTGTCACATTTTATTCACTCATGGATTCATTCATTCACTTAAAATTATTATTAAGTCCATCTGTGTTCTGGGGACCCATGTTCCTATTTAAGTAAATGCATCCAAACTAGTATCTTATTTTTTTTTCACTGAGATAACAAAAACTCTTAGGCTATGAAGGCAATTGCAATGCAAGTATGCTATTTAATTACTTGGGGAAGAGTAGTTTCAATAAAATGTCACTTAAATTGAGTAAAAAAGATGCAAAAAAATAAAAAATAAAAACCCCACTCCAGTGTTATGTAGAGATTTTTAAATGGTTTTATTTTATTATTTGATATGGTTGTAAAAAAGAGAAAAAGAAAAAAGAAAAAAAGTAGAAAAGAAAAGAAAAGGAAGGAAGTATCCTCGATCTAATAACCTCATGCTCAATTTTCAGTTACTTTCCCTTGTCAAAATGATCCTACTCTACTGCTGCTTTGAAGGAAAAGAGCAGGCCTGATTTGATGATTAAGCGTCAACTCTAGAGAATGGTGTGTTTGTAATCTGTCTGCCATATGTGTTATGGTTAAGTGGTGGTTGAATATCTTTTCTTGTAAAACTTAAAGCTGAACAAAGAAAACAAATAAATAATGGCTCTTGCCTTAAAATATGCCGGTAATGTATTGACAGAGAAAAATATAACTCTTTTACTCCTACTTACAGTCTGTCATTTCTGCCAATGAGAAGAATGGTCAGGCTAGTAAGAGGAGCAGATATTTGTGAGAGGAAATTGAGGCCCAACAAGATGAGTTAACTCTCAGGAAGTGTGTGTCTCCTGCCCAGATGGAGCTACAGGCATGCAGGGCAACAGAGTATATGCAGTGTAGTTTGCAGAGTTGCTATCAGCAATGTTTGGGGAATATGGAGAGGAGAATAGGTATTAAAGGACTGATTAGGACAATATGATTAGAAAACCTTAGAGAACTTAAAGGTCTAAATCTGATTTTTAAATAGACTAATTTTTTAAAAAGATTTGTGAACAAATGGAAAAAGAATAGTGATCCTAGGAGGTACCATATATGCCTTATTGACACATTATGTTATATTGACCTTGCTTTATTTTGGGTTAAGATCTCTAGACTCTGCCAGGTGCGGTGACTCACACCTGTAATCCCAGCACTTTGGGAGGCCAAGGTGGGCAGATGACCTGAGGTAGGGAGTTTGAGACCAGACTGACAAACATGGAGAAGCCCCGTCTCTATTGAAAATACAAAATTAGCTGGGCGTGGTGGTGCATGCCTGTAATCTCAGCTACTCAGGAGGTTGGGGCAGGAGAACCACTTGAACCTGGGAGGCGGAGGTGGTGGTGAGCCAAGATCGCACCATTGCCCTCCAGCCTGGGCAACAAGAGCAAAACTCCATCCAAAACAAAACAAAACACTATAGACTCTTCTGCTATTGAAATCTTATAGGCCAAGTGGGAGCACATTTCAGCAAGACAGTTTGTAGAAAATAATGAAGATAAAGATGAAAATATGGGTTCAAGGCCTTTATACTTTGATATATGTATAACTGGTGGTACCCAAAGAGAGGTGTGATGTTTAGCAAGAGGGAGCTCCCTGGTAAAATGGTCCTCCTCTAATTGAATTTTTTAAATTGAGATTTAAGTGAAGATATATTTGTTAAATTTGCAGGTGACAAAAAACTTGAGGCCGGGCGTGGTGGCTCACGCCTGTAATCCCAGCACTTTGGGAGGCTGAGGCGGGCAGATCACCAGGTCAGGAGATTGAGACCATCCTGGCTAATGCGGTGAAACCCCGTCTCTACCAAAAATACAAAAAAATTAGCCAGGAATGGTGGCGGGCACCTGTAGTCCCAGCTACTCAGGAGGCTGAGGCAGGAGAATGGTGTGAACCCGAGAGGCGGAGCTTGCAGTGAGCCAAGATCTGTGCCACTGCACTCCAGCCTGGGCGACAGAGCGAGATTCTGTCTCAAAAAAAAAAAAAAAAAAAAAAAGAGAGAGAAAAGAAACTTCACATACTACTATTAGGCTTTAAAGCAGAATCAGGTTTTAACACAATCCCAACTGCCTAAAAAGATGAAATTTAATATAGATAACTGGAAAATCTAACACTTGACATGATTTACTGAGTAAAACTTAACTTAGCAGGCAAAAGCACCACGGTTTTAGGAGAGCATGCCCAATATAAGAAGGGGATGATAAAAAGCAATCAGTCACACCCAAAAGACTCCAAGAAAGTCTTGGTCAACACAAGTTAAGTCTGAAGGCACTGTGAGCCGTTCCTTTTTATTTCAGATTTTCCACACTCTCTTTTCAGTTACTCTAAAATAACTAACAATGCTCTTTACCTTTATAAAACTACTTTAACATTTGAAAACTTGTGTTCTTTCTCCCCTTCCGACTCTTTTGGTTTGGTTTAGAGCATAGTAAATAAGCATAATAATTTTTCAGATCTCCTCTGCTGCACATAATACTTCTTGTTTATAAAAAGATACCTGCAATTATTTTTATCCAGGATAGACGTGAGCTTCTGGAGGTTGAATTGCCACAAGTTTCCTTATAAGTCTCTTTATTTTCTCTATAAATATAGGCTCTGCAACTGATCTTATTTATTTCCAAGGTTTTAAATGCCATTTGCATGGTGGAATGCAAGGTTTTAAATTCCAAGGTTTTAAATGCATTTGCATGGTGGAAACTTCCAAATGCACATCTCCATCTCTGATCTCTATGATCTCTAGCTTCCTTTGTCCTGCATCCTTGACATCTTCTGTTGCATGTCACATCAAATACAACATAACTCCAAACCAACCATGTGATGTTTCCTTCTAACCAGCTTAGGTGTCATTATGCGACATATCAGTAAATAATAGGAGCCTCAACCCCATTGCTGAAGTGAAAAATGCAGGTATCACTCTTGATATTCGTCTTCCCTTTACACCCTGCCCATCATCAAGCCTGTCAGCAACACCTCCTAAGTAACTCTTGATAACAGCCCACTCTGTCCCTTTCCACTGTTATACCATAGTCTAAGCTACCAACATCTCTCATTATTTCCAAAGCCTTCCATCTGATTCTCTGATTTCATTTATGCCTCCCATGGGACATGTTCCAAATAGTAGCCAAAGTTGTCTTTTAAAACACACATTATGTTTTCTTATATCTTTGTTTAATGTTCTTTTATGGCTTTTAATTGCGATAATAATAATACTGAAATTTCTATCATGACATATGACCCCCTACCTGATCTGGTCTGGTCGAGTTTTTCCAGCTTCTTCTATCACTCTTTTGTTTACTAGAATCAACTCACGCTGACTTGCTTTCTATTCTTTAAACATTCCAAACTCATTCCTGCTTTAGAGACTGTAGATTTTTCTGGTCTCTTTGGTTGAAATTCTCTGATCCCAGATTTTTAAATGGTTGTTTTCTTGTCATTTGCATCTTAGTTCAAATAATACCTCCCTAATAAAAATTCCTACCTTCCCCAGTTACTATCAGCACATCCTATTTGAATGTCACCAAAGCAAGCATCACTATGGGAAAATTTATTTTGTTTCTTTGACTATCCCCCCACACAAGGTGTAGATAGAGTAATGGGGTCCTATCTGTGATTGCTACCACTGTACCCTTAAAGCCTGGAACAGAGCATGACACATAGTAGGCATTCAATAAATATTTGTTGAATGATGGATTCTATAATTAGTGAAGAGAGGTCTAAAGTGCAGGTTCTTAAATTCTCAAAAGAGTGTGCTGTTACTCAGTCAGGACAAATGATTGATAGCAGATACTTTCAGCTTTAATGGGAGGAGGCCATGAAGAGAACATAAAAGGCTTGGCGTTCTGAAGTGAAAAGGTGTTAGTAGTTGGATGACAGCAAATGTGATAGAGTATCTGTAGCAGGAGAAGGTAGCTTGGAATAGAAGACAAGTTGCACTTTTATTAATTTAAGTTTAGAACTTCCTTCCCAGGGGACTCACTAATGGAAAACTAACACAAAGCAGGGTTTCTCAACCTTAGGACTAGAGATATTTGGGGCTGGATAATTCTTTCTTGTGGGGGCTGTTCTAGGCACTGTTGAATATTCAGCAGCATCCCTGGCCTCTACCCACTAGATGCAGCAGCACCTTCCCTGTTGTGGCAAATAAAACTATCTCCAGACATTGCCAAATGTCCCCAGAGGGAAGGAGAGGTAAAATCACCTCTGGTTAAGATTCACTACTCAAAAAAAAAAAAAAAAAAAAAAAAAAAAATTATTCTTATTCACATCTAAGTAATAGATAAAATTATTTGTAATAAATTACCTCTTATGATGAACCACTTAAGAATCCTCAAGTAGGAAATAAAAGAGGGAAAAAAGTGCCTAAATTTTAGAGCTTCATGGGCTTTCATGTGGTATATAATGGTAATGTTCATTTGGGCCCAATTGTAAAATAACAACATTAAAAGAAGAAAGGTATTCTATTCAATTACAATTTATGGTCACTTCAAATACATAAACCTAGAAAGGTTTTGTGGAATTCTGGATAGAGAAGGAGCTATATTGATGGAAATCTCAGTTCTGTTTTAAAATCTCAGCTCTGCTACTTACCAGCTGTGTGACCTTGGGTGAATTACTTAATGAAGCTGAACATCAGCTTCCTTTGCTGTAAAATGGGAAATGCAATCCCTATATTTTAAAGGTGCTGTAAAGGTTAAGTGCAGTAAAATTCACGCAAACAGTCCACCTGCATGTGTAGCACACTCTCTTTGAATGTTAGCAACTGTTTTTTCCTAAAGTAAATGGCCTTTTTCTTTTTATATCACATAAAAGTAGCTAAAGCAGGTGTATACCATGATACAGAATTAACATACAGTGAAACACACTAAGGGAATGCCTTCATTATTTTCAGGCAAATAGCTTTGGATGGGAGTCAAGTATCAATTAAGGTACTGTTTTCTGATTACACATGGGACTTCTTGATTGTAAAAACCCCTATTAGACGTGATCCTTTCTGCTTCTGACATATGCTATCACACTCTCAACTTTGTTTTGTTGAGGTCTATCTTCCTGCTAGACGTAGGTGGGGGTAGTCTTCTGTCACCTTGGATTTTGAAGCCCATCAAAGGCAAAAACAAAAATCACCTTCTGAAACCTAATTAAGACACATGAAATTTTAGGCTGTCACCTTTGTTGATTTTGAAAGATCTCAACTCAAATTGGTAATGGAAACTTAAGTCATCTCATATGGGCATAGGTATGATAACCAGTTTGTGCCTAAACTCAGTACAAAATTACAAATTGTCAGATTTTTAAAAAATTTGCTGTTGGTTGTGTACTTACGGGTCAAACCTTTAACACTATGTGAACACAGAAATAAGTCACATCTTAATACAATTTTTTTTTCATTTTTACAAAACTGAGTATGATTTCTAGCTGTAAATTATGGGCATAACATTTGGGTAGGAATTTGCAATGAGACATGTTGAAAGTGGCAGTAAACAAATGGACAAATAATAGAGCCTTTGAAAACTTTAAACTGGGCTTTCAAAGCCTTAGTGTTTCTAATCGGAGTTGTATTATTGAATTTTTAAAACCTAAGTTCTCTTCTCCACTTCACAATGAGAAATACCTCAGTTAAAGAACATGTTCTCTCTCTCACTGTCCCTCCCTCTCTGGATCTCTTTCTCTCCCTCTGGGTTTTTCTGACTCATATGGTTTCCCCCCTGTCTGGATTGTCCTGCCATCTCATTATCCTTCAGTCGGTAAAATCAGAGCCAAAACACTAAATGGAATTGTGCAATTGTGCAGCCTTTAAGGCTTGTGTTTCTGGTTTCAAATTTTCCCTCTGTTAGCATCTTAATGACTCACACTGATCATTATTGTCCCCACCTCCAGGTATACTTTGGTACTCCCATAGCACTGGTGTTTACCTCTGTCTTTGCACCAGTCCATGGTCCTGTAACTCCTTCCTTTCTTGCCGGATTCTCTACTAAATTGATGGCACTTCTCAGATTTCATTGCCCACCTCTAAGAGTAGAATTATATGCTGAGACTCACATGCATTGCCAAACATTAGCTCCCAAAACAAGATTCCCAGATAGGACTTGCTTTTGGTGAGTACAAGGACATCCCCATGGGCAGGAAGCCCGAGTGTTTGCCCTGGGAAAGCCCTGTAGGACTCTGTCATTCCTGGCTCTGGCCGCACCTCCCTTTTTGATTCTAGACAATCTTGCTCCAAGGAGTGATCAGTCTTCTCACCTGGCTCTGCCTCTGGGTGATGGTGAGAACCTTCTTCAATAAGCTGCTTCTGTTCTAATTTTGAAAAGACTCTCCTGAGTGGTCAGATTATAAGAACAGGGGTGCTACTTCCTCCCCCAATAGGTTGACTATTATGTATTATCTGTTATTCAATTTCTTTTTTTAATTATTATTATACTTTAAGTTCTAGGGTACATGTGCATAACGTGCAGGTTTGTTACATATGCATACTTGTGCCATGTTGCTGTGCTGCACCCATCAACTCATCAGCACCCATCAACTCGTCATTTACATCAGGTATAACTCCCAATGCCATCCCTCCCCCAACCCTCCCCATAATAGGCCCCGGTGTGTGATGTTCCCCTTCCAGAGTCCAAGTGATCTCATTGTCAATTCCCACCTATGAGTGAGAATATGCGGGGTTTGGTTTTCTGTTCTTGCGATAGTTTGCTGAGAATGATGGTTTCCAGCTGCATGCATGTCCCTACAAAGGACACAAACTCATCTCATCCTTTTTTATGGCTGCATAGTATTCCATGGTGCATATGTGCCACATTTTCTTAATCCAGTCTGTCACTGATGGACATTTGGGTTGATTCCAAGTCTTTGCTATTGTGAATAGTGCCGCAATAAACATAGGTGTGCAAGTGTCTTTATAGCAGCATGATTTATAATCCTTTGGGTATATACCCAGTAATGGGATGGCTGGGTCATATGGTATTTCTAGTTCTAGATCCTTGAGAAATCGCCATACTGTTTTCCACAATGGTTGAACCAGTTTACAATCCCATCAAGAGTGTAAAAGTGTTCTTATTTCTCCACATCCTCTCCAGCACTTGTTGTTTCCTGACATTTTAATGATTGCCATTCTAACTGGTGTGAGATGGTATCTCATTGTGGTTTTGATTTGCATTTCTCTAATGGCCAGTGATGATGAGAATTTTTTCATGTGCCTGTTGGCTGTATGCATGTCTTCTTTTCAGAAATGTCTATTCATATCCTTTGCCCACTTTTTGATGGGGTTGTTTGTTTTTTTCTCATAAATTTGTTTGAGTTCTTTATAGGTTCTGGATATTAGCCCTTTGTCAGATGAGTAGATTGCAAAACTTTTCTCCCATTCTGTAGGTTGCCTGTTCACTCTGATGGTAGTTTCTTTTGCTGTGCAGAAGTTCTTTAGTTTCATTAGATCCCATTTGTCAATTTTGGCTTTTGTTGCCGTTGCTTTTGGTGTTTTAGACATGAAGTTCTTGCCCATGCCTATGTCCTGAATGGTATTACCTAGGTTTTCTTCTGGGGTTTTAATGGTTTTAGGTCTAACATTTAAGTCTCTAATTCATCTTGAATTAATTTTCACATAGGGAGTAAGGAAAGGATTCAGTTTCAGCTTTCTACTTATAGCTAGCCAATTTTCCCAGCACCATTTATTAAATAGGGAATCCTTTCCCCAATTCTTGTTTTTGTCAGGTTTGTCAAAGATCAGATGGCTGTAGATGTGTGGTATTATTTCTGAGGGCTCTGTCCTGTTCCATTGGTCTATATCTCTGTTTTGGTACCAGCATCATGCTGTTTTGGTTACTGTAGCCTTGTACTACAGTTTGAAGTCAGGTAGCGTGATGCCTCTAGCTTTGTTCTTTTGACTTAGGATTGTCTTGGCAATGCCTGTTACTCAATTTCTATAGTTGCCAGCACATTTTACAATTTCCTTTGTGGCACAGAGGGAAAGCCAGGAGTTACATTTCTCATAATCACCTTTTCTTTATGGTTGTAGGTTAGATTTGGCCACATAAAGGTTCAATACAATACCACATGTGAAATGCCAAGCATAATGCCTGGCACAGAGTAAGTAGCTAATCAAATTGGAGTGTCTTTCTTTCTCAACTTTGGTTACCGATGCCACATTAAGGGCATACATATCAAATCTAATGAATTTATAACCTTCAGAAGGCCATCAGATATATTCATTAATCAATTGTATCATTTTTTCTTGAGTTTGTTAACTATAGTAATTACAAAACCTGGAAATAATCTAGTATGAAGTCAAAGTGAAAAAGGAATAAAGAACAGTTAAGAGGATGTCATGTGTTGAGAAATTCATATAATAAGGGTAATTGTACAGTGTGTCCACGTCAAAATTACAATGTTTTTAAATTAATAATTATGCTATAATTTTACTGTGTCTTGCATATCTTCCTAGACCTTCTTGGACCTTAGAGTACAATCTGATGAAATATTAATTAAAAGAAAATTTGTGCATTCTGTAAAGCAAGGAAAGGGAAGAAGGCAACTATACATACAGCCCTCACAGCATATTTATACTGTTTTAAAGAATTTGATATAGTCTAATTTAGGGTGTTACGTTATTTTAAAAGAGATAACCTTTGTTGGTATTAAAATCATCCTAATTATGTTCTTTGTTTTATTTGGCTTTTAAAAACAATTTAAAAGTACCAGTCACTTGGTATCTATTATGCACCTGCAAGTACTGCGCTCTCACATGGTGACTTGAGACAGGAGGACAGAAGATAAGTAAAACATTTATAATAAATACAAATTGGATGAGTCTCCAATTTATTTCCAAAGAAATACCTAAATTGATATCAATCACATATGCTAAAGTGAAGGAAGGAAATTACCAGTTAATATATACCTGGTATATGCCAGGTACTTATCAATATTATATTAAATGTAATTCCTCAAATTATTTTATTAAAAACCTATAAGGTAGACTTTCTTATTCCTGTTTACTATATGAAGAAGCTATGGCTCATTTTGTTCAAGTCTACACAGTAGTAGGTGAAAAAGCTAGAATCCAAACCTGCTGACTCCAGATCCTGTTTATCTCTACTATGGTATTTACCTCTAAAACAATTAAACTCTTTGATTAGTTGTGTCATACCAAAGGCATTGTCTTGTAGCTAGTAGATGTTTCATCCAGCACTCCTGGGCCTTGCTGAGGTCCATGGGCCAGAAAGTCTGTAAAAATAATTTTCCTGGGAAAGGAGAAAGCCAGGAGTTATGATGGATTTGAAATGGGTGAGGGCCCTTGGAGAGGGAAAATAACAGAAGATCTTTTGCAGGAGCTGGCACATTGGCCTAGTTCAAAATTATAGCTACCAGGAGTTGCTATATAAGGTACTCTGTGAGCATTTTACACATAGTACCTAATTTACTCTTTAAAATAGTCTGTGGACCAATGAAGCATTATTGACCCAGTGTTACAGATGAGGACTTAGAGACACAGAAAACTCAAAAAACTTGCCTATGGTCATACAGAGTCTAGCTGATACTGAAGTCCATGGTAATGAACATTATACTGTATTTTGCAATTAAACATTAGACTATATTCTACAATGTAAAATGCTCACCAAACTTAAATTTGACTGCATTGAGACATAAATGTCATACTTTAGAAAGTCTTGTTTTATCTATAACTCCCAGACCATGGTGGCAATTGGAGCAGAGGGGTCCTTCCACCTGACCCATTCCTGATGTATTCAAAACCTTTGTGATACAGAAATATGGAGAAGATGTGACTTTTACATATAACCTTTAATGGATCTGTCCTACATCTTGGTATCTTTTCTGAGGGCCTCTAGGGTACTAAGGCTGGCTTTAACATGAGTAAGTAAGCAGAGTAATTGTTTCTCACTGATGAAATGCATGTCTGATGTATCAGAAAATAAACATTTGGGTTAGAAAGTGAGAAGCAAAGTGGACCAAATGGACTGCCTTATTGGAACCACTGCTGGCCATTCTCAGACCTCACTGGAAAAGCTAAGGCAGATATCCTTATAATACAGAAACATTCCAGTGATCCCAGAAAGTGAGGCATGGAAAGAAGGGTAGACATCTCATTACCTCTTGAGCGTGATCAAGATTGCAGGACCCATCTGAGACAGATAAAGTGTTTAACATGAAAATCGAAATCCTCAAGAATAGCGTATGGTTAACACATGAAGGGAGGCAAAGAAAGGGATGCTGGTGAGGTATTTTACTGGGTGGTATGATACTTGAATTTGTGAGTGTCTATAAATAAAATGAGGCAGTTCTCTATGTACTGACATGAAATCTCTAAGATAAATCATTATGTGAAACAAGTAAGGTTTCACTTGCATGAACAATGTGCCTGGGTAGTATGTTTATATTTATATTAAAATAAGAGGTATAAACAGCTATGTAAAAATATTTACATATGCTTATCTGTACATAGGACAGCCCTGGAAAGACATATCCCATATCTATCTGGACAAGGAGGGAGCTAGCAGTTAACAGTGGGAGGGAAACTTACTTTTCACTGAAACACTTTTATGTCATACTACAAGCATATATTGTCTCTTAACTGAACATCAATATTTTTAACAATAAAAGAAAAAATTCACACATGTCTCTGAGCTGACAAAGTTAAAACAGCTAGAGAAATGCTGCACTGTATTCAAAATGAAAAGATGATGCTGATTCAGATTTAAAAAAAACGATAAAACTCAGAAACCAGAAAGAATGGGAAAAGCCTGTATTTCATCGCTCTCCATTCAAAGCCACGAGTACAGAGATGCAATCTTTACAAGACAAGTAGCCAATATAACTAACTTTAAATGAAGTTTTTCCTTTCCAAACACCTGCAATAAACTTTCCTCATTTGAAACAAAGAATACATTTCTGGGCATATCCATGTGTGAAAGCTGAACTTCAGGAGATCCCAGTCTCATTTCTCCTGCCTAACAAAAGGGAAAGAAAAATTAAAGCTAATTTGGGCATACTTAATTTCAAAGTTAAAAGCTCTGAATTTGTATTTGTCAAAAAATGGTCTTGATGGCAAATTTTTAAAGGAAAACAACAACAACAACAAAACAAATAAACAAACAAAAACATGTCCCAAATGCTATCACACACAATGCAGCAATCCCTGGATGAGTGGGAGTGAAAAACCTGAGTTCTAATTTGGCCACATACTTTTGAGACTTTAGCAGAGTCACTGTTTTTATTTTTTGTGTCATCCATCTCAAAGCTATAATTTTATTGACATTTCCTTCAGTATAGGCAAGGCTTAAATAGCAAGTATTCTAGACTGATTATAAAAATGGCTCCAATTCTTTCTTTCCCTGTATCCACAGCACTCACAATATGACTTTGAAGTTGCTTTCGTGACGAGAATCAATTTTTCCAACCTTTGGATCAGAGTTAGACTTGTGTGACAATATGCCAGTTTCAAGCCCAGGCTTCATATGGCCTGGCATGCTTCTAATCACTCTCTGCTGTACCTTTGGACAAGTCCAGACTAGCTTTTTGAAGAAAAGAAAGCATAAACAGGAGAGCCAAGTCCTGTAAGCTGAGGCCATCCCAGACCAGTTAGCTCCTAGTCCACATGCCAGCTGACTACAGATGCATATGAGACTCCAGCAGAGATAAGATGAGATTAACTGAGCCCAGACCAGATTGTTGGAAGTGCCTAGCTGACCCATAGACTCATGAGTTGTTATTTTAAATTACTTGCTTTGGGATTATTTGTTATACAGCATTATTGTAACAACAGATAAACTGTATGGGAAGAAAAGGCACTTTTAAAACAGTATGTTTTACCAATATTTCATTCTAATCATCACTATTAATTAACATTTCCCTTAAGGGCAAAAAGGAATACTTCTAAGCAGAAATATAAGTAAAATATATTCATGAGAGAATTATTTTTCTTTTGGGTTCCCTAAGATTAAAAGGTGACTTAGGGTGAGATTCTTTCATCATTCAATCTTGGTCCTCTCTGGGGAATCTTTTCCTGGAATGATCATGGAATAGATCCCTATGTGTAGTGTTCAGCACCCAGATACAGGAATATGCCAAGTACTCAACATGCATTTCCATTTTCATGCCCCCTCTTACAACCCACTTAGCCGGTTGCTTTGAGCCAAGTACACTGACAGCCCTTACTGAATTCCTGAGACAATCTTATGGGAATTAGCACTTCATTGGTACATATTTCCAGATTTGTGTGTTCACATTTCCAATCCTGTAACATGAGTAACCCATGACATAGCTGCTAGTCTTCAATAGCCACAATTTCCTCCATGGCTACCTAAGATACTTTAGTACCAGTAAAGAAACTCTTTGGTTTCAGCATTCCCAATCACTATAATGACTCAGTACAGAATAATAGGCATCTGTTCTGATAACCATACTATTCCTTGACAGTTCATTCTATTTGGATGTCCAGCAAAGCAATTAAAGGAACAGATTTTGGAGTTCAAATTGTGGCTCTGCCATTAACTAATTTCGGATAAGAGATTTAATTAATCTGAACATCTGTTTTCTTATCTGTTTTCTTTATCTATAGTATTGGGATAACAATACCTCCTGCATAGGATTTGGGGGGATGAAGAAATAAGATTATATATATATGTAAATATATATATTACATATAATTTACATATATATAATTATACACACACACACGTAATGGCTTAGTACAACTAATGGGTACATAAATGGAAAAAGTGGTGGCACCCAAAGTTCAGTTACATACAAGGCAACACACTGGACCTGCTTCTAGTATTATATACATTTGGACCATGGCTAGAATGGCTATGCCCTTTAAACTCTAGCCTTTATTGCCAGACTACCCTGATAAAAGCAAAATGTTAAAACCGAGATCTTCCTTTGCAAACACCATAGTAATCTGCATTCCATCTGATTCTGGCTTTCTTCCCTCATCCCTCTCCCCTACCTTGGGATCCATGGATGAAATGTAGGTATATCCCAGGTCTAAGTCCTCTGGGTACTGATAGAAACACATTGTACAACATACAGATGACCACAGAAATACAGCCTTAGGCACAGGATTAAGACCAAGCATGAAAAAACTGAAAGGCAGTTTTCACTATCCAAAACCAAGCAGCCTCTTTCCTTACTTGTATGATCAATAATAAGAATGTCACATCCTTAAATAATAGTGAACATTTTATAACACAGTATTATAAAAATAGCTACTGTTTACTGAGCCCTTCTCATATACCAGACATTGGACTAAGTGCTTTCTATGCATCATGGCTTTTAATTCTTATCACAACCTTATGAGTTAAGTGCTATCACCATTTCCATTTTATGGAAGGGATGCCAAGATAGGCTAAGTTACTTGCATAGGGTCACAAACTTAGCAAGTTGAACAGGTAAGATTTAAACCCAGGTAGTCAGACCTCTAAGTACATGTTCTTTATCTCTGTGCTAGTTACCTTGGGTGCAATGTGCAATGCAGCCAGGGTTCTGCTTTTAAATTAACTCTTAGACTAGTTCTAAGGCTCTGCTGCCTAAGAGAAAGAAATGTAAGAAGCAATTTATACAGTGCATTTTTCTCCAGAATGAAAGGACTCATTTCCTTGTCACAGAGCTGCAGACACCTCTGTGAAAAAAAATCCCTGGTCATTACCAAGAGCATTAGTGGCAGTCTCTGACAAGGAGCAAAGGTTTCTTTGTTCTGATAATGACACAGATGGGCACTTGGGTGAGGCAGACCGTGACACTGCAGTGTAACTCACTTTCAGCATAGCATCACGTTAGTTTAGGGTCAGTGTGAAACCTACAGGAAGTCATTCATTGACTGTATTTAGTGTGGCAATTAGTACATAGTAAGTACGCACTAAACATTCGGTTTTTTTAACCGTCACTTTTGCCAAAACTTCTAATATTTTTCTAATTAAATATTAATGTCAGACACATTATGACACCTTTTTAACACTCAAGAAACCCTTTTGTTCCTGGAAAATGGCTTTTTAAAAGCCCCTGCTTCTTCTAGTCTGAAGATACAGTGTGCTGCTAGCCTAAATAATCCCTTGCCATTAAAGTGTCGTTCTCACACTCTCAACCAGGAGCATTAGCTTGGCAGACTGAGCCACAAGAAAGCAAGGGCTGCAAACCACACTCCGGGAAGACCTTGAAATGTGTCTCTTTCCCAGTAGCTAAACATTTTTTTATTTAACCATTGACAACCATGCAAAACTTTGGAAATCTGACCAGGGCCACTTTTTAGGAGATTGTAGTGAAGGTACCTGCTTGAGGAAGATTACTATGTCTCATTTATTCCAAATTCCAAATCCTCCAATACATCTTGGATCTGGCAGCTAGCAGAGGACCTGGCACATGCTAGGCAATCAATAAGTGTGATTTGAACAGGGAGCTCTTTGAAAAGGCCAAATGGCCAAATGTTATTTATAATTAGCATAAAATATCTCCCAAGAATCAGAATTATTTTCACAAAATATGGTATAATGAGAGTAACCTATTTAGGGAAGAAAATAACTGTAAGATGCATAAATTGACTGCCAAAGGAGGAAGATTAACTTAATTAAAAAACTATCTAGACAAGATGCTGGAGAAAATTTTAACTGTTGTCAAATGAGTACCTTTCTGCTCTTGCTCGTATTTCAGCAAGCTACAGCAAGTGACCCGAAGTAGCTTGCCTATATTTCTGTAAGGTATTTTCCTCACCTCTCTAACCCAAAATGTCCCAAAGTGACTTCAGTGTATGCCAATGCTTATAAGAAAGGCCATCGTGAACAAATCCTCTAAATTTGGTAAAAATCTATTGAGCTGTATTTTGCATGACAAAGCAACAAACAGAGAAAGGGGATGTGTGTGTGTGTGTGTGTGTGTGTGTGTGTGTGTGTGTGTGTCAGACAGAGAGAGAATATTTCATTTTATTTATATGTTTTAGACTAGGACAACCTGTTCTTTTGATAATATTACAATGATACCAAGCATTTCATGACCTATGGGAAGTCCTGTGTGTGCTAAAGGTGAACATAGACTTTTTTTTCCACTGAGCATTTACTAGTACACTTAATAAGCTACAATTAGAACAAGTGTTCAATTTTCATGTCTTTCATTAAGAACATTTGAGATGAAATCATACTGAAAAGTAGGACTCCACTGTACCATACTTTTTTCCCACTAAACCAGACCCTCAAAGCTAATTGTGAAGTTCTTAAAGGATAGTAATAGCAAAAGTCCTCTTACTTAAATTAAGATTGCTTAGAAGCATAATGCACTCTACACGGCCTCTTAGAGGACATAGGAGATAGGACGTAGGTGGACGCTAATTGCATAAAATCCACTTCAAAAGTAATTAGAAAGCAATTAGATGCCTCGAAACCAATAATGTAATATTTTAAAAATTTAATAACAATCTAATTAGAATTCCATAATTAAAAGTTTAACATTTACATTGTGTCTGAACTCCAAAATTTTCCATTCAGATTTTTGAAAACAGTTAAATATTATATTTCCCTTGAAAGACAGAGCAACACCTTCAGTATGACCCCCCAAAAACCACTGAAGAAAAACATATTCATTAGCATAAAAATATCCTACCCACAGAAGGGCCTATGACCACTGAAATACTCTGCTATCATCACAGCCCAATTAGCATTAGGCACAGGGACAGTTCGCCATATCCCAGCTACTCAGTCAGCAACTGCAGCACCAATGTAGTTTTTCCAAGGAAAGCAGGTGGTGAATGTCATAATAAAGATAAGCTTTAAAATGGAAGGGAGCTTATAGGAAAAGAATGAGATGAGCTGGATACCTAGTTTAAGGAAAGTCTGCCAACAGGCCTTGCTTAGCCAATGCTTCTCTTCATTCATCCTATTTTAATAAAAAGATGTTTTTAAAAATCGATACCAAAGGCCAGGTGTGGTGGTTCATGCTGTAATCCCAATACTATGGGAGGCCAAGGAGAGTGCATCACTTGAGGTCAGGAATTTGAGACTAGCCTGACCAACATGGTGAAACTCCATCTCTACTGAAAATACAAAAATTAGCCAGGTGTGGTGGCATGTACCTGTGGTCCCAGCTACTAAGGAGGCTAAGCAGGAGAATCGCTTGAACCCAGGAGGCTGCAGTTGCAAATGAGCTGAGATCTTGCTGCTGCACTCCAGCCTAGGTGACAGAGTAAAACTCTGTCAAAAAGAAAAAAAAAAAAAAAAAAAAAAAAAACTCCATACCAAAAACCATTGAATTTTACATTTTAATGGGTTAATTGTGTAATATGTGAATTACATATCAATAAAAAATCTATAACATGTCATATTTCTTTGTCACTGTTTCCTAAACCTGCACCACAAATTTGGCTTGCTGTCTGCTTAGTGCTTTCGCATCAGATTATATATTTCTTAGTACCAGGCCTTCCCTGATATAGTGTAGTTACATCCTTAGGGCATAGATCTTTCTTTTTTTCTGTATAAACTAAATATCCTCTGTGTTTTTCCGATATTTTTATGTGTGGATACTGGTCTCTGACCGAGGCACATGTGAATTATAAGAGTCAAGAATGCTAAGCCCCATGTGGAGATGCTTAGAGTACCAGTTGGTAGGTGTTACACATGATAAGATAACAATAGTTCATAAAACAATGAGAATGTTATACAGAACATATCAAGTGGAGCAGCCAAAGCTTGCACCTATCTTGACAAGGGTCCACAGCTTATTTGAGATATAGAATGTTTTGATAATGGATGGTGCTGAGATGGGAGGAAATGGTGAACCTGTTTGTGTTATGGAAAAAATGGGGTGAACGTCCTGTGTAACCTTCAGTTAGGCTTTTTGACTGATTTTGAAATGTATTTCATGCTACACTGAAGCTGGTGGGTACTGGGAATGAAAACAAACCCAAGGAACTTCAGGTCACATTGATTCTGAGTTCAAAACATTATGCTCAAAGCATAGAAAGACTGTATGTACTAGATAGGACAGTAGCAATAATATTAGTATTACTAGTTAAATTAACATAATATCTAAAGGCTCCTCAAGGTCCCTTACAGGTGATTTTTTTTGGTATCTTTCATCTCTACCTTGCAAAAGCCTAAGCCCCTATTGTGTGTCCTGGGACTGACTATCAGTGGAGCAAAGCATCTAGTGATTATTTTAAAGTGGCAAATCACTGATTTGAATAATTACAACAAAATATCAGCAAACAAAAAGGCTTTTTATTTTTGAAAAATATTCATGCAATTTATCTGTGCTTTCTTGTTTTTTGTTTTGTTTTGTTATAGCCTAATGTTCATTCCATGACGGAAGCTTAAATACCATGTGGACAAGTAGAGAAGAAACTTAGGCTTCATATTTTCCCTTTTTTCCTACATAGAATCAATGAAGAAGTCTTGCTAATTTAGCCCATTGGGGTAAGTTGATACTGTCCAATCTCTCCATCTTAGCTGACACCATCCTGGCCCAAGACACCACTGTATCTACTTGGACTATCACAATACTCTTCTGTCACCTCAGAATTAAGTTTGCTCTACTCTCCATATTGAAGCCAGAATGATTTTTTAAAAGCAGATATGATAATCTTAGTCTTTAACACTCTAAACACCCTAACTATGCTCATGAAATATTGATTCACATTGATAAAATGGCTTTTGAGGCCAAGAGGAATCTGGTCCTAACAAACCTACTTCTACAACTTCATTCTCCACCACTGTCCCCCAAAGTCGCCATGCTCTTGCCCTCCTGTCCTCTCGTCCAGCTGAGATCCTTTACTAATGCTGCTCCCTTTGTCTGAATGTTCTTTTGCTCAGTGGATTACTGCACATTTTACACGTGTGATCCTATTACTTCTATAAACAATATGTTTTTACCTCTGAAAATATACTGTGTTCTCTGCTGTCATAGCATCATGTACTTCTCCTCTTAGCACATAACAAGATCAAATTCAAAATATTACTGTGGAAGTATTTGTTTCAAATCTGTTTTCCCATTAGATTGAAAGCTCTGGGGGCAAACACTCTCTTATCCACTGGTATATGCCTCACACCTAGCATTGTACCTAAAATATATTGGAAGTTCAAAATTATCTGACACATAAAATAATGAATAAAATCAACAGAGTCCCTATGAAAGCTTCTCTTACTGTAAGAGCAGGTGAACCACACAGTTCAGAGCAAGAAAAATCTCTTATTATGTGAGCTCTTAGCACGTGCTAGGCACTAGATATACAAAGATAAATGCAATGCTCCCTGCTTTCCAACAGCTAACTCATAGTTTAGTGAGAGGGAAGCAGAAGGCTTAAATAGATAAATCAGAGTATAATGTAGTAAATGCTAACATGGAGATTTGAATAATGTTATGTGAAGTAGAGAGAAATAAACACATGCTGATGAGGAACTAAAAACTCACTCTGTTGAAAAGATATAAAATGTAGTCACATTTGAGCCCAAAAAGAAAATTAATTCAGTGTTCAGTATTTAGAAGACAATTCTAGTTGGCCACACTACTGTCCAGAATTGTTTGTGGCCATTAATGTTTCCTTGCCAACACAGAACCAAAGCATAAAGACACCTGTGCAAATTGAGGCTGTAGTTACCTTCTTCATCTCAGGGAATATTGCTTCCCATCCTCCACTTTGAATTGTCTTGCCTTCCTTGAGTTGATTCAACTTCTATCCCACAAACTCCTTCAATACCTGACTTATTAGAATTGATGAATTGATTGGGAATGAGCTTTGCTTACAATTTTGTTTCATCTAAGTTCTGTTTTCATGTTTGCTGTCATTTTCCACCCGCAAAAACTACATTTTGGCAGTGTATTTTAGAGGGTCATTGCATCAGTCAATATATGAGTAAGTGAAGATGTGTAGGTAGGGGTAGAGTCTAGAGGAAGCTGAGTGAGCAAATGCTCCTTTGAATATCTTCTACAGTTACACATTTTTTTTCAATTTTGGGGGAATATGATGTTTAAATGATTTCTTTTTTGAAAGAAAGGATATAAAGAAGTTATGGTAGGCATTGTGAAACTAAAGCTATGAGACAAAGAGAGAAGACAATTAAATAACATTTGTTTTTGATACATATGGTCTCCCTCTCCACTGCTGGGCTATTTCTCTTTATAGTCAGACCTTGACTATTGATGGGGTGTCCATCCTAGATCAAAATCTTGAGTATAGAGCTATGGTTTTCAGCTTTTGATTACTGAATCCTGAGTTTGCTAAAGGATATATATTTTTACTAACAGAGCAACCAAATGTTAGTATACAAAATTAAAGTAAGATAGCGCTTCAAAATAAACTATTAACATGATTTTAACTAGGTCACTTCAAGGCTATTGCTAGAGGGAGAAAAAGGCTTCTAATTTCTTGCTATTGTAAATGCTGCACAGCCTAATACCTCACAGTGTGAAGAGTAAATTAGAACAACTTTTCATTGACAAAGATTAAACTTTTTCATCATTCCTAAATTCCTGGGGATTTCTCCCACTGCTTCTATGTGTTTTAAGCTTTTCAATTAAATCTCCTGGGTAGTGGTTGCAAGAATGCCCACTGACAAGGGAATATTTGTCTCTGGGAGAGTTCAACTATTGCAATGGAAGTTTGTCTTGGTTACTCCTGTATGGGCTAAATCTCTCAGCAACAGTACCTTATCAGCACACACTGCTAGAAGTCAAGTGCGGATTACATTCCCCAGCCATCAGAACTGAACTCGTGATACATTTAGTTTTGGGAAAAGAAAGAGTTTATGAAAAGTCAGGAAGTCAAGAACAGTCAACCTTGATAACTCACTTGTTTACCCTGGGATAATTTATTTTGACATCTGGGAGCCGCGCACCAGGAATATAAACCCTTGTGAACATACTGCCATAGACTGGTGTGACAAATACAAGCTTCTGCCTTCCAATTTTCCATCAGCTTTGCCTCCAACTCACCTTGATCCCTCCCACTGAGCATTTTGAATGCTTTCTTGGGCTGCCATAGAGACCACGTTGGAATCACAACTGTTTTGGTCTGTCCCAGGGCAGGAGCAGTCAATTAAAATCAGCTTAGAAGAAGCCCTGAGAAAGGCTGTATTTTTTTTCTATAAAATATTTCTGGTGGGACTATGGGAAAAGACAGTTTTCAATTTTAAACAGTATATATGCTTGAATGAGAGATCAAACCAGCCATGTGGGAAACCACTAGGTTGGAAGGCTGAGGTGGAAATAACAATAATATTTTTAATTCAAGTATTAATGCTGATTGAAAAACATAAGCCAGAAAAGGGGATCCCTAGCTGCCAGAAATGAGGTAAAAGATGAATTCATTTAAGAGATCTTTATTTTTTAAAACTCAAAATTGCCTTAAGCAAGAAAACATTTGCAAGATATTACAGATGGGAGAAGAGGGCAAACGGATCAGTAATTTCATTTTAAATATGCTGTATGTGTTTAATTAGTTTCAAAACAAGGATTAATGTGAGAGACTGCAGCTGGGAAGGGAAAGAGGTTATTGTTTTAAAAAATTGAGCAGCTTAAAAATAAGCCAAATTCAGATTTCACAGACACTTACAACCCACAGTATCAGTTATAAGTTGGGCATCCCAAACCATAAAGAGGCACATAAGTTTGATACCTTCTTATCACTAATAAGCATAAAAAATGTTCACTTGCCTGTTTTCCAAGCCTTTATTCACAATAGCTTTTACCTACTATGACTATTTGAAAGTGGGACATGGGAGAAATCAAGTGGGCAGACATTCTTCCATGGCAGCCTGGCAGTCCGGCACTTAGCAATGAACTAAGCTTTGGAAATGGAAGAGCTGCTGAAGTAGTATATTTCAGAGTGATTATTCTGAATATTTCTGCTTTAGAAGCCAAGCTGGTATACTAACTCTGGAGAATCCACAGTGAATTCAAAATTTTCTCTGGTTTGCCTCACTACATTTTCCACTCAGCATGATTCACAACATACTTGTATACAGGTCTTTAGCATTCTTCCAAGTTTAGATTAGCCCTGGGTTAAGGAAGACTTTTTAGTACAAATTTCTGTTAACGTAATGTGTTTAAAGGTAAACATATGTAACCTATGAAGGTATAACTTGAGATTCTTTGAATTTTTATGGAAAGTTGAAAAGCATAATTAAGTGAAAATTAAAGAAAAATGCATCTGTATTTTTATTTACATGTGCTGTGTTAGATTACGTAAATGGTCATGATTCTCTGTGGCTCTTTTAAGAGGCAGAGTCTATTTCTCCATCTCTCGAATTGGGTTGGTCCATGGCTCATTTTGACCAACAGTGTTGGAAGTGAGATGGTACAACTTCCCAACCTAGGCCCTAAAAAACTTTGTCTGTTTCTATTTACTGTCTTGAAACTCTGAACCACCATGTGAACAAGCCCAGGTTAGCTTGCTGAATGATGAAAGACACACAGCCTACTTGCCCTCATTGCCCCATAGCCAACAGCCAGCAGTACCAAGAAGCAGAACTGCCACACTGACCAGCAGCTGACCTCAGGCACATAAGTGAGCCCAACAGCCCAGCAGAACTATTTAGCTCTGCCTAATCAAGATTGCTGACCAAAGGACATATTGACAAAAGAAATAACTGTTGTTTTACATCACTAAGTTGTGGGGTGATTTGACATACTATGAAAAATAATTAATACATGTACACATAGAGAATAAATGTGACAAAGCTATCATTTTTCTATTGCACTTAGAACTGCCATTTTAACTATTTTGAATACGCAGAGAGTTGATTTAAACTTAAAAAAATCTTTTTCTTTGCTCTGGAAACAATGAGGAAGTAGGGTGAACTATTCTGGAACTATGTTGACTTACACCAATCATTGGGTAACTTAAATTACTTTTCCTTTGATTGCAGATCTTTATTAAAGGATGCTTTTAATAGCTATCCACTGTAACCTCTTTTTTCTATTACCCATTATTTTGAAGGGGGAAGAAAACTCCTATAAAATAATTCTGCTGGACACAAAAAGCATCTGGCACATATTATGTACAGAAAATTCAATGATTCCTTGTCCCCTACTCCTCTCTGTTCTTCTTGGTTTATAAGAAGGGCAGGAAGGGTAAGTAAAGAAGAAAAGCTACCTTAACTGTATAAGAAGAGTAAGGAGTGAGGATTTGCTTTTCCCCAGTACAAAGTTTTTTAATTGTTGTTTTGTTTTGTGTCTTGTTTATTTTTGTTTTGCTTTTTTCCCCAAGCAACAATGACAAATGAGAAACATGATGTATAAATGTAACAGTTATTACCTATCTTAGTTTAACTAGAAGCAATGTGTCTGCATTTTTCAGAGCCACCATCTAGCACACAGATTAAAGTTAACTATTATAAATAACTCAAATTCTCTCTCTATGACCTCATATTTTGTATGAGGCACAAACCTCACTCTCATTCCTTCTTCAGACCTCCCAATATACAGCCCACTGAGGACACTACCTCTAATGACCATTTTGTTTACATGTTTTTTTTTTTTCAATTACAATTCCATGATTCTAAGATGGAACACCCCGACTCTCCATCATTGTGGTGAAAATAATGTCAATCCTTTTGTATTTCTGTATGTGTTTTTCTAACTCTTTCTACTAAAATATACATTTCTTCTCAAATTTGCCATAATTTAAATCTGATTCTCCCTTGTTAACTCTGAGGCTCTTTCTTCTTTGATAATGCCAGTCTTGTCAATTCTCATGAAAAAAAATCAAAGAAATATTGTTCTATTTTTATTTTAGAAATATTTATAATGAGAAGATAAATACAGTATGGGAAAAACATAAGGTAGACTCTGCTCCCCCACTGACCCACATAGACACAAATGAATGTGTTAATGAGAGAGTTTCACTGCTGGGCTCACTATATAACTGATCACGTTTCCATTTAAACATTGATCAACTTGCCATATGTACCTTCTCTGAAGCATGGGGACCAAGAATCACTCATCATTTCAACCTGATTGCAATTAGAGTTAGGAAGTCAGATTGGCACACTTTATCCTCTGTGTATGCAGTAATAGATATCTAGAGAGAAAGTAAGAATATGCATGAACAGCTGAAGACAAAAATACTCCACTTCTGTTTTCCCTCTCAACAACTGTTCTGAAACACCAGGGGGTGATTTTTCTTGTACTGATGAGAAGTCATGTTATTAGGAAGTGTTCAGAAAATGTGCTCTCCAGTGAAGTTCTCACAGAATATAAGCTCTTCTCTTTATAAGCAAATGTTTTCTGGTGTCCTGTTTGTGCTAGGCACTGTTCTGGGCTCTGAGTGTATGCTGATGAACAAGAAACAACAGTGCTCTAATGGAGCTTGTATTCTACTCTGGGGAGATAAATCATAATAGTGAAAACTAAACAGATAAATACATGAGTAAGAAAAATATCCAGCAGTGATAACTGCTATTCAGAAAATTCAATAGGGTGATTAAATGTAGGAAAAAATAAAATGAAGTGCTATGGACTGAACTGTGTTCCCCCCAAATTCATATATTGAAGCCCTAACCCCAGTGTGACTATTGGGAGATGGGGTCTGTGGGAGGTAATTAAGATTAGTCTGCTTAGCAGACTAAGGCAAAAGGTAATGAGCTCATATAGGTGGAGTCCTAATTCAATAGCATTGGTCGCTTTATAACAAGAGGAATCTCTCTCTGTCTCTCTCTCTCTCTCTCTCTCTCTCTCTCTCTCTCTGTCTCTGTCTCTCCACACACATGCACTGAAGAAAGGCCGCATGAGGACACAGAGAGAAGGCAGCTGTCTATAAGCCAGGAAGAGTGCCCTCACAAGAAACCAAATTGACCAGAAACTTGATCTCGGATTTCTGGCCTATGGAACTGTGAGAAAATAAATTTCTCTTGTTTAAATCAGGGGTCCCCAGTACCCATGCCACAACCTGGTAATGGTCTGTGGCCTGCACAGTAGGAAGTGAGGGCTGGCGAGAAAGCATTACCAACTGAGCTCCACCTCCTGTCAGATCAGCAGCATCAGATTCTCATAGGAGACCCAACCCTATTGTGAACTGCGCATGTGAGGGATATAGACTACATGCTCCTTATGAGAATCTAATTCCTGATGATCTGAGGTGGAACAGTCTCATTCCGAAAACACCCCCTTACCCCTCTGAGTCCGTGGAAAAGTTGTTTACCATGAAACCAGTCCCTCGTGCCAAAAAGACTGGGGACTGCTGGTTTAAATCACCCAGTCTGTGGCATTTTGTTATAGCAGCATGAGCAGACTAAGGCAAAAGGAAGACCCACACAATTTAAAGAAGACTCTTTAGAAAATTTTTCTCATTTTCTTCCATGTTGGACACAGACAGAAACAATTCAAGCCTGACAACTGTTCTTATTACAAATTTCAGATTTTTCAATTGCCTTCTCTCCTCTCTCCATGCCCCACCCCTAGGGGTTACCATGCAATAATGAAAAAGTCAGAGGAAGAGGAAAACTTCTTATTTAATCTCATGCCTGACTGAGAAATTTACTATTGAGGCCACATGGCTTTAGAGCCATATGCATATCCCCAATTCACATACGCATTCCAAGTTTACTGCTCTAGTCTTACCTGTTTCTTCCTTTAGCATCTCTTCACAGCCTCCTTATCCCACCACCCACCATTTTCTTGCACAGAAGCACCACAGTGTTTTAAAATCCTACAGTCTGACAGTTCTGTTCACTTGCTGTGAAGCCTTCTCAAATTCTTTAAACTTTTCAAACCTTGGTTACCTTATCTGTAAACCGGAGGAAAAAAGCTATATCGCAGGGCTTTTGGGAGAATTACATAAAATAGCACAAATAAAAGTGTCTTGTTTATGGCAAAATGAATGTTGTTTTATTTACTTACTTTTTCCTTCCCCTTCTTACTCCTGTCTCTCATGCTTATGTGATTACTTACTACACAAGAAAAACATTCTGAGCTTTCTCATGAAGTTTCCATGGTGTTGCTTTATCTAGAATGCTCCATGCAGCTCTTCTCCATTCCTTAATTCCTCCTCCTGGCTAATTCCTTGGCTTCTTTGTTTTTCAGATCTCACTTCCCTCCTCCAGATGGTTTCCTTGTTTTCCCAATGCTGCCTTCTATTATACATTCTCATAGCACTACACAACTCTCTTACACAACATTTAACATAAGTATGTCTTCAGATTTATTTGTATGATTGTTTGGGGTCTTTCCCCCACTAGCCAAATGTCTATGAGGGCAGAAATCATATTTGTTTTGGTCAATATTATATTCCTAGCACCTTTCACAATGCTTAGTGTGTAAAAGGTACAAAAATTGAATAATTTCTAAATCTTTATTTTGTCCATTTTTCTTTGGTATTACCATTTGAAATTTCATATTTTGGGATATATTCTGACTTTGGGAAAATTACTTTCTCTTGTAGCTCAATTATTTGTTAATCTATAAATCATTGAATTGGGTTAGTGACACTCTGAGGTTTCTTCTACCTCTAAAAATCTATGACTTTCTCTACTGTGCATATTTCTGAGCCACTGCATTTCATCTATTTGTTTCAGTAATTACTGCTGCTTTAGTTCCAATAGCTGTCCACTTACCTCTATTAGTTACAGGACAGAGTATTCTTAAGGGTAATTAGAAAAGCATACTAAGGTAAACCTTTCTTAAGCAACGTAGAGGACAAAGCAAAAAGGGCCAGTGCTAATTCACCAATACAATTTCACATGGAAACCTCAGTTGGATGTTTGCTCAACCTCATAAATGATTCATTTCTAAGGGGAGTCTGTGCATTTTTTGAGATATAAAACACCTCATATGCTTGGCTACTTTTGAAAATAGGCAAGTCATCAAAGTCTAAAATTCATAGCTACTGCAACCTCCCCTACACGTATCCTTTCTAAGAAAAAGGCAGTCATTTTAAAGACCTACTTCATTTTTCAGGACATAGAATTGCAGAGTCTAAAGTAGAATCCACAAGAGTTGCTCTAAAAGGAACACAGATATGAAAATAATAGCAGTGCAAGTTCACTGATGCTCAGACACAAATGGAGGCAAAAAGCCAGCAGCACTGCCAGAACCTCATTGAAACAGGACTACACATAGGTTTTAGTGCTTTCTCTGAATGAGCCTTCCCTTTGCACTCGATTCTGAAAGCTCTCTCGCAGCTACAATACCTAGTGACTCTATATTAAATGCTATCTTTGAAAGGGAACACAGACTATGAGGTCCCTTTAAAGTTGCAATTAGGTTGTTTCCCCTATTAAAAGACTGGAGGAAAGGGGTGTGAGCTAACTCTTTCTTCTCAGATAAAATTACCTTTGAAGAGTCTTCAGGCAGCCAAGTGTGCTACAATTATTAAACAGCATGTCACACTCGATGTGATGATTTGATGCTCTGGTACTCTTCCATGTAAGGAAGGTGCAGTGTGAAAGTTCTTTCATCTTACACTGGCCATTGATCTTTTATACTCACTTCATGGCACCTTCATCTCACTTAGAAAAGTCTGAGAGTAACATCAAATCCAAGAAGGAGACAGGGAAGGGAAAGGAAAAATAGACTCTCAGGAGTGTAACTTTCTGAGCTAGAGGCCTCTTAGTACTGCCCTCTTTACTTTTCCTGTTAGGTTTTGTTCAGAGTAAAAAAAGGCAATAATACAGAATGCAACCTGGGACTATTAGTTCCTGGTAAAAAGAGTCCCAAAGGATGGAAACCAACAGTCCTTGAATACTTATTAAGTATTAAGCACCATTCTGAACACTTAGTTCTTTCTTATTTAATACATTTACCCTGAGAGATAAATATTTTATCCATGTTTTGTAGATGAGGAAACTCAGTCTCAGAAAGGTATAACAATGTGCTGAATTTCATACATGGAGATTAGCCTCAAAGCCATTCCAAAATTATCTGAGATGTAAGCCTATGCTTCGTCTTCTACTCCATGCTATAAAAAAAAATGGAAAACCCTGATGAACATCAATGAGAAAATCCTCAAGAAAATACTAGCAAGCCAAATCTGGCAGCACATCAAAAAGCTTATCTACCACAATCAAGTCAGCTTCATCCCTGGGATGCAAGGCTGGTTCAATATACGCAAATCAATAAATGTAATCCATCACATAATCAGAACCAATGACAAAAACCACACAATCATCTCAATAGATGCAGAAAGGCCTCCAACAAAATTCAACATCCCTTCATGTTAAAAAACACTCAATAAATTAGGCATTGATGAAACATATCACAAAATAGTAACAGCTATTTATGTCAAACCCATAGATAATATCATACTAACTGGACAAAAACTGGAAGCATTCCCTTTGAAAATCAGCACAGGACAAGGATGCCCTCTCTCACCACTCCTGTTCAACACAGTATTGGAAGTTCTGGCCAGGATAATCAGGCAATAGAAAGAAATAATGGGTATTCAAATAGGAAGAGGGGAAGTCAAATTGTCTCTGTTTGCAATTGACATGATTCTATATTTAGAAAACCCAATCCACTCAGCCCCAAGACTCCTTAAGCTGATAAGCAACTTCAGTAAAGTCTCAGGTTACAAAATCAATGTGCAAAAATCACAAGCATTCCTGTATACAAACAATAGACAAGCAGAGAGCCAAATCATGAATGAACTCCCATTCACAATTGCTACAAAGAGAATAAAATACATAGGAATACAACTGACAAGGGACGTGAAGGACCTCTTCAAGAAGAACTACAAACCTCTGCTCAAGGAAATAAGAGAGGGCACAAACAAATGGAAAAACATTCCATGTTCATGGATAGGAAGAATCAATATTGTGAAAATGGCCATACTGCCAAAGTAATTTATAGATTCAATGCTATTCCCATCAAGCTCCCATTGACTTTCTTCACAGAATTAGAAAAAAAATTACTTTAAATTTCATATGGAACCAAAACAGAGCCCATATAGCCAAGCCAATTCTAAGCAAAAAGAACAAAACTGGAGGCATCATGCTACCTGATTCCAAACTATACTACAAGAATACAGTAACGAAAACAGCATGGTACCAAAACAGATATCTAGGCCAATGGAACAGAATAGAGACCTCAGAAATAACAACACACATCTACAATAATCTGATCTTCAACAAACTTGACAAAAACAAGAAATGGGGAAAATTTCCCTATTTAATAAATGGTGCCGGGAAAACTGACTAGCCATATGCAGAAAACTGAAACTGGACCCCTTCCTTACACCTTATATAAAATGTAACTCAAGATGATTAAAGACTTAAATGTAAAACTCCAAACCATAAAAACTCTAGAAGAAAACCTAGGCAATACCATTCAGGACATAGGCATGGGCAAAGACTTCAGGACTAAAACACCAAAAGCAATGGCAACAAAAGCCAAAATTGACAAATGGGATCTAATTAAACCAAAGAGCTTCTGCCTACCAAAAGAAAACTAGCATCAGAGTGAACAGGCAACCTACAGAATGGGAGAAAAGTTTTGCAATCTAGCTATCTGACAAAGGTCTAATAGCCAGAATCTACAAAGAACTTAAACAAATTTGCAAGAAAACAAACAACCCATCAAACAGTGGGCTAAGTATATGAACGGACCTTTCTCAAAAGAAGACATTTATGCAGCCAACAAACATATGAAAAAAAGCTCATCACCATTGGCCATCAGAGAAATGCAAATCAAAACCACAATGAGATACCATTTCATACCAGTCAGAATGATGATTATTAAAAACTCAGGAAACAGCAGATGCTGGCAAGGCTGTGGAGAAATAGGAATGTTTTTAAACTGCTAGTGGGAGTGTAAATTAGTTCCACCATTTTGGAACACAGTATGGTGATTCCTCAAGGATCTAGAACCAGAAATACCATTTGACTCAGCAATCCCATTACTGGGTATATACCCAAAGGATTATAAATCATTCTACTATAAAGGCACACGCACATGTATGTTTACTGCAGCACTATTTACAATAGCGAAGACTTGGAACCAACCCAAGTGCCCATCAATGATAGACTGGATAAAGAAAATGTGGCACATATATACCATGGAATACTATGGAGACATAAAAAACAATGAGTTCATGTCTTTTGCCGGGACATGGATGAAGCTGGAAGCCATCATTCTCAGCAAACTAACACAAGAAGAGAAAACCAAACATCACATGTTCTCACTCATATGTGGGAGTCGAATAATGAGAACACATGGACACAGGGAGGGGAACATCACACACCCAGGTCTATTCGTGGGGTGGGGGGCTGCAGGAGGGATAGCATTAGGAGAAATACTTAACACATGTGGGGCCTAAACCCTAGATAATGGGTTGATAGGTCCAGCAAACCACTATGACACATGTATACCTATGTGATAAACCTGCACATTCTGCACATGTATCCCGGAAATTAAAGTAAAATAAAAATTAAAAAAAAAAAAAAAAAAGGAAAACCAAGAGGCTGACATCATGTGTTTCTCCTATGTGAGTTTACTGGAATTGCACAGAAATAAATGGCTCTAGGAAACTTTTAACTCTGCCCAGTTGTTTTGTTTACTTATAATCATGTTTTAGGAAGGGAATAATCCAAGTGAATGTGGCTAGTTCAGAGTAATCATTCTTCTAATTATTCATCCCTTCAACAAAAATGTGCTCCCCACTTCTGCGAGAATCTTAAAATCTATCAGGGAAGGGGAGATTGGGAAAAGATAATTTTAGTATAATAAATGTAATGCAAAGGGCTTCACCCATATTAATTGATCAATGAAGTGTAGTTATCTTCTCTTATTAAAAACAGGAAAGAATGCTGCCACAGAGATGTACAAGGGCTTTTAGAGTCACATGGGGGAGAGTGATGCATTACTTCTGGAGAAGTCATGATATATGAAGGTGATATTCAAACCACATCTTAGATGATAGAATAAATATTTATTAAAAAGACCAGACTTAATAGCACAAGAATGGGGGCAGCAAGAATAAAGGCATGAAGTGTAAAAGAGTCCAGAGATAGGAATGTAAATTAATTCAACCATTGTGGAAGACAGTGTAAGTATCTTACTTATAAGTGGGAGCTGAACAATAAGAACACATGGACATAGGGAGGGGAACAACACACAATGGGGCCTGTTAGGGAGTGGGGTAGGGGGAGCGAGAGTATTAGGAAGAATAGCTAATGCATGCTGGGCTTAATACCTAGGCAATGGGTTGATAGGTGCAGCAAACCACCATGGCACATGTTTACCTATGTAACAAACCTACACATCCTGCACATGTACTCCAGAAATTAAAATTAAAATTAAAAGTGGAGTCCAGAGAATGCAGGAGTGTGTGAATTGAGTATGGAGAACTGAGAGGAAAATACTGCCTGTCTTACCTCTAAATGAATAGCAGGTATTATTTAGATTGATTTGAACTTACTTCTAATAAGCCATGTAATACCAAATATCAAGTCATCTACAGATTTTCAAAAATAATGCCATGTTTTCATCAACATTAGCTAATAAGTACACTATTAGTTTAATAAGGAGAAGGCAGTGCTTCTAACAGTGCAGTAACTTATTCAGTAAGCTATCTAATTTTGTAGTGGCAAGTAGAAAATCCGTGGATATAAGGAATGAGAAAGCTTGACAGTGGGCATTATGAGAAGATAGTTCAGTGTGATTTTTAGGAGAGTAGTAACTAATATGTGATCTTCACAAAAGTAACAAAATAGGAATAAATTATAATTGCAACATTCACATACAATTATATGTACATTCAATATTACTGTAAAATTAACTTATGCTTGACAAGTGCCAATTATTTTTGCTGTTTTGGAGATTTGCTAATACATATTATCTTACTAGTATATGAAGTCTACATCTAGTAAAGAACAAAATACACATAGACAATAAATATCCTGCAAGATAGAAAATGATCCTTGCCATGAATAATGCAACAAAGAAGTCTGGGGCTTTAATAGCAAAAGAGCCCTCTTCTGACATCTTACATAGAAGTTGATGCTACATATTTATCATAGGACTTTGAACTTAATTGTATAATTTACCCGTGGACCCTGGATCATTGCCAGCCTGGGTTAAATATAATTTTGGTTAAAACATTTTACCTTTGGCAGTTAAGTAAAAAAAACATAGTGTTTTTAAAAAAGAGGCTCACTACTTCTCTTAGACTGTAATAATGGAAGTGCACAGTATGAATAAATTCCAGCAAAACCTGAGTCTTGAAAAGGCATTATAGGTGGCTCAAAGTATTTTAGCATGTAGGTCAGTAAACAACAAACCCAATTACCTTGTGAGGGTTCCCAACCTAGAATACACTAGAATCCTAGAAAACTAGAATCAGAAGGTTTTGAAGATCAAAGGGTCAGGAACCCTGAGTTTATGGATGAGAAAACTGAGATCCAATAACTATAACATAAGCTCACTCCGGTAGTCAGTAGCATAGATGTAGCATCTAGATGTCCTTGTTTCCACTGTGTTTCTAGTCCGCTTGTATTCCTTGCCACTTAGAAGCACAACTCTTTGAGGGTCAGCACCATGTCTGGGCTATCTTGGTATATCTATAAGGGTAAAGCTTTGTGCACATTATGAACTTAGCAAGAATTTATTGACTAAACAAATAGAATTCTTAGGGTTGAATGTACTGCATTCCTATGGAATGAATGCGAAAAAATGTTACTTGAAAACATTCCACAGGATAAAATAAAAGTTTTCAATTTATTCTCAGTTGGTCTACCCATACTAATATCGGAATTCCTATGCGTATGCATTAGCAATTGTAATTGTCTGGATAAAATGTTGTCTTGTGCTGATAGCGCAGGGAATTAGAGGCCCATGTTGAAAAGTCTAACGTTAGGGGTTCAAACTCCATGCAAGTTGGTTCATATTAGATGCTCTGCATCCATCAGCAAAGACCATTAGCTGGTATAATTACTATAGAAAAACTGGAAGGAATTTGGATGGGTTCACTAAAAAATATCTCATCTCTTGACTGGAAAATCGCTTCAAAATATGACTTTTTTTTTTTTTTTTGAGATGGAGTCCATGGAGTCTCACTCTCTGGCATGATCTTGGCTCACTGCAACCTCCGGTTCCTGGGTTCAAGCAATTCTGCCTCAGCCTCCCGAGTAGCTGGGATTACGGCCGCCCGCCACCATGCCCGGCTAATTTTTGTATTTTAGTAGAGACAGGGTTTCACCATGTTCTCCAGCAAAGTATGATTTTAAGCTGTAATGAAGTAGTTAAAAGCATGGGGTCTAGAGCCAGACTGCATGGAATTGAATTACAGCTTTACTACTTAACAAACATATATTCCTGGGCAGGTTAATATAATCTTAGTCTTGATTTCTTTACCTTTAAAATGGGTACAATAATAATAATACATAATTCATGGGGATATGTTGATTCAGGCATCTAAGTAAAGCTTTTATCATTGTGGCTGGCAAAAAGTAAACATTCAGTGACTAACAGCTCTTATTAATTTTCTCAAACCTTTGCCTGATATATAATTCTAAGAAGATCTAAGAAGATGTAAGTTACTCCCCTCTCCAGATTTATAATTTTAGAGGTCTACTGACATGAAGTCTGGCCCTCTTTTGGCAAATATTATAGAGGGCTTGATTGATATATTTTATTAAGCTTTTAATTAATCTGTCTCTAGTAAAATTTAAAATCAATCTCCTGTGTTACCCTCACCTTAGAAGTATAGGTAAATGCACTATGAAAAATAAGCACACAAACACCCTTCAAGATTTCAAGTCAAATTTGAAATAATCCAATCACAATCAATTTATTTCACAGGTCAGACCATAGATTAAAATACTAGAGTTTCTTTATTCCCAATATACATATTGTGGAGAAGATAGAGAAAAGATAGAATAAAAAATGCACCTTAATTTTGAAAGCTCTGAGCTATACTTAAATTTCAATTGGGAACAGCTCTTTAAAAGGTAATACGGCAACTTAACAAGTAAATTTCCTCTAAAACAAACTGGAAAGAAATAGGATTGATGCTAATGGAACTGAGGAGGAAACTAAATAGACTATAAAAGCCTCGGCTGCTATCCCAGACACAAAAAGATGTGGAAAACCAATCTAAGGTAATTCAGTTCATCACAAAAACACATTGTCCAATTGGAGGTACTGTGAATAATACCTTAACGCCTGTCACAATAGATGGGGATGGTCTTTCTTTTATTCTTTTATTCTGAGGCAATCTCTTTGTGGAACTTTATTTGTATAACTAACAATCTGAATGAAGGAGCTCTTGTGAGGACTTGTGCACCTTTATTGTTGCCAGGGAAACTGGGTCTTAATTTCTAGTGGCTGAATGCCAAAGAAAACAGGCTATACAGAAAGGGAAGAAACTTGGTAACACTGCATTGGTTGGAAATATTCAGTGTTAAAGGGTCCTTTCTTGGGACCCACAATTTTAGTAGATCTACAAGTACCCCCCTCCGTTTCTTCACCCCACTGCTTTCAAATGAACTACCAAATAGCAGTTTGATTTTTACTTGATGCAGCAATATGGTAATTATTATTCCCAGAATTTCTTCATGTAAAATGGAAAAAAAAAATGAATAATGAGTGTACTTCCTTGTTAAATTCCAGTTGAAGCAACACATACTTATCCTTCTGACAACTCAAGCCAGCTTATGAGGAAAAGTCTACTGTTTTAATTTACAAGATTCTTCTTGCCCAGACCGGAGCTTTATGTACCTTTTTTGATATTGTTTAATAGTTCACGACAGTGATGCTTTAAGTGAAATGGGGGGGGGGGAGTAAGAAAACTGCCTGGATTTAAAAACAAAACAAAACAAAACACAAATCCTTATCATACACAAAAATATCTGTTATATATTGATTTAATTAAAATCTATCTGCTTGAACTTGAGAATTTTGAGGGTTAGATTTCCCTCAAAATTATATTTTAGATACACTGATAGAAGATTTTTGGGTCTCCAGAACACAATTATGTATAGATTGTAAATTTGTGGCAGAAAAATACCATAAAACAAACTAGAAAGATATAAGAATAAAGGAGAAATAAAAGTGGTGAAACAATGCCAGGCAGCAATTGTGTACATGCTGTTTCTCAGTGCGGAGGTTTTTTTTTTTTTTTTTTTTTTACACTAACGACACAGATTCCTCGGCAAATCTGCTTTTCTGTAACTAAACTAAAAATCATTTTTAAATATTGGTAAAGGCCTTTGGTGGTTTTACTTTATCTATGCAATGTAGGAATAATCTATGTTCTTTGAGGGTTTTTGTTCTTGCTCTATTGTTTACACAGGAATTTTATCTCCTTCAAATTTAAATTCTTTATCTTTGATTATCCTTACTTCCTTCTGCATTCTTTTTTCTTTCTTGCTGTTCGACTTGGTAGCACTCCTATGGAACCTTCAGGAAAACAAAAGGACCTAGTCCTTTTTGTGCTTGGAGCTACTGCAGCCAATAGATAGGCAATCTAAATGAAATCAGTCCGGTCTCTTGGCAGAGAGCCATAAAAGACAATAGGACAATAGAGTCTAAAATGTGTCCCTTACAAGAACATTCCTCAGAGAAATACCCAAAGATTTATGAACTATATCTTTGGAAAGACTGTTTTACTTAAGGAAAAAAGCTCTTCTAAAGACCGGTGAAAAAAGAAAAATTGCACACTTAAAAAATCCAATTTCTTGTCATTACTCCACCAGAATATGAATCAGTGAAAATAAGCATGAAGACTTCAAAACTGATGAATTATATATTCAAGCTTGGTGCTATTAAAAATAAATATCTTGCAAAAATGCAATGTTTAATGCTCTTTTAAATTCCTAAGAATTGAAAATTTCATAGTATTGCCAAAAATAAATGCCACCATCTCTATTTTATATATGGGAGAAAATAAGATAAAAGATGAATTGACTTATGTGGAAAAATCAGAGCTGGGAGAGGACTTAATTCCTGGTCTTCACAAAACTAGCGCATGATACTACTTTTTACTTCATCTCCTAATTTTAATGTGTTCAACTGTTTTGAGACAGTATATAGGAAAGCTTAAAACAAAACATTCAGTAGTGTATACTTTCTCAGTGTCCAGTTTGGGAATAGATTACTAGTATCAAAAGCCATTAAAAATAATTTTCAGGAAAGACAGACTCAAGCTATATGATGTTATTATCAGCAGCACACTAGCACACCAACATGGCACATGTATACATATGTAACAAACCTGCACTTTATGCACATGTACCCTAGAAATTAAAGTATAATTAAAATACATATTATTTAAATGTTTTAACAATTCATAGTGAAATAGGGCTATGCATATAAACACAGGGATTAGAAGAAAGAACATAACAAGTGCTTAGGGCTTCACTACATTCCAGATAAATGCAAAATCTTATTGAAACTCACATGTTACAGGATAACTATCAGCACTGTTCTGTCTATAAGAAAATAGAGAATCAGAAAGTTTTGCTAACCTGTCCAGAATCACACAGGTCCAAATGGAATTAGAACCCAGATGTTTGTTTCTTAAACCCTTATTTTTCCCCACCATGTTACAGAAGAGTAGCTCTGTGGGTTTCAGTATGAAAGTTGTAAAAATCATTCCTCCTTCTGGATTTCTTCCTGGGAATTAAAAGCAAGCTATCCCAGGATGATGCTGACTTAGACTTTTCTTTGTCTTTTCCATTTCCAAGCCACCATCATAGTGTCAAAAGAACCACAAGTTATGTTTTTTAATTCACTTCATATAAGAGTTCAATTACATTGAGAGAATTTTGAGAGTTTTACATTTTTAATTATTGTAATTATTTACTGGTCTAAAATGTGCTGACAAATTGGGTGACGCCTACTGCAGACAACATGCCTACTGTTGACTCATTTATTGTGCTAGGATTACAAATGTCCAATTTGTCAAAATATATTTATGATACCTAAATAATCTCTTTTCTATTTCTTTTATGTTCTTATTTGTTGATTTTCTATCTTTGGACCAAATTCTCAGCATTTGAAAAATACTGAGTTATGTGTCAACATTTTCTTCTCATTCTTGTGCTTATCTATCTTTTGTTTGAGATCAAAGTTGAACCAAATATCTGAGAGGATTGAATAATGCTGAATGGAGAAAAGGGGCCACTTCATATTTCTCAGGATTTAAAAAAAACAAAACTAAGAACGATAACATTTCTTCTAGTTTTGAGGATCTCCTAAAATCATAGTCAGTTTTCAAAAAGGAAATCTATTTAATTAATAAAATATGAAGACGGAAGAACCTCAAAAATAGGCTATATACTTAGATTTACTTGGCTATGTGAAAGGTAAGAGCAATCTGGATTTGATTCCAGCACTGTCTGTTCATCTGCTTGGTCAGCAATGTCTTCCTGTTTCTTTCCTTTTCTCTCAGTTCTAAGTGTGTCCTTCTCAAGGCTGCACTCTCAGGAATGAAGGACACCTTTTCTAGATAGGAATCTGCCTTCAGTCAAGAGACACTGGTCTATGTAGTCCTCGTGGCACAGAATATTGCTTCTGGAACATATCCGGCATTCAAAAATGCTTTTGTAATTGGCTTTCTGACTAAAATTAAACATAATGTGAACCCTTCTATAAAAAAGGGACAGGTAACCTTTGATTCTCCAACATGGACATTTAAAAAATATTTAATTCTTATATGGAAAAAGCACAACAATGTTATAGGACTTTTTTCAGCCTATATTTGGGAATAGAAAACACAACTCCCACAACAATGGAGATGTCATTTAAAACTGGCATATTACTGTGGATTCTCTCAAGGAGTGGCTTTAAAGACAATTGGTCTATTCATTGAAGCATTTGCTTGGTGGTAGTCTGGAGGATACCATATGACTTGGCAGTCATTAACCCTGGTCACAATTTAGAGTTTGAATCCCATCTGGATTCAAGAAATCTGATTCTACCATATTTCATTAAGAAAAATGTTTGAAGTTAACATGTTAAAATCATGCACTTAAATTCAGGAACAACATCTAAGATAAGACTTTGGGAGGACTAAACTACTTCTCTTTACAAGAACAGAAGATTACACTTCAATTGTTTTCCACTGGCAATTTCAAAATCAAACAGGTAAAAAGAAAGGAAGTTTTTCCTCAATCACAGACATACCACATTTATAATGATGCATATTATACCATCTGCACACTCTTATTAAAAGACAGCAAAATACCTCAGAGACAAACTATATTTATCTTGTTTTTTGTTTTTTTGAATAGTTTCACATGCACATACAATTTTTTATTTACCTCTGAGTAAACAGAGATCAACTTATTTTTCCCAGTGAAATATTAAAATACTGTGCTCATCAGAAATTCCCCATTGGTTTCCTGAGAAATGGGATCACCATCAAGGCAGCTGCTAGCATTCATTAGTAATGTTCTGGGACAGAGACTAGCTGTTGGGAAGAGATGGAATAAATACAGGAAAAGAAAAACAGGAAGAAGAGGAAAGCTCACGCCTTTTCTTCAATGATTCTTGCTGTGGCCTTTCATTGAATCAAGTAAATCTCTAGGGAACAAAAATAAATATTACCAGTAATAATATAAGGGAAGACTGTTTAGAAGATAATGACATGTGCCATAAAAGAGCAGGCTGTGTATTATTCACACTAAACACATAGAATGAGACAGATACTCATATAAAAAGAAGGTTGGCAGTCAGCAGTGTCCTATATGCCATTTCAAATCTCTTGATGTCAAAAGGAATTGTGCTTCTGGTAGGACATTCAGAACTCTGGAGCCAGAAAACACAAAGTCAAGAGGTATATATTCTTCAGCAAAACACTGGGGATAGGAGGAGGAAGAAGAAAAATGTGTGTGCATTGGCTATTTGGCTAAAGCTTCTCAGTACCAGAGGGAAGCTGCGGCTATAAATTTCTTAAGACCTTTCAGAAGCCCAAGCAGCATAACAAAGAGACATAAAAGACACATAGTTTCTTCTGTAATTAAAGATCACTGTTGATCTAAGTACATCTATTTATTTCAGCAGTCTATATTTACAAGTATATTTGTTTCAGAGGATACTAAAAACAAAACTGCTTATATGCAGCATATATAAAAACTTCTTTTAGCACATTAATTTATGGAATATTTTAGTGGCACTCTGGACAGAGTACGGTAGAATTCTCTACCCAAATGCTGAAGCTAGACTGTTATGATTCTCCTAGTATTTCTCTGCAGCCAAATTAGACCCAACCTTATGAACACATGCTGTAGACTGCAGGGCTTTCTTGGAGTCTCATCCTTGGAATAGGAGAGGTTTCAGTTCCAGATCATTAAGGCGCACTTAGATTTCCAAGACCAGAGCTCAGGGGAAATAAGTACAGGGAAAAATAATTGAGTGACCTTCTTTTCTGTGGGAGCCAAAGTGTGAGCTGAGCCCATGAAACTAACTGGTGACATTAATGAAATACTATAATATTGTCTAAGGCTGATCAGTCACTAAGAACGGAACAGCTACTTTCAAATCCAATTCCAGAGGTTCAGTTTTTACATTTCCCAAATGTCTCTAATTGCCAGCACATTTATCCCATCGTTTGTGATAAACACTCTCTGGTGAAAATTGAGTACCAACCAAACTGCACCTGTTATACTCCATACCAATAGGATCTCAAATTCAAATCATTCAAATTAATCTTAACAAGGCTGATTTAAATGAAAGGCCTTAAATACTAAGCAGCTCTGTCACGTTAAAAAGAAAAATTTTGATAAAAGGCCATGGAATTTGCCTTCTCTAAAGTAGTCTGTGATATTAATTCCTCAACATAATTTTTATAGTCAAAGACTGTGATATATCTGTGCTGTATTTTCATGATGTGGCTTATAGTAAAATTTCATATCTAAAGGGTTAAAGCTCCAGATAATTGTATTTTATGGGCTTTGGCTACTACAAAAACCTAGAATAAGTACTGAATAATTCCATCTGCAAGGGTATTTATTGAAGGTTCATTCAGAAGACTAGTCAAAGATAATGGCTTTAAGTGGAAGGGGAAAAAAAAGACATCCTAACTGACCACTGAGACCAACATAATGCGTTAGATAACAGAGAGTTGTAGATGGGGCTCTATCATCTTGTAGTGAATCTCCCTAAATGCAGTGATGTTTCTGTTCCTTTCAGACCACATCCTTGTGAAAGCTGCTGCATGACATTCCCAAATGTGACTGACATGTTTGAGATGGCATGACTTAAACTACAGGCCATTAGGCGAAGATGAAGTTCCCTTTGGGGCACCCTAGGGGTCCCTCAAAGAAACAGGCCATCATACAATTAGAGGCTTATGACTCTCCATTGGTGGAGACTTGAAATATGCATTAACAAGCCAGAGACACAGTAAACAAATATCAACTTTAAATACATGACAAATCAAAAGTCCCAGGCCATGGCACCCCTATTTTCAGGTGTTACATTTGTTTATGTGGTTAATAGCTCTTCAACTGGGGATGCACAGCAGTGAGCAGAAGGATATTATTCTCCTTCAGAGAAACAATACTCTCTAACCTTACTTCAATTTGTTCTTCATAAAAGCATTACAGAAAAAGAAAAGGAAATAAATATGTACCCAGCATTTTTAATAAATAAAGAATTTTGTTAGACACATTACATGCATCATTTATATGAGTACACACAATCTTAAAATGAGCTATTTTAAAGATGAGAAAATTGAGATTCACAGAAGTCCCTTAGGTATTAGGTAGATGAAATTTCGCTGGAACTCAGTTCTGCCTGTCGACAAGATAGCCCCTGGCAATTTCTTCCTTCTCTGCACTTGCCACACCTTTCATCTAGAAGTAGAGACGTATGTCCTTTCACTTGAATCTGGTATGGCTTTATGACTGGTTTGGGGAATAGAATGTAGTATAAATGATGTCCAGGGATTTTGATGCTCATGCCTTTGGGGTCTTGGAGTGTTTGCTTTCACTCTTGGAAGACAGCCACATGTAAAGTACAACTATACGGTTGAAGAGAGGCAGGTCCTGGAGGATGAGAGACTACATCAGCCTCAGTCAAGATGCCCTCCCAATACTGCATGAAGCAGAGATGAGCATTTCCATTAAACCCTGCCCAAACTGCCAAATTATGGGCAAATAATGCACATTATTATTCTTATTCTAAGCTACTACATTTTGGAGAGATTAGTAATAAAACAATAGATAACTGAAACACGACTCCCAGACCCAGGCTATTTTTATTGCATGGTGCTGACTTCCCTGGTTATTCATACTTTCTTAATTATTAATTTGGCAAGGAGACATTTGGCTGAATCAAATAGGTATTTGGGATGTGTCAATAGAAAACAGCAATTTTAAGGGTTTTTGTTATTTCAAGCCAAAATGCATTGAGTACTTCAACCTTGTGAGGTAGACACAATTTTTTATCATTGTTTCACAGGTGAAGAAAGTGAGGTATAGAGATGTTAACTACTTAGCTGCTATAAAGTTGTAGATCTAAGATCAAAACCATGTGGCCACATTCCTGAGCCACATTGCCTGGACTTTCTTGTCACTGACATTTGAATCTGGTCAACTGATACAAGTAGCTGTGACAAGAATTCTACTTTTATAACTCAAAACTGTAATGCTTAATTTGAAAAACCTGTACTACCCTACAGAACTTTCCTTGAGAAGTAGATGTAGACAGTAAACAAGCAAGTGCATCCTTCTTGGAGTGTCACAAATATGGGATTGCTGAATAGAGGATGCTTCCCATGGAATCAGACAAGGCACCTATGAACAGGGAATGCAAGCCTAACAAGTGGCAAAATGTCCTCTCTATGGTGGAAATGTCCTCTGTATGGTGGAAATGTCCTCTCTATGGTGGAAATGTCCTCTCTATGGTGGAAATGTCCTCTCTATGGTAGACTCTTCACATATTCTTCACTGTTATCAATAGCAATTCCCAGGTAGGAAAATAAAACTGGCATCTTCACTTTTGATGCCATTTTTGCTATGATTTTTCTGATTCAATGTAGAGTTTGATGTCAGAAAGACCTGGGTTTGAGTCAGGGGCTTGCCACTTACAAACTCTGACTTTAGAAACTTACTTTATCTCTTGTCCCTGCTTATATGAAGAAAATGTAAATTCTTCAAAATACAAGAGAGGAAATTCAGTCATGCAGACTTTACATTAATTGTCTCTATTTAAAAAATCAAAGCAGATATTTTTCTGTTCCAAATATCCACATGTAGCATCAATTAGTTAGGGCATAGGTACCGTTCTGGAAAGCTCTGGTTAAAAGTCAGGCTTGCTTAATGAAGTCACAGGATGGTAAATTAAAAATATACCCATAGATATCATCTATCTAGCTCAATCCCTTTATTTCACAGAAGAAGAAAGATCCAGAAAGGAAAAGTGAATTGTACAAAGAATCCAGCTTGTGAGCCATAGAATAAGTACCAGAACCATTGTTTCCTGACTCCTCAATCAGGGTTCTTTCCACCATAACTGGAGCTTCCCCTGGGTGAGGAAAACATAACTAGATATAGCCCTAATTGTCATTATGAAAATCATCATTCCTAGATTAAAAATTGTCATGAAAAGGCCAAACAGGTACAAATAAGCCAAACATCTTAGATTTCCTCTTATATTTATAGATGAAAAATACCAGCCCCATCTAATTCCCCCTGCCTCTGTTCCTCTTAATTTCCCACTCATGATAGCACATGGTTCTAAGTCTGGGCATAATTTAAGGAGAAAATATTTCTAAAGTCTCAGCTAAAGTTGGATAAGGGTTGCAGTTAAATTGAATTTAACTGCAATGCATTCTCCCTCAGTGCTGCTCCAAAGCTGACCACTGGTCTGTTGGACTCAACCTTTCTACTGTTCTGACCTGGGGCTGAACCAGTGCTGATAATGCTCTGGTGAGGTCCAACCCTGGTAACACAAAACAGATAACAGAGCTGCCTTTGTTCCCCATTGTGATGGTTAATATTAAGTGTCAATTTGATTGGATCGAAGGATGCAAAGTATTGTTTCTGACTGTGTATGTGAGGGTGTTGCTAGAGGAGATTAACATTTGAGTCAGTGGACTGGGAGAGGCAGACCCACCCTCAATCTGGGTGGGCACCATCCAGTTGGCAGCCAGTGCAGCTAGGAAAAGCAGGCAGAAGGTAGAATAAGCTAACTTGCTGAGCCTTCTGGCCTTCATCTTTCTCCCATGGTCTATGCTTCCTGGCCTTAAACATCAGACTCCAAGTTCTTCGGCTTTTGGAGTCTTGGACTTACACCAGTAGTTTGCCAGAGGCTCTCAGGCCTTTGACCATAGAACGAAGTCTGCACTGTCAACTTCCCTACTTTTGAGGCTTTGGGACTTGGGCTGATCTAGCACTGGCTTCCTTGCTCCTCAGCTTGCAGGCAGCCTATCATGGGACTTCACCTTGTAATTGTGGGAGTCAATTCTCTTTAATAAACTCCTTTTTGTATGTACATATATCCTATTAGTTCTATCCCTCTGGAGAATCCTGACTGATACACCCATGTTTGGCTCTTGTTTCGTTGTGTAACTGTGTACTCCTATAGCTCCTGAGAAGCTGAGGCCCTGGCTCATTTATCTAGCATGGCATTTGGGTATTCTTCACCCAAAAAGAGATTCCTAAGTATAAACTCTTGGCCAGCCTGGAAATCTCATCAAAGAAACAGCCTATCCAGTCATACCTCTTCGGTCCTCAGACTGGGTCCTGCCCAGGTAAATGGACCTAGGATTACTTCCCTGACTTCCCACCTCACTTGACCTATCTCCCTGTAAGTAAGTAGCTAAAACTCATCAATTGCTTGAACTAAGGCAGTAAGTGGGGGAGAAAATCTTCAAAAAATCCAAGTTAGTTTTTATTAGTGGTCCAATTGTAAATTTGAAAATTTCATTGCTCAAATGTACAGAAATTTGGTATAGACATATTGCTGGTGATTTGAAAACAACCTAGTCATAAGCTTTTTTTAAATATTAAGTTTATTTTTGGCTTAAGAAAGTGAAAACATTCATAGTAGAACACTTGGAAAATAAAGAAACATGCATAGAAAAAATGTGTTTTTCTTTTTATAGAATGAGAAATAACTAAGATCTGTGTTTTGAGCCAGAACATGTGAATCTTTGTGGTATAACAACTTATGTTCCAGTAACTTCTATTTTAGTTGACTTTTTTCCTCTAAAATTCAAGAAGCCACAGAGTAACCTCTTCAGACTACTTCATACGTTTCAGCGTCTCATGAATATAGTTATTGATCTTCAGGTAAACTCTTGGGGATTTTGTCAATTCTGACATTGATTCTCATGTGCAATAGAGGACTTTGCTAGATTTAGAGTTGTGCCTTCATTTTAACCACTGGTTTGAACTCTAGACCCTCTAAAATAGACCTTAATACACTTCATCAGATTTTTGAAACTTGCTGCTTATTTTCTGATTCAATTGTATTTGTTCTGCTATGACTGTATTAGTTTTGGATTCAAAAAGGTCAGCCACTGATAAGTCTGATATTCAACTCTCCCTCTAGCTATGAGACTGTATAAGGTATTTAAACATTCACAGGGACAGAGCTATGTTGGGAGACAGTGCCAGACTGCTAAACTTTAAGTTCCTTTTCTTCCCAATTTAAATTTAAGTCAAGTTTTTGTGAATCTCTCACCATTTTACCACTGACAATCATTTAATCTGTGTTAGAAACACCTGTAGAAATAGGACATTGCTCCTATGTCAAGGAGTTTACAATATAGCTGGAGAAACAGGACACCTACATGTAAATATATAACCAATGTTATCAGAAAACACATCATAAAAGTCATTAACAAATATAATAATAGTGTTATTGTATGGAAGTCAGAGGGCCAGAGAGTGATCTTGGGGCTAGGATGGCTAGAGTTTGAGATAATAGAGAAGAGTAGGACACTGTTCTTATTATCAGATATTCTGGGCCAAATGTGCAGAAATGGAAAAAGACTAGATTCTGAGAAGTAGTACAGTTTGGCTACGGAAGGAAGTTTATGTATATATGTTCCCATGCATGCATTTGAGGCCCTTCAAAATAGGGCCTCACATCTGTATTTGTTTCAGTTTTCTCTCTCCAAATATATAGCCTATATGATAGACAAACTGGGAAACTTTGGATTTCCCAACAATGTATATGCCTTCCCATCTCTGCCTTTACTGATGTTTCTTCCTTAACTTCTACCATGCTCCCAGCCTCCCTTCCCGTATCTCCTCAAAATGAAGGTTTTTTAAAAATAAGTTTTTTCTCTGCTTTCAACTCTGATAAACTGGCAAGGTTTCTTGAGAGTGATATGAGGGAAAAATTCCAAAATCAATTCATCTTCAAAAAAAAAAAAAAAAAAAAAAAAGAAAGCCATGAGTGATTAGTGATGTCAAACCAGGTACGACTTTGGGAGCAGTGGTAGAAATGTCATGTATTTTGTATACTGCCAACACCATTCAAGGCCTAGAAAAAGTATCCCCCTGAGTCATACAGATCTTTGGGGTCTTGTTAATCAAATGAACTCCTTCTTCCTTAAAATCCCAACTGCATTTTCTATTTCTTTTATGTCACTTAACTCATTCCACTTTATGTTTGCACTTGGCTTATCACTGGCAATAAACTTAATCTCTTTTAACAGTAAAAAATGTATCTCACTCATCTTTTTTATCTCTCCAAAATGCCTAGCATAATAAATACACGCTTAATAAATATTTCATGAATTGAATATAATGGAGGGAAGAAGAAGGATCTAAGGCTGGAAAAGTAAATTGCAGATAGATTATAGAAACCTAAATAATAGAGTTTAGCTGGTAATTTTTCTATAATAGTTTCATGCAATTTGGCTGCATTCCCATAATAATCAGATGCTTCTGGGTAGAAGCCCTTAAAACATTCTCACTCACAACCTCCAATAATAAAAGGTTGCTGACCCACCATTCAGGGGCTTGAGTTCTTCAGCTGGAACAAATTAAAGGTAACAAAATTTGTCAATGCATCACACCTCTAAGGTGATTTCAGGGAAATTTACATTTTGAAAGAATAAGGTTCAGTACAGAAGGAAAGATATGTCTAGGGTGAAACCTGACTTAAAAAGAAAGAATGAGAACTGCTCAGCACATTGTGGTAGAAGCAACATAGATTTGGGGGATCAAGGCTTGACATTCAAGATCAGATCTCAACTCTACCACTCTCCAACTATGCCCTTGGGTGGATTAAGTAATTTCTCTGAACTTCAATCTCTTTCTTTGTAAAAGTAGTATAATTATACTTGTGCCAAAAAGTTCAAAGCTAAATATGCAGCCTAATTTTAGTAACTAGTTTTAGTAAACTCATAGATATGTAAAGCTTGCTTATGTACTATATAATCTTTTCCATATTATATTCTATGTCATCTATGTTTCTACTGACCCTGACTTTTCTTTCTATTTTATTATATTGACTAAATTATTGAAAGCTGCCTCTAATTGTTTTGTATAAGTATATGGGCTATAAATATATAAATTGAGTTATACCCATGTGTAGAGCTATTGAAAGATAAAATAGGATAATGTCTAGATAAAAACCTTTTATGTAGCTTAATGTGATTTCTCCCAACCCAATTGCATCTGCTCATCGAAAACATGACTTAAAGAGACTTTCCAAGGCAAGAGGGCAGATACCAGGAGTTATAGCTGTCAGAATTATAACCATTGCAGGTACTTCAATTAGACAGCTTTTAGCTCCATGGCCAGTTATTTAGATTTCCTGAGGTTGCATAGTTTGAACAGGTAAAAATTTTGAGCTAAAAAAAATCTAGTAACTGCTTTATACATTTTTACCTCTTTCTGTCACAGGCCATCATTTTAATAAATCAGGTTCAAATGTAATAAAACTACAGCTGCTTCTGGTTTTTATATGTTGTTTCAATGAAAAGACTGAGTTTTAATCTGTTGTTCCACAAAGTGGAACATACTTTGTGTTATTAAGGTCCCAGAGCATTTTATGCTCTTTCTTTAGATGCTACACTTTCCAAGGGGAAAACAAAGCTGACCTTGACCTGTTTGTTTTCAGTGGGCACTTATGCGAATAGTGACAGCAGTCACTGTGGCCTAAGCTGAGACATCACATCATTGTGAGCAGACCCCCCTTTTCATCAAAAGGTAATTTCCACATTCATGAAGAAAACTCAGTGAGTTGTTGGTAAGGCTTTCAGCCCATACATTTTTAACATAAATACCCTAAGAATAAGCAAGTTAAATGTCACAAAAATACAGGAAGGCAGAAAAAGCTTTTGCTTCATTATATCAAACCACAAAGCTGACATTTCTTAAGAACAGGACTATTTTGAACAAAATTGCTGAAGAAAGCTGAGATCCTATTCACAAGTAAACTTTGTCCTATTCACAAGTAAACTTTGAAAGATTAAGAAGATAAAATAACAAAAAAGAATGTATTTTCCTGAATATATTATTAAATAAGTACCAAAAAATGAATAATATATTACATATTATACAATTATGATTATTTACATAATAAAAGTTTTGGGTGATCTAGTACTATAGTTGTCATCAGAAAATATAATTTCATAAATGTCTGCTTTATGTTTATAATTATGAACATACATGTTTGGGATCCTATTAGATATTCACGTAGAGCTGTCAATTAGAAGGATGATATATGAGCTCAGCAAAAAAGTCTGGACTAGAGATATAAAGTTAAAGTTAATGACATACAGATGGTATTTAAGATTCAATTGATACTATTAAAATATTACTCACTGGGTAAACTTTCACATTAAGAGTGAAATTTTGAAGTATTATCTTAAATCACTGAGATGAAGAGCAATGTGTTGAGAGACAGGCTCAGAAAGCACTAATGGGCAGCTTGGAGGCAGGGTTCATAGAACTCAGATTTCTTTTAAGTGAGATGAGGCATTCTGTCTACCTCAATGTCACCCCTCTTCAATTTCCTTTCCTGGCTCCTTAATTTCTCTTATTGTAAATGTTGGTGTCCTTTAAGATTTGGTCTTGGGATCTTTATTTTCATTAAACTCTCTCCAAATCTGATTTCCTCAAATTCCATGTTTTAAATGCCATCTATAATTTACTAATGCCCAAATTTATATCTTCAGTCCAGATTTGGCATTTCCTTACAGATGTCTTATAATATTATCCAATATCTAACATATGTCCAAAAAGAACTCTCAATAAATAATACCATCATCAACCCTATTCTCCAAATCTAAACATATAGGACCCTTCCTGAATTGCTTTTTCTCCCTTATATACAACTCCCAATTCACCAATTCCTATCCACTCTACCTTTGAAATATATCTCAAACACATTGACTTATCTCTTCTGCCATACTACAATCTTGGCCACAATCATTGTAGCATGGACTACTGAAGTTGCTCCAAATTCTTCTGCTTATATATATTCTTGTCCCCGAACAACACATTTTTCACTTAGCAGTCACAGTGATCATTAAAAATATAGAGAAAGAGAGAGAAAGAAATCAATATGAACATGGTTGTAGTTCTTTTATATGGTTATTGTTTACCTAAAAACAACTCACTATTCCTCTTAGAAACCATTAAGCATTAGGAAAACAAACCGACCAACAAACAAACATGTATAAAATGTCAAAAATTGCCAAACTTCAATGTGCAGAAACATTAGGAGACAGAAACAAGCTGTAACTCTAATGATAAGTTAGTGCCACCAAATGCCGCCAAGATCGGGGCAGAGCCACCTGGGAGGAAGGAAGGGCACTGGCTGGTAAGTGCATGGAAGACCCAGAGGTAGACGATTCTGGAGAGCACAACACAGATACATTCTCTAAGAGCAAGGAATCCCCTGAAATGTGAAAGTTAAAGCTGATGCTGGAGATGTAGTAAACATGGCTGAGTCCCGAGAATGCTGCCATCAGAGAGCAGTTGCCAAGGTGATGAGTCTAATAGCCTTGTCAGATTAAAGACAATGCCAGTGGAAACAAGTCCTACAATGATTTGAAATAAATATTGCCTTGGACAACAGAGCCGTTTCTGTTTATGACAATGGCAGTGAAGAAATAGGGAATGTGGCATGCGGGGCTGGCAGCAGAAACTACTGGATATCTTAAAGATAGCTGACTACACAGATAAGCTCAGAGGCTCTATACAGGAAGAGAATAATCTAAATCCGAGAAGACTAAAAGAGACACTTGAGCTGCAAAGCCTAGAAGACTGCATAAACCCACACTAGGAACCTCTTTCAAATAAATACCTGTTCCAGTAAAATCTTCTACATTCAACCCTGAGTAACAAAACAGTAGCAGACATAGCATGGTTGTACTCTGTGAAGAAGGTATTGCTATCATATGAATGAATAAAAAACAATCTCAAGAAAAAATCACAATGAGCATATAAAAATTGTAACCAAACATTTTATCATAGGCTTAAATAAATACATGAAGTGATTGCTATGAAAGAAGACCCTAAAGAGGAAATACAAGAACTCAAGGAAGAGATGTTTGCATGAAAGAAGATGAAATGAAAGAAAGAAGAGATGAAATACAAGCTACTAGAATTCAAGAAAGAGATAGAAGAGAAAATAAAACGAGTAAAGAAGGCAAGATTAAAAGGAACACTTGGGAGAACAGACATGATAAGAAAACATGGAAATTGACTCAGACAACAGAAATAAGAAAAATTAACAAAACAAAACCATCTATTGTTTTATTTTTAAACCCTGTCGGTCTAGTATCTACTCAATAATGAAATTCAAAACAGAAAAAGAAAGTCCTCCCATATCATTTTCATTCTTTAAACCTTTCAATGGCCTCTGATGATTTCTAAAATGAAAGTCAAACCTTGTATCATGGTCTGTTCTATATTACTCCCACTCCTTTACAAATTTCAAGTCTTGCTGATCCCTCACTCAGTCATGTTGATCTTTTATTTACATTGCTATTCCCCTTCAAGCTCAAACAGTCCCCAGAACTTCCTGCAGCTGAGTCTGAATATATTGTCATAAATGCCTTCCCTCTACTCTCTCCCTGGCTTGTAAAGTATTTACCAGTGATTTTCTCTTCCATTATCCTGTTTATTTCCTTCACAGCCCTTATCTCATACACAACTATCTCATTATTTATATTGTTTAATGAGATATTATTTTTCTCCCTTCACTGCAATATAAGCTCCCTATGAACAGAGGTCTGTATAGTCCAGCATCTATCTAGCACAGTCAGCAGTGATAAAGTCTGATGACTAGAGGAAGGTGAAATAAATTATTTCTAAGGTTTCTTCTATTCTAATGTCCTAGTTATATCTAGTAATTCACTTTGTAGAGTCTGACAGACTCCACTAAGAACATTTAACCAACTTGAAGTCTTTGTATTTCTTGATTTATCAAGCTAATAATCACATAATTAATTATAGGATTTTTACAAAGTTACTGTGAGGCTAATGGTGGTAGTGGTGGTGATGTATGATAATACTAGTTGATAATCAAGGCTATTGCTGGCCCAGAGGGAGATATTGCATAAATCAGAAAAAGGCATTCCCTTCCTGCATGCCGATGCATCTCTCAGCGGCTCTACTCAGGCCCTATACAGGACACTATCCAGACTCCCACACAGGGTCTTCAGTCGTCATCTGATAGAACACAAATCTGTGTATCACTGATCAAGCTAGACTGAGAATCATTCTACTTTTTGTCCAGTTAAGACTTATGGATTTGCTAGTTCTGCCTAGCATGGATGCTCAGCATTTCAGGGTCACTTTTCTGTGTTCTCATTCTAATCAGCAATTTTTCTTTTTTTTTTTATGGTGATGAACATCAACATGATCTGGCTAGGGTAAGCTTTAGAGAGAACTCCTCCAGTGCTTTCTAAAAACCTTCATCAATGTTAGACTTTCTTATGTCCAGATTTTCCTCTCTATATCACATTAGAATATACCATATCCCATCATAATGTACTGTGATGGTAAATTTTGTGTGTCAGCTGGACTGGGCCATGGAGTTCTCAGATAAACATGTGGTTAAGCATTATTCTGGGTGTGTTCATGAGGGTGTTTCTGGATGAGATTAACTTTTGAACTGGTAGAGTTGAGTAAAGCAGATTGCTCTCCCCAATGTGGGTGGGCCTCATTCCATCTGCTGAAGTCCTGAATGAACAAAAAGGCTGAGTAAGAGAGAATTTGATTTTTTTCTGCCTAATGGTTTTGGAGGTTGGGACGCTGGTCTTCTCCTGCCTTCAGACTTGGACTCGGACTGGAACTTATGCCATCATCTCTCCTGTTTCGTAGGTTTTCAGACTTGATCTGGCACTATACCACTGGCTGTCCTGGGTCTCTAGCTTGCCAACTGCAGATCTTGGGACATCCTTCACAGGATGAGCCAATTCCTTATGATAAATATTTTTATATATTCATAGATGTATAGAAATTCCCTCTCTGTCACTCACACACACACACACACACACACACACACACACAAATTGGTTTTCTCTAGAGAACCCTGACAAATATATACATTTAACACAATGTAAAATGATTGTATACAAGTTGAATGTCAGTTGTAATATCTAATTAAATACATATTAATTTAACTTATTTTTAAGACTTAATTCTGTGCAGCAAGAATGCTTGACAGTTAAAGCAATCCTGAACACCTCTACAACAACCCTGCTCTAGAGAAATTTAAGTAAAGCCAGGCCTAGGAAATTAATCTGACAAGCTAGTTTATTGTTCTCGTGTCCTTCACACTCATATTTAGGGCCTAGAATATTGGATTCAAGTGGGTCATAGTTCTAAAAATTTCCTGGAAGCATGAACCTTGTAATGATTTCATATATTTTTATTGATTTTCTTACTGGAATTCTTTAACATGAAAAAGTAAATATGTATTTGATAGAAAATATTTTTTCTAAAGTCTGATTTATTCTTATAATAAATGAAAAGCTAGATTTTTATAATGATAGGCGTATTACCTTTGAAGATTTTGATCACTTAAATATAGATATAACCAAACTTTTTACAATAAAAAATAGATATTTTCCCATTATTTAAAAACAGATTTTCGTATATCTTTGGTTCTATGAGGTAAGAGGAAGAATTTCCCAAGCTCAGCACATAAAACTTTATGTGAGAATATTTTTGTTTGTTCCATGAGTTATACATTTTCGAGAAATAGAATAAAATTCCTCTAAGATACATAGCTGCCATAAGCAACTGAGTGCCAAATTCTTTGCTGCTAAATGCTCTACATGCATGATCAAGTTTGTTCTTATAAAAACTCTGGAAGGTAGATATCATTCCTATTTTATAGATTTAAAAAAATCTGCCTCAGAAAAGTTAACACATTTGCTAAAGATCACCTTGACACTTAAAAGTAATCAGTGGCCAAGGTTTGAGCCAAGGTTTGATCTTAGCTCCATCTATCTCAAGACTCTGGTCTGCACTATCAGACTCCCCCAAAGATTAAAGGCAAAACAATTTTCAATTTACCTAAAACACTGTTCAGTAATTCTCCCTGGACTCTGATATTTTTCCTTTGCTTTTACTTCAACCTATTTCTAGTAAGAGAAATAGCTGAAACTATAAAATGTGCTTTGTCTACACGTATAGTATATGGGAGGCAAAGAAAGATGCTTTATAAGACAACCAGTCGATGACAAAGCTGGGAATTAAAAGTTTTAATTTTACCCAGCTCATCAAATGCAGAATTGATGCATCTTTTTTTTGGTGAGGCCACTTTTCATATTTGAATCCAAGATAAGTGATTTAGTGAGATAATGTAATTTTCATTCATTGCCTCCAGTCTTTGATTAAAGAATTATAGCCTTGCTTTGAAAAGCAGGCATTTTTCAGTGACTCATTAAACTAATCATGAATTTTATTCCACTTCCTTTTGTAGTGGAACTCATGTCCTTAGGCCTTCTTTAAGAACGTCATATAAAACCTTAAAAATGCTAATATTAACAAGCATATAAACTGTGTTATAATAACCACTCTTAAAGAATTTACACAGACTAATGCATTCATGCTTATTTTCAATGACTATACATCAAGTATGTACAAGATTGAAGTTCCACAAAGCAAGACCTTCCCCTACACAGATGAAAAGTCAAGGGACAGAGGTGAGAGAAGTATCAACCCAGTTCCAACATTTAAGGACTGTTATGTGTCTAAGAAAAAAAAAGTGGGTTATTTCTCACTAATGGTCAGTTTCACTAAGAGTTTTTCCCGCCACTATCAGTAAATCTCAAAAAGGCCTGGCTTCTAGGAGGCAGTGGTCTGTTCAGTCATGCCTGAAGCTATTTTTCAGGTTAGTTACATCTAAAAAAACTTAGAGCAGCCCTGCTGAGTGCATCATTATCTGCTACTGCAGAGTGAGAGCCACAATTGTGCAACTAAGTGATGCAGGGTATAGACCTCAGCAATGAGTCTACCAGCATCTCAGTTATTACTAAAAAAGTCACCAGAGACATAACCTTGGACATTGGCAGTTTGCTTTTGGCAAAAACCTTGGCTTCCAACAGCTTTCTACAGCTGTTTAAAACACAGTTTACATATACCTTATTTATATAGTATAGACGAATAGTGTACATATAGAATAAAGTATCCTTAACTAACATTGTGTGGGTAGAATATATCTTTCTTTTTAATTTATTCCTTTTTCTATTCATCCAATTATGACAACAGCCTGGTATATCAGCTACATTCCTGGATATTCACTGGGGCACAAATGTAGAAAGAAAACTGATAAGAGAAATGTAGATTTTAATTAAAGAGCATAAAGTAAAGCATTTTTCCATGGTTAACAATAGAAATGCTTAGATTCTTCAGTTGGCCCCTTCACTGAATTTTTTTCTTCCTACTGTGAGACTTAATTTAAAATATAAAGGAATTCTACAGCTAGAAAGGTTTACAGAAATTGCTTATGAAATACATTGAGATGTGCATATTGAATATTAAGAAAGGGATCACAAAATGAAAAAAATTAGGGAAAATACAATGAATACTATAAATATAAGCATAGAGAAAACTATGTTTTGAGTTTCAGGGGAAAAAAAAAAAGCAAAATTAAGGTAATCAGAATCATCCAAAAGAACCATTGAACTCACTTATTAATCCTCTTGGATAACATTTAGTTTTGTGATTATTAATTGAAAATATTTATGCTATAATATTCACCTCACCTTACAAGCACGCCTTTTAATTTAAAAAAGTGTCTTTACAGTCCAAAGTATTTTTGTATGAGAATGATGTGCATACAGACATATACAATTAAATAATTACAGGGTAACCTTCGTCCCTCCAGCAAAACAAAACCTTAATGACCCATCTAAGCCAATCTAAATCTTAAAGACCTAAATAGTTGGACTTAAAAACTAGCAGACATCACAAAACAAAAGAAGATATATAACGTTTTCTGGGTTAGCATGAAAAGCGTCTTAATGTACTCTGTAGACAGTGAGGATTGAGGAAGCCAGGGCAATCTACCAGTGGCAACTAGAAACATCTTTCTCCCCAAATTTCCATAAAATGATAGTTCAATTTGCAATACAAATACAGAGATGTTTACTGAGTGAACCAGATAGGAAATGTATATGATTGACATTCACAAACTAAATCATTGGTTACTATCACATATACATTTTTATCAGACTTTCTATCACCCAAAGGAGAGAAGCCATACTTCTTATCATTTATTCCTTCAAGTGCACATACATCATTTAAACCTAATTTCCTACTATTTCTTCCTGGTACAGCCTCACTGAACTACTGTTATTTAATACTCCTGTGTCTTTACCCATGAAGTTTTCTCTCACTGAAGGCAATCTTCATCTGGCAAATTCCTATGCATGCCTTAGCATCCAAGTGAAATGAAATATCTCCTGTGAAGCTCTCTTTAAACCCCATAGATGGAGTTATCATTACCACCTGGATTTTCCCATGGCATTTTGTACATTCATTTTCTGTATCTCTTAGTAAACCATATGGTAATTACTTGGTTAATATTCTGCCTTCTTTACTAACAAAAGACAAGGTCATTCTTTTGTGTATCGCTAATGTCCAGTATAGGTTTTGGCACAAGATAATCATGATTATTTTCTTAAATGAAAAGTATTCCTTGTTAATTTCTTTATTCCATAATATACTTAATATTATCTTTACTTAATATAATATAAATGATATATACTTACTATCATTAATCATCAATAATATAAAATTACAGTTCATATTGAAAATAGCAAATTATCTTGAGTCCAAACCAGTAATGTTCAAATTAACATTTGGTTGAGTACCCTGATGCAGAAAATTGCCTCAGTTATTCAATACAGATGAGAAAAGGAATTCTTAATAGCTTATTAAGGAAAGGTTAACTTATTTCTGTCATGATATTAGCTGGAGTTGGGGAATAGAACAGTCCTTCATGTACTAATATTTCTAAAGTTATGGATCTGGCCCTCACTTTGGAATTTTTAGAAATGCGTCCTTTACCAACTACTACACTCATGCTTTCCTTCAGAGGGCAGAATTGCCAGCCACAGGAGGAATATTTGCAAATGTGGTGTGGGAACATTGGTGTGTTTGTAACAAGACTGGCAGATGCTAGTGGCATTTAGTAGTCAGAAGCTAGGGATGCTCAGTGTTCTGCAATGCTTGGTAAGCCTCACATAAAAAAAGAAATGTTTACCTAAAACCATAGTAGCACCTCATTACATATACTTAATAATTTAAGGGATTCAAGAATCATTTTGTATTGATTTTTATTACTAACTTCTGTAGCCTGGGTCACACTTTGGAAAACATTACAGTCTCATCATTAGTCTATGCCTGTAATGGAATTTCACTATTAAACACAATTCTTGGCCGGGCGCAGTAGCTCATGCCTGTAATCCCAGCACTTTGGGAGGCTGAAGCGGGCAGATCACAAGGTCAGGAGTTCAAGACCAGCCTGGGCAACATGATGAAACCCCATCTCTAGTGAGATACAAAAAATTAGCTGGGCGTGGTGGCACACGCTTGTAATGCTAGCTACTCAGGAAGCTGAGGCAAGAGAATCACTTGAACCCAGGAAGCAGAGGTTGCAGTGAGTCGAGATCATGTCATTGCACTCTAGCCTGGGTGACAGGGCGAGACTCCATCTCAAAAAGCACATAATTCTTAGCTAGAATTGTTAACTAAATGGAACTCATGTTGGAAAACCTAAGAGGAAAATGCATCAATTTTCTGCATTACTTTAGCACGTTTCCTGGTTACCATGTGACCAAGTAGAATTTCACTGATGGATTACTAATAGAAAGTATATTTGTTGCCCAACTTCCTTCCTTTTCTGTGTACGTCATGAAAACCAGCTGTTTTCTTTGGAATTGATTGGGTTTAGTTTTTCTTTTCTTTTTTTTCTTTCTTTTTTCTTTTTTTGTGGCAAGTAAGTTAAATACTGTGCATTAGTAACATATATAGGTAAGGTAATAAGGTGTTTCCAGAATTCCTTAATAAGTTTATCCTCTAAGAGAAAAGCAATAAAACCAACACATGAAATTAGTTGTATGTCATGTTTCCTTAAAAATACTGACTTTAAGTAGAGAAAAAAAGTTTAGTAATGGATTTTGTTACTGCTAGATCTGGATTTGAATCCTAGTTGCAAGCTATGTAGCAATGGGTGAGATTCTGATCTCACTTTTCTGTAAAAACTTCATAGGATTTATTTTTATTGTTGTTCAGGATTAAATAACATAATATATTTCATGTCCATAGCAAAGGGTCTGGTTCAGAAAAAAAATGGTAGATAAGATAATTCTTTTCAAAGAAAGTAATTACCTTAATAGTTGTATTTACATATCTGAAGAAAGACTAGGCTAACTAATGAAAAGATTGAAAGAGAATCTCAGTGTATATTAGTAATTGGCTAGCATTGACTTAAGGAGATAATTCTCTGATTCCTTTATTGTGGGCATTTTGAGTTGATTGACAGAACTATCCCAACTCTTGATGATTCCATCTGATAGGTTAAGGATGCTAGCCTCTACTATTATTTTTGTTTGTTTGTTTTGCCCCTTTATGATCATTTCCCTAACTGGGGTGGATATACTGACTAGATGACTTAACAGTTGGTTTAGTTGGCAGTCAGTCCTCATTATAAATCAACTTTCTATGCTGATCTATGGGGAGTTTTGTTATTGAAAAGTCTATTTCAGTAGATTTCAATCTGATCAATTGCAGATGCATTGACAAAAATTAAATTCCTGGAACTGTAAACCTATAGGTAGGACTCTAAGTTAACTATTTGTCCACATCTCACATGCAGAGGCCCTAATTAAGTGATAAGTTAGTCCTGCTTAGGAATCACCATCATTTTCTATAACTGCTACAAAAGCAGTAAATTTGAAGAAATTCCAAAATTTGACATCTACATTAGATCCTTTGACTTTATGTCCTAGTGGAATAGTTAAAACAATCTGAATTTGCTGCATTTATTGAATAGTCCTGAAGAGTCAAAGAAAGCAAAAATGGTAAGTCAGATGTCAGTTCTTAGGACTGGAAAATGAAGAGTCATTGGAACCTTTTATATGGAGAAAGGATAAGTGCTATTTTGGATTTGCACAGATAATTTGCATCTTGAAATTGATAATCTCTTTTGTATGAAAGTCTAATAAAATCTCATCTCTTCAGTTTCAAGTAGCACAGGATCAGAGCAGTAAAATAAATTGGAAGGAGCAGGAAAATGAGCAAATGGGCTTAACGTAGTTAAGGAAATAGAGAGAGAAACTAGTGAATCAAATTGCTCAACCTTTTTAATATGGACTGAATAATGACTAAGAAGAAGATGGTTTTCAGTTGGTTTTTGTGTATGAAACATAAACACCAAGGGAAAAGAGGTGTTTAACATAGAACAAACATGTATAAATAGAAAACCTGGTAATGAAAATGAGAAAAGGAAACTTTAGTGTCAATATCAAGTACATTTTTCTAAGCACAAGAGCTGCCTATTGGATTATTTAAATTGCTCATAAAAAAGGAAACCCAATAACTCATGTCTCAAGAAATATTTTAATCCAAAGCAAAAGTTCAATGAAACGAGGTAATTAAGTCTTTTTGGTTATATTTATTTTTATAAAAACTTTGGTTGCGACTTCTTGTAGTAAGCATATGCTTATCTTAGAAGTATAAAGTACTTGTGCAGGAGCACTGAGAGTCCTTATTGTAATAAGGTTAATTATGGATATATTGTTTGGTAGATATTGAAACAGGTAGGTAGGTAGGCAGACTAATTGAGATAGATAAATGGTTGAACAGACAGAAAAATAAATAGATAAAATAGTTTGTACCTTTCAAAAAATTAATTGATTTTTAAAGTCATTTAATAATTTCATAAAGAGTATTATGTTTTGGAAATGTATGCTATTCTTGTGAGCTTGGGGGTAAATGGCATACATCATTTCCAATGAGAAAAATATATCTTTTTCTAGGACATCTCAGATGTAGGTTTGTCAGGCCTATTACAGTGTTTCTCAACCCTAGCTACAAACTATAATCCCTTAGGATTCTTGTTAAAAATACAAATTCCCAAGATCTATTCTAACCCATTGAATAAAAATCTTTAAAGAGAAAGGCCTGTGAATGAGAAGTTTTAAAAAGTACTAGTGAGGTGCTTATATAAGATTTCTAGACTGTAACTACATCCATAGACAACATTCATAATGCCATCCATCATTCCGGGGATAAGAGTTTCAATCTATAAGCTTCTTCTGACTTAATTTTAGTCTTTGGAAAATAACTTGTATACTCGATCTCCTGGAGTGTATTTTCAGTTCAGTTCCCTAAGAAACAGTTGAAAGTCTACTATGTTTAAGCCTTTGCTAAGTGCTAGACAGATGGGGACAGAGTTAGAGGAGGTAGTAACAACAAACGACAATGACAACGAAAAACGGGACTCCTGCCTACAAGGAGTTTACTGTCTGGTTTGGTAAACTGAAATAACAAAGGCAAATTGAAGCCTATGTAAGACAGTGTATGTGGGTATTAAAGAAGTACAACAAGGATGTAAAGAAGATTGAGATCAGTGCTTGAGTTGCATCCCAGTTACAAAAACTGGATGGACTTCTGCATCTCATTTAGTCTAGTAGGGTGGATATTTTGCAGTGCAAACTTTTGAAAGGTAAGATTTTAATACCCAGGTATTAAATCCTCTGAAAGAAATGAACGCAATAGAGGCAGGAATGTGCATGAGGTGCTTTCTGGCCATCAAGGAGACCATCTAAGCAGAGCAATATGTCGCCTCTTCTCTTTTCTCCATCCTTCACTGCATTGTCACAGTGTTCTCTGAACCAAGATTACACAGAAAATTAGGCCATAGTAAGAAATGTTCTGCTCTTATGTGGGTTCAAAAGGTAGAGACATGAGAAAGCTTTAAGGGTTACTAGAAGCTCAAAGTGTGCAAGGAAGGCAAGGGTTGCACACAGTGGGGGTTGAATACAATGATAACTGCAGGGAGTTTCTGACACATGGGATAATCTGTAGTCTAAACTATGAGGTACTATGAATTTATTTGCATACTTTGGGTATTTTAGGCAGTTCTCTAATGTTGCAAAGTGGTAAGTAGCCTATAAAATAATATGTTTATATAGTATTTTCTAAGAACATCAAATTGTTTCCTCAAGACTACCACATTATCTATTTTTAAAAGATGAATTTTGATTTATAGTTAGAGTCAGGACTGGGTGTCTGTACTCTAATTCAGTTCTGAGATGTGCGTCTGACCTATTTTTGTGAACACTTGGAAAACATCTGCTCCAGATTTGAGAAAACCATGTGTTAATTTTTTTCTTCTCTCTCTCCTTCTCTCCCTCCCTCACTTCTCTTCCTCCCTCTTTCTCTCTACTCCCTCCTTTTCTCTCTCTCTCTCTCATCTTACTGAATGTGAAATTTGAACCAAGAGTCATTAAGCTTCCTGTCTTATCTGTTCTTTAAACAGTTTTTATACAATTTTAAATATTAAAAGGCCTTCTTTTTTTCTTTCACAAATAGCTTCAGCAAAAGTGGCAGAAACTAATTGATAATCTTACCCAGGCTCAATACTCCAGGATTCCTTGATCGAAATTCTTCCCCTTAAAACCCCTTTTCTCCCCCAGGCTATCCAGGCCTGGGGCTCTTTGGCTGATTTGCTCTGTGCTAAGGGAAACCCAGATCTCCATGTCTTTGGTGAGCAGACAGATGGGAAGGGCCACAGTTGTACAGCATTGTCAAAAATGATTTAATAAAGTTCTACTTTTGATTTTTAAATAGAATCTCAAGAGAAAGTATTTTCCCACTCAGCCTTGTGTGGTGCCATTCACAACAGAAGAACGCAGCCCTCATTGATTATGAACTGCCAGCTGTACCACTATCAGCCCCCTTCAGATGTAACTGCCTACAGGTCAAGAGCAAGCAGTCAGTCTTAAACTTGGCTTGGATAGTCAACTGAGGTTTTGCTGTCCCTGGGCCCTCAAATCCCTGCTTTCAGGATGTGTCAGAACTAGGAAGGAGAAGAGTCAGCAAAAAATTAGTAAATTCAGAATAAAAACTATAGAGTTATTTACCCTAAAAGAAACTAATAAAATAAACACACACTACTTAGACTAATCTAGCAAAAGACAGAGAAAGTACAAATATTGATTGTGGTTTGATAAAGAGGAAAGAATTGCAGCTATAGAGGAAATGAAATGTTTGAAAACCTAAAGTAATTGATTTTTTAGAAAAACATAAACTACCAAAATTTACTTAAGAAGTGGTAAAAATCTTAAATAGGTCAATAATCATAGAGCATATTAAGAATGTCAGAGAGCTACTTCCTGAAATATTGCCAAACTTAATTTCAAAGTTAAATTCTTTTATCCTTAAAGAAACACATAATTCCAAGGCCTTTTAGAGTATTTCAGGATAGAACAAAATTAAGGAGAATTCCTGATTATTTTAAAAGCCAGAGTAACACTAATACCAAATCCTGAGAAAGTAAACACTCAAGTGAGAAAATTGTACAAGTTTACTTACTATGATGAGTTAAAGAAAAACCTAATTAAGACCCAACAGTACATTGCAATAATAATATATTATGACCAAGAGTTGTTTATTCTTGAATAGCAAAGATGTTTTCATATTAGGAAATCAATAGCTATAATTCACTCTAGTAATAGATTGACAGACAAAAGACTAAAAACTCATTTAATATACACGTAAGAGGCATTTAATAAAATCCAACATTCTTTCCTCATAAAAATCTTGAATAAGTATGGATTATATTATGCTTTCTTAACTAAATGTGAATTTATATTTATACATATACACATGTATATACAAATTATATACACATACCAAAAAATCAATATAAAATAACAAAGGTCATATGACATTTAGATTGAATGGTAATATTTTAGAAGTACTGCAAATAAAGTCAAGATCAACTTAAGATTATCTTTTATCACCAGTGCTATTTAATATAATTCAATATGTGTCAACAAATATAATTAGACAATAGTATAATGACTATTTAAATAAAGAAGGAAATATTGTAATCATTTGAAGTTGATAGGATTTTGTTACTAGAAAACTCAAAACAATGAAATAAAATTAAAATTAATAAAACAAAATTAAAATTAATAAAACTTTTAAGAGTTTTTTTATATTCTAAATGATGACTCAAAAATTTACTGAAATAATCCCACCAATTATGGCAATAAGACTATAAAAATTCTTGACTAAATTTAATAAGAATTATAAAGGTTGTAAAAAGTATAAACTAATGAAGAATTGAATAGATGGATATTTTCAATTTTGGACTAGATGATTTAACGTTTTAAAGACACCAATATTTCCTACATTCATATAGAAATGAAATGCAATTCCACATAAAATACCAACAAAATTATTTTTAAATTGATTTAGAAGAAAGTGTCATGAGGGCTTAATAACCCTTCCAAATATAAGATATACTAATAGTGATTAATAAAGTATAGAACTGGCAAAAGAATAGGCAGATTAATGGATGCTATAATTTGGATATTTAACCTTCAAATCTCATGCTGAAATTTGATTCTCAATGTCGGAGTTGGGGCCTAGTTGTTTGGGTCGTGGGAGTGGATCCCTCATGAATAGATTAATGCCCTCTCTGGGTTTAGGGTTTGGGGAGGCAGTGAGGGATTTCTCACTCTGCTAGTTCCTAAGAAAGCTAGTTGTTAAAAAGAGCCTGGCAACTCTTGTCTCTCTCTCTCTTGCTTTCTTTCTTGCCGTGTGACCTCTGCACACATTGGCTCCTCTTTCATTCCGGCCCCGAGAGGAAGCGCACTGAGGCTGTCCCCAGCTGCAGATGCCAGCGTCACGGTTCTTTCACAGACAGCAAAACTGTGGGGCAGCCAACAAAGCTCTTGTCTTTATAAATTACCCAGCCTCAGTTATTTCTTTATAGCAACACAAACAGGATAAGCCCAAGTGGAATGAAACAAAAAGAGGTAAACTCACAATAAACCCAAATATATATAAGAATGCAACACGTATAAAAATGACATTTTGGATTAGTGGAAAAATAGCTATTTGTCAATAGGACAACTGGAAGCTTTTTGAAACAAGTAAAACTGGAGCTTTACTTAATTCCCTACTCAAAATTCAGAGTGGATCAAATAATTAAATGTAAAAAAAAAAAATGCAACATACTAGGAGCAAACTTAAATGGATATTTTTGAAACTTGGGGACAGAAAATGTTTGAAACATGACAAAATGTGAAAGACATAAAGAAAATAACCGATAAATCTAAATAATAAAAATCAAAATCACCTATCAGTCTTCCTTAAACAACATAAACTGATGGGCAACAACTTTGGAAGAAAAGAATTCAATATAATTAGAAACCCTAGGACTAATATGCATGATATACAAAATGCCTAGATATCAATGAAGAAAATATAAATAACCCCAATGCTCAATATTATTGATAAAGTTATGAAAATTCAATCAGGGTTCACTATTCATCTATCAGAGAAGCAAAATGTTTGCATCCTGTGATAAGACATTGATTGTTCCTGTGGGTTTAAATTTGCACAATTTCCCAAAAGGCAATTTCGCATATCTAGTAAAATAAATATCAATAATTTTGACCTATTAATTTGATTTAATTAACATTTGCATAAGTGCAGAAAGATGATGTATACTGAAAAATCCTTGTTACTTTTTTGGTCTAATTGTGAGGTACTGAAAATAGCCTGAGTCCCCATTAGTGAAGTTTGCACATATATGTTATGCTGAATGTGTATATATGGAGATAGATTTCTATATGCAGCAATAAAAATAATTCTAATACATACAAACCTTGTCTAGATTATTTATTGCTGTAACCCAGAGCCTAGAACATTACGTGCTTATTGATGTCCATTGCATTTCTTCCACATGGAATGAACAACAGTCTTGTAGTTACATTCCAAAAGTAAATGTTAAAATAGAATGCAACACAAAATCACATATTTGTAAAAAGTCTGTCTCTTCAACATTTGACCAAAGTGATTCCAGTGGTCTTTATTTCAGAAATTTCCCATTTCGAGTTTGTCAATTTTTAAATGTTTTCTAATTGTTAAAATAACCATGCAATGATGTGACTAAAATATTGAAATACAAAAAGAAGAGAGCACTCTTCTATCCCTTTATACCAGAGCTATGCTACTTGGTGTTATCTAAACTTACATTCTTTGTGATTAAATTAATAATTAAACAGTAAGATATTACAGTACAGACAGGGTGATATTATATCCTAGGAAGGAAAAAAGATGAACATGATTAAAGGATTTTCATTAAGGAAAGCAAATACAGTTGGGACAATGCTTACCTCAATTTCATGAATTAAGGTTTACTAAGCACTTTTACGTACGCATTCGTTAAATTATTATACTATTATTTGCACCATAGTGATGAGATGAATAATGCTTAGAAAGACTCATCATTTTTAATGGAGAATCAAGACTCGAACTTGCTTTAATACTCCATTCATTTGCTATAGCTCTGACAACCATCCTCATAAAGCAGGTGCCTCTAGCTGAGGAGACTATCTTTTTGGGTGATAGAGAAGACAGAAGGAAAGGAAGTGGGTTGGGTGAGGGAATACATATTTCTATCAAAGACGTAATTGTATAGTCTGCTATTTATTACTATGAGATTTTATGTACTTGTCATAGTTTTTGACCCATAAAGAAAAGTTGAGACATTGGGTCTTAATATTAAGACAGTGTTTTTCTACTCAAAATAAAGTTCACCCCCTTCTCTGTTGGGCCACAATTCAATTGAAAAGGTTATAAATCAAAGATGAACACATGCTGATCCAAATGGACATAAATATGCTATTTTCATTTCTGTACTGTTTGGTCTGCTTAGATACATGCCTATGAGTGGGTTTTTATTTATGAAGGCACAGGACAGATTGTATATTATTTTCCTGTAAGGGAGGAAATGAGGGTTTATTCACAGAGTACTGTGTTTCTGGGCATCAAAATTACTTTCTACCTATTAAATCCCAGTGTTTCCACAATGAAGAGAAAACCTTTGTGCTCTGATGAATGATAGTGTGCAATTTATAATCAAAGGTTATGAATTTCCACTTTGCAGCATCCCCTTTTCAGACACCTATGGACTTTCAATATATATTGCAACTACACTTACTCAGAAAATAATCTCATCCTAGTAATGCCCTAATAGGATTACAAGGAAGAATACAATGTCAGGTTGGAATGAGATAAAGTTTTTCTTGAATGAAGAAATTTAAAAAAAATCAAACTAGTTGTTTTATTTCTTATTTTTGGAAGAACATTTAGAAATAATTTGTTTTATTTTTGAAAAATCATGAATCACTAGCTGTTAGAAGGAAGAAGTGAAAATCACTGGTATATTGCAACTACTATTGAATTTTAATTCTCACCTGTGAATTCTAGTCAGAAATTCTTGTTATTGAAACTTTATGTATTGGTAGTTTATTGTAGACACATCTTTCTGAGAGCATTAAGACTCATTAAAGAAAAGGTAAGGAAAATATGCAAGCAACTGGCACATGGTGCTTTCCACCTTTGGGAAAACAAGGTTTTCTTGATAATATACTCAATTTTCTGTAAGAATCCAATTCTTCTATGCTTAGACTTCCAGCAAATTCAACAACCCTGGAACCCAGCCAGGAATCTAGAAGTCATGGCAAACAAGGTCTCAGAGAAGCCACATGCTGTGTGAAAGGGTCAGTTATGAAAAGTCATGCGTAGAAGAAAGTCCTATATAATTTCTTTAAGGTCTCCCGGCTTTTTAATTACACACAATCCTAGAAAGTCCTATTTCTTTATGTCTACTCCTGCTTTCCTCCACATTCTCTAGCCAATAGTCAGAATGATCTTTTTAAAACACAAAACTGATCACGCTACTTCCTGCTTGAAAGCTTTGGACATAAGATATGCCCAAGATATGTTTGTGGAAATGAAGTTTTTTTCTAAAATATGTTCCATGAACATGGCAGAATAAACATCAAGTCATATCTGTTTACAATTATGAGACAAAATCAGCCCTGGATTTAGGAAATAGTTGGTATAAGATTAATGCTATAGACTAAATGTTTCTTCCCAAAATTCCTGTTAAAATTCTAACTCTGAAGGTGACAGTATTAGGAAAAAATGCCTTTGGGAAGTGATTAACTCATGAAGTCACAGTCCTCACGAATGGGATTCCTTTCGTTATAAAATAGACCATAGGAAGTGCTTTCTTCCCCTCCACCATGAGAGGACACAGCAAGAAAGTGCAGTCTATGAACCAGGAAATGGGCCTTCACCAGACACTGAATCATCAGGCAACTTGATCTTGGACTTCCCAGCCTCAGAACTGTGAGAAATAATTTTCTGTTGTCCGCGAGACACTCAGCCTATGGTATTTTCTTATAGTAGCCCAAACAAACTAAGACAACTTGTTACTACTGATTTTAATCCTTTCTTTTTAATGAATTATTCACTGCAATAGAAAAGATCATTATCGAGACAAGTATCTAAGAAGTTTGGGGGATTCTATCTTTGTTTTCTGGGTCTAAATGATTTTTCTCATTTCCTCTTATGTACTTAATAGTTATATTTTGAGAATAATAATATCAGACATGCATGATTAGAAGGGCCAGCATATCCTCTGTAAACTGTGAGTAAGATCAGAAAATGTTACTCCTTTCAACGGAAATGTGATATAATTCTGTGAGAGTAACCCCATTCTAAGGAATGGTTTGTAAAAATGCAGTAGATCCAATTAGAATTGTTAAAGAACCTACTATGCACTAGGCAGTGTGGTAGACATTTTAAAGTATTGACTCTCATTCTATCACTGAATATCTACATCCAATCTTATGACACAGGGATTTTTAATCCCAGTTTTGCGAATGAAGTACAGAGAGGATTAACGTTTACTGGGAAAATAAGATGTCTCTAAAATCTCAGGTAGATGGAAACAATAACTGATGTATGCTTTTCTGTGATTTCATAAAGAAAGAGAATTTCTCATTTTCATTGAGTTGAGGAAAATGAAAATCAGAAAAGTATAATTGATCAGGATTTAGCCAATAAAATCCAGAGAAGAGTTACTATGTCAGGTAGATTAGAGCATACCAACTGCTAAAAATTGAACTCAGTAATGGAGCAAGAGTATATCTTTAGCCTGTCTGGATAAACTATAACAATAATAATGATGATAATAATGATAAGGATTATGTAAACTAATATTGTAACTTACTGAGGGCTTTCTGTGAATCAAACATTGGGAGTATGTTATATGCATTATCTTACTTAAATTTTACAACAATTCTATAAGGCAGTTATTCTTACATTTTTAGATGAGAAAACTGGAGCTTAAATGACTTAAAGAATTATTTTAGAGAAACATAAAATTTGAAATAAGGCTCTTATGATTCTAAACCCTGTGTTCATTACCTCTAATGAACATACAGCTTTAACAGCTATCCAAACTTCCCGTATCCCTGTCTTTGCTATAATTCTGTGCTCACCAGTGACCGCTTGGTTATACATTTCGTTTCCCAAGTACATGGCCCAGATACTGGCCTAGATAATGAATATTCAAGTTCTTTAAAGGTGGCCACCCTCATTGTACATAAAGCAGTGGCCTTTTCATTTATTTTTAAATTGACAGATAAAATTGTATGTATTTATTGTGTACAACATGGTGTTTTGAAATTTGTATACATTGTGGAATAACTAAATCTAACTAATTAACATGCATTACCTCAAAGTTAGTTTTGTGGTGAGAACACTTTCTATCCACTTTCTTAGGATCTCTCAAGAATACAATATATTATTAACTACAGTCACTATGCTGTACAATAGATCACTTGAACTTATTCCTCCTAACTGAAATTTTGTATCTTCTGACCAACATCTCTCCAACCCCCTCCCACCAACCACCCCATCTCTTGAAAATCATCATTCTTTTTTTTTTTTTTTGAGACGGAGGCTTGCTCTGTCACCCAGGCTGGAGTGCAGTGGCGTGACCTCGGCTCACTGCAAGTTCCGCCTCCAGGGTTCGTGCCATTCTCCTGCCTCAGCCTCCCAAGTAGCTGGAACTACAGGCATCTGCCACCACGCCCGGCTAATGTTTTGTATTTTTAGTAGAGATGAGGTTTCACCGTGTTAGCCAGGATGGTCTCGATCTCCTGACTTTGTGATCCGCCCACCTCGGCCTCCCAAAGTGCCGGGATTACCATTCTACTCTCTCCTTCCATGAGATCAACTTCTTTAGATTACACTTACGGATGAGATCATGCAGTTTGTCTTTCTCTGCCTGGCTTATTTCACTTAATATAATATCCTCCAGGTTCATCTACGTTGTCAAAAATGACAGATTTTTCTTCTTGTCATGGCTGAATAGCATTACATTGTGTGTAGTTACCATTTTATTTATTCATTTACTGATGCACATGTATGTTGGTTCTATATCTCAGGTATTGTTAATAATGTTACAATAAACATAGGAGTGCAGATACATCTTCAGCACACTGATTTCATTTCTTTTCGATTTATACCTAGTAGTGAGATTGCTGGATTATTCAGTAGTTGTACTTTTAGTTTTTTGAGGAACCTGTATACTGTTTTCCATAATGGCTCTACTACTTTACATTCCCACCAATAGTGTGTGAGGGTTTCCTTTTCTCCACATCTTCTCCAACCCTTGTTACCTTTTGTCTTTTTGATAATAGCCTTTTAACAGATGTGAAATGGATAACTCATTATGGTTATAATTTGCATTTCCCCAATAATTGGTGATGTTGAGTATGTTTTCATATACCTGCTGGCCATTTGTATGGTTTTTTTTTTTCTTGAGAAATTTCTATTCAGTTCCTTTGCCCTTTTTTAAATTGAGTTATTTGTTTTCTTGCTATTGAGTTGAGTTCCATATATATCTCAGATATTAATTCTTTATCAGATATATACTCTACAAATATTTTCTCCCATTCCCTAGTTTGCTCTGTTGATTGTTTCCTTTTCTGTGCAGGAATTTTATACTTTGATGTAACCCCATTTGTTTAATTTTGCTTTTGTTGCCTTGGCTTTTCGGTTTATGTCCAAAAAAAAAAAAAAAAAAGTCATTGTCGAGATGAATGTTACAGAGCTTTCCCCTTTATGTCTTATTCCAGTAGTTACATAGTTTCAGGTCTCACATTTGTCTTCAATCCATTCTTAGTTGATTTTTATATACAGCATGAGACAAGGGTTTAATTCCATTAGTGGCCTATTTAGATTACTAAACACCTGGAGTAAGTTTAGTTATTGTGACTCAGTCCCTTAGAGTCTTATTACACTGGGATCAAATTTAAAAATTAACTTTCTGAGATTGCAGAGTTGAACAGAGAGACAGACACTGCACCCATGCAAACTCCAGCAACTAAGATAGTCTCTTTTTAAACATTGTAGTAATTTATAAACACAGTAATGTTCTTACATTCTGTAGACACTTCATGGAAAGTTTTCTGATGAAGTACCCCACCCACACCCCATTCCTGCTAAGTTCATCAACAGGAATTTTCTTCAGAGGAGACTTTTACTTTAGAAGCAAAAAATTCTATAGTGTTGTATTAGTCCATTTTTACACTGCTGATAAAGACATACACAAGGCTGGGCAATTCACAAATAAAGAAATGTATTGGACTTACAGTTTTACGTGGTTGGGGAGGTCTCACAAACATGGTGGAAGGTGAAAGTTATGTCTCACATGGTGGTAGACAAGAGAAGAGAGCATGTGCAGAGAAACTGCCCTTTTAAAAACCATCAGATCCGGTGGCTCAAGCCTGTAATCCCAGCACTTTGGGAGGCCGAGACGGGCGGATCACGAGGTCAGGAGATCGAGACCATCCTGGCTAACACGGTGAAACCCCGTCTCTACTAAAAATACAAAAAAAAAACTAGCCGGGCGCGGTGGCGGGCGCCTGTAGTCCCAACTACTCGGGAGGCTGAGACAGGAGAATGGCGTGAACCCGGGAGGCGGAGCTTGCAGTGAGCTGAGATCCGGCCACTGCACTCCAGCCTGGGCAGCAGAGCGAGACTCCGTCTCAAAAAAAAAAAAAAAATAAAAAAAAAAAAAACCATCAGATCTCATGAGACTTATTCACAATCACAAGAACAGCATGGGAAAGACCTGCCCCCATGATTCAGTTACCTCCCACCAGGTCCCTCTCACAACACGTGGGAATTCAGGATGAGATTTGGGTGGGGACACAGTCAAACCATATTATTCCTCCCCTGGCCACTCTCAAAACTCATGTCCTCACATTTTAAAACCAATCATGGCTTCCCAACAGTCCACCAAAGTCTTAACTCATTTCAGCATTAACTCAAAAGTCCACAATCAAAAGTCTCATCTGAGACAAGTCCCTTCCACCTATGAGCCTGTAAAATCAAAAGCAAGTTAGTTACTTCATAGATACAATGTGAGTAAAGGTATTGGTTAAATACAGCCATTCCAAATGGGAGAAATTTGCCAAAACAAAGGGGTCACAGGCCCTATGGCAGTCCAAAATCCAGCAGGGCAGTCAAATCTTAAAGCTCTGAAATGATCTCCTTTGACTCCATGTTTCATATCCAGGTCATGCTGATGCAAGAGGTGAGTTCCCATGGTCTTGGGCAGCTCCACTCCTGTGGCTTTGAACGATATAACCTCCCTCTCGGCTGCCTTTGTGGGCTGGTGTTGAGTGTGGCTTTTCCAGGTACATGGGCAAACCATTCTGGGTTCTGGAGGACAGTGGCCCTCTCCTCATAGCTCCACTAGGTGGTGCCCCAGTAGGGAGTCTATGTGGGGGCTTCAACCCCACATTTCCCTTCTGCACTGCCCTAGCAGAGATTCTCCATGAGGGCCCGCTCCTACAGCAAACTTCTGCCTGGACATCCAGGCATTTCCATACATTTTCTGAAATCTAGGCGGAGGTTCCCAAACCCCAATTCTTGACTTCTGTGCACCCACAGGCTCAACACCATGTGGAAACTGCCAAGGCTTGGGGCTTGCACTCGCTGAAGCCATGGCCCAAGCTCTACATTGGCTCCTTTCAGCCATGGCTGGAGCAGCTGAGATGCTGGGCACCAAGTCCCTAGGCTCCTTGATGCAGCACAGGGACCTTGGGCCCTGCCCAAAAAACCACTTTTTCCTTTTAGGCCTCTGGGTCTGTGATGCAAAGCACTGCCATGAAGACCTCTGACATGCTCTGTAGACATTTTCCCCATTGTATTGGGGATTAACATTTGGCTCCTTGTTACTTATGCAGATTTCTGCAGCTGGCTTGAATTTCTCCTCAGAGAAACAGTTTTTTTCTTTTCCATCATCTTGTGGGTTGCAAATTTTCTGAAATTTTATGCTCTGCTAAAACTGACTGACTTTAACAGCACCCAAGTCACCTCTTGAATGCTTTGCTGCTTAGAAATTTCTTCTGACAGATACCCTAAATCATCTCTCTCAGGTTCAAGTTCCACAACTCTCTAGGGCAAGGGCAAAATGCCACCAGTCTGTTTGCTAAAATGTAAGAAGAGTCACCTTTGCTTCAGTTCCAAACAAGTTCCTCATCTCCATCTGAGACTACTCAGCTTGGATTTTATTGTTGATATCAATATCAGCATTTTTAGTCGAAGCCATTCAACAAGTCTCTAGGGAGTTCCAAACTTCCCTACATTTTCCTGTCTTCTTCTGAGTCCTCCAAACTGTTCCAACCTCTGCCTGGTACCCAGTTTGAAAGTCACTTCCACATTTTTGAGTATCTTTTCAGCAGTGCCTTACTTTAATGGTACCAATTTACTGTATTAGTCCATTTTCACGCTGCTAATAAAGACATGCCCAGTCTTTCCATATGAGTGGGGAGGCCTCACAATCACAGCAGAAGGTGAAAGGCACGTCTCACATGGTGGTAGACAGGAGAAGAGAGCTCCTGCAGGGAAATACCCTGTCCCCCTTTTATTATTTTTTTTAACAGTCAATGATAGGATTTTGTTTTTTAATTGTCTATGTAGACATTTAAATTTCAGTTTAGTGTGAATCCCAGCTGTCCTTCCTAATTGCCACAGAAAAAAGGATGAGTTTTTGTCCTTTGTAGGGACATGGATGCAGCTGGAAACCATCATTCTCAGCAAACTATCGCAAGAACAGAAAACCAAACACCGCATGCTCTCACTCATAGGTGGGAATTGAACAATGAGATCACTTGGACATAGTAAGGGGAACACCACACACCAGGAAATTCCCCTTTTTAAAACCATCAGCTCTCGTGAGACTTATTCACTGTCACAAGAACAGCATGGGAAAGGTCTGCCCCTATGATTCAATTACCTCCCACTGGGTCCCTCCCACAACATGTGGGAATTCAGGAAGAGATTTGGGTGGGGTCACAGCCAAACCATATCAAGTGCCAATAAAGAGTTCTCAGGTAAGAAAGAACTAAAGGAAGGTCAGAGAAAGGTGGGCTCTTAAAGTTGGTCAGGGAGTCTGAAGACAAAAAAAAGCAGACTTCCTCTCTCCCTAGCCTTTTCTTTCCTCTGCATCTCACATGTCTTTCCTTCAGCGTGCCCCCTCCTCTCTCAAAATTGGATTAAAACTCAATCAGGGTTCAGTGGAGCAAATCTAATAGACAAGGATGTGGGTGGGAGGGAGGCTTGTATTATGATATCCCTAGGGTAACAATGAAGAGCTACCCTGGCACAGACAAGAGGGGGTTGCCCTTCCAATTGCTATTTCCACTTAGTGCTCCTCTGCATGGGTGCACAGCAGCTTCGAAGGATACCCTAAGGATGAGTTTCACAGGGGAAGAATCTGACTGTGCATTCACAAAACAGCTGAAAAACTATCCTTCACAAAGTATGTACCAAGGAGGAATTTGTTCGTTCAAATTTTTACTTCCATTGTAAACACTGAAAAAGGACTATTTTGAAAAACATGGCTTTATTTATTTAGGCTTTCATCATTCCTTTATTCTGTTTCAGAGCAAAGAGAAAACTAAGAATAGAACAATAAAAGCCAAAAGGAAGCTATACACAGACCTGTATACAAAAAGGCTAGATTTGAATGACTGCTAGATTCTTAAACAACTCACATTTTCATGCCTGATTTGAGTGGATGACAGACTGCTTTATAAGGTATAAAAATGATGATTATGAATATTTTCTTATTTTGTTACCTTACTTGTTAATTAGTTTAAAATATAAGAATTTTAGTTTGTTTTATGAATTATTTTAAAAGGTGAGCTAGATACTATTTTCCCATAAGTATCATAATATTTGAGGTGAATTAACAGAGAATTAAAATACTGAAACTGTCACTGAATATTTTAATGTTAGTTAAAATCTCCTTACTGAAAAAATGTAACTAGCTCTTTGTTTCAAACAAATTTTAATTAACACATGTGCAGCTTTCATTTTTTCTTCTTTTTAAAAAACCATTTAATAAGCATCTATAATTTTCTGTTTCTCAATTTTCATTTTTAATTGACAAATAATAATTATATATATTTGTGGAGTACAATATGATGTTTTGATATGTACTTACATTATAGAATGATTAAACCAAGCTAATTAATGAGTCCATTTTTATCTGAGATAATTGCTTTACAAACCAGTTTTCCGATACTAAATTTTCTTGGATTTCGTACTGAATAATTATGAAAGAAAAGATTAGTGTAGAAATCCAAATGAAAATTTAAATTCCTTTATAGCCTTCTGGGATTTCCTGACATTATCTGGAACTCTGATAAGCAAGAACCAAATGGCATGTTTTCTGTTTTACCAGATTGCTTAACTAACAATAAACAATAAACATTATTTCAAATACAGTTCAAATATTTTTATAATTGAATACAGTTTCTTTGCCTTCTCTTAAAAGGCAACCTATTACCCATAGTTATAGAGTAATTGAGAATTTTTTTAACTAAAAAAGTCTGATAGATGTCTGTTCAACAGAGATAACTGATTTGGAAATCCTAACCCAAACTGATTATACATGAGTTTCCTGTTTCTATGTTTCTATGAGTTATACATGAGTTTATTGTTTCTATGATTGCCAAGATGATGTTGTGATTGCCAAATTATTAGTAAATGTGCTACCTTATGCAAAGGAATCTATAGCAACTATGAAAAAAAATTAGTGACTCAAGAACATTAAGGTTAATATACGCATTGTCTAATGTTCTGCTAGGTAAGAGACATCTGTTGAACTAAGCAGGTCAGTGCATCTCTTGTACTAATTGGAGTTGACTAGACTCCAGTAGAAATAAGACCATCTTATGTGATATCTTGAGAAAGAGCCTGAGCTTGCATTGATATCTGTGTCTCCCTCATTAAACAGAATAATGACCCTTGGACCCATCATATTTAAAAAATAAAAGAAACGGGAGAAACTGAAAGAAGAATTCTTCACTGTCAAATTATTTATTGCCTCTCCTGTGTGGAATAAAATGGACAAAATTTCATCCTAATTACCTGCTACCTTTCTGTTCCTTTTATATCAGTCTACACACATCAACTCATATGTCCAGACTCTCCCATAAAAGAAAAAATTCAGAATCTCTGTCCTTTCTACTCCCTTCCTGATCCCCTTCTGCTCTTGCTCTTCATCTCTGTGATTTTTCTACCAATATGCATTGTTAATTACTGCATTCTTCTATAGCCATTCATTTATTCACTATTTATTAATAGCTTCTAAAGAGTAAAGAGCAGTAACTTTTTCCCTATTTTTTTTTTTTTTTTTATTCTATCCTCAGTGCTGGGAACAGTGTCTGGTAACAGCAGACAATAAATAGTTTCTAGATAAATGAATAAATAAATGAACTGAGTGTCAGGTACTACACTGATTTCTGCCTCTCGGCTCCATATCTCAATTTCTTAGCTCCATATCTCAATTTCTTAGCTCCTCTTGCCCACCAGGATTTCACTATTCTCTCAGTTCCCTTCTTAGCATTTGGGACATCCATGCTCCTGAACAGTGTTCGGTGTTACCCAGCCTTCCAATTCTGACCTCTGCAGTGGTTCCTGGTGGGGACTTCCCAAAGTGGCCTCGGCTCCACAGAACATCTGCTATTGCATCATTAACCAGACCAATACTCCTGCCAAAGGTTGAAGAACATGGAGGGCAAAATTCAAAGAATAACATGAACACATACTACATTTATAGGGTGAAATTATTCCTAATAGCTTTAAGTTGTATAAATTAACTTTGCTATTAATTGTTGATACCAATGGTCAGTAAGATTTCTCAATAATATCCAGTTGGGTCTTAGGCCTCTAGGACTACTTGGGAAAAAGCAAGGGGGTAGTAGGAGATAAAGACATTTGGATATATAATGCCAAGGGTATAATTAAGAGGAAAATAATTGTTGGCAATGACATTTTAGTATCTTTTTTACTATCAATATTTCATTGTTATTTTGCCTTTGAAAGTGCAAAAGATATAAGTGTAATGACAATTTTTTAAATTCAGTAATAAGTGAAATAAGTATATAATTTAAACACAAACTTATTAAAAATTATTTGGTACAAGTGTAAGCTAAAAGATAGTATTAGCCTTATTTTTATTGATGGAAAAAATAAGAAAGAGAAACTGAGTGGGCCTCTTAAGGGTAAAAAATAGTATAATTCTCCATCTCCATTTATATTGAAAATAGAATGAGAAGGATTCATGTGTAAAGGAAACCAGCTAGCATAATGTATGTCTTATGTTATCAAGTAAGATGCAGAATTCAGTCACCTATAATCTAGTATCTATGATCTAATAAGAAGATCCTATGAGAACATTATCAAATCATACTTCAGAACTTTTGCTCTTCAGGTATTTTCGCCATTTCATTTCGTCCCGGTAGAAGCTAACTCACTCAACATTTTCTAATTAATTTAATAATACTAGTAAATACTTCATGTATGTAATCACTAGCCAACAAAAAAAAATTAACAAATTTTCCAGCGTTTCAATGCTGTCCTTAAAATGGTTCATTAATATATTTTTATAGCAAAGTAGAAGTCAAAGTCTGAGACATCCAGGAGGCACTAACAGTTTGCAATGATTTCAAAATGTCTTTAAAATTTTGTCTTATATTCTAAAAATGCAAGCACAATTTCAATTAATTTCCATGATATATGCATATATTGCCTGCGTTCCTTCAGGCAAATGCCAGAAACCAGTACCAAATTAGGCAAAAAGAAACTTATGAGAAAATGCATAAAAACGAAAGACTCAGTCAGAGGCCATTTCTGTCAGGCAAATGAAAGACTCAGTCAGGGGCACCTTCAGTCACGGACTTGAATAATATTGTTTGTTCAATAAACCTTCAATCTTGTAAGTTTGCTTACTTACATAACTGGTAGTTCCCATATCTCACATCTTCTGTTTTTGGCATAAAGAAGGTAGTTTTTCATGTCAGAGTCTGGGTGAAAAAATCACAGGGAAAGGCTTTGATTCATCTAACTTGGGTCAGATTTGCACTAGATCAATCAACTAGAGCTAAGGAGGCAGAGATAGGATGTAATATGGAAGCCCTCTCAGAATCATATGGTGTCAAGAGGAATAAGTCTCTTCAATGAAGGTTAAAATGCTTAAGAGATCAAACAACAGCAATAGTTATTCTACTACATTGATAACTTTAATATAAAAGGTTATAATTTACTTACTATGGATTCAAATTTGTGTTTTAGGAAGATGTTTTATATTTTTTACTAATTATGTGTACATCCTTGTGTACTACTTCCTATTCTGGGAGATGGTTGGATGATGACAATCTTAGCGGGGTGCTAAGATCCTAGTATGTGGCTGTAGAAATTATTACTTACATGGGACTTAACTTGGACATGATTGTTCATGTATGCTAGTGCAACAAAAATATGGTATAGCATAGTGAAGTTGATGTAGAGATATGTAAGGTAAGAAATTTCCAGAGAGAATGAAATGCTTGAGCAAAGGAGCAGAAGTCTGATACTAAAATTTTTTAAGTGTATTGTTAAAACATGGTGAGAATGAACTGGAGAGAGTTGCTTGCAGGAAGCTATGTGCTTGAAAACTCTAAGTAACAGATTAAGAAGTGTGGATTTTATCTTTTGGCAAGAAAGGTAAATTAGAAATTTAAAAGCTAGAGAAGGTTATATTCATATTTGTGTTTTGGAAAACAACTCCAGCAGGAGTGTGTGAAGTTAATCAGAGGAGCAAGAAACCAGATGCAGAAAACAATTGTATAAGTCAATTATAAATATTCCAGAAAAAGGGGTTAGTTATTTCTCAATTTGAGGAGGCATTGAAGGTATCAGTAGAATCTACTGCAGATTCTACAGTAAAATGAGAGTTAAGAAAGAGGGAATAGCCAAAACTGAGGGAGACGTTGAGTGTATGAGTATGAACAGCATGACAAGAGGTTAGTAATAGCTACACACTGATAACATGAAAGCAATGTAATATGAATGCAAAGTCTTTGTTATTTTTAGAATATATATGAAAGATATTTGAAACAATCCAATAATTTAAAATTTTTCAAAGGATAAAAATGCCTAAAATGCATACAAAAATAATCTATAGAACTTAGAAAGGAAGTAAGATAGGAAGAATTGAGTCACATGGCCTAGGAGCAATGAGTGATAGATAATACCATATACTCCACCTTTCAATGACTTTTTTAGTTGCTCTGAAACAAAGACAAAAATAAATAAAAATAAGAATACATGGTCAAAGACTCACCAAGAAAATCAAGAGTACAGATTATGACACCAAGTTACTTTTTTCTTTTTTGCAGATGACAGGGTCTGTTTGATTCAATAAGCATCACCACACACCCTACATCTACAGCCCAATTTTCTGCCTAAACGAGATGCAACTTGCCTATTTACAGTTCACTGGACTTAGTTAAAACTCTAATAATAATTGTTCAAATGATTTAACTTCCTAATATAACCAGAAACTCTTCTGCAATAGCCCAGAATTAAAATATCTTTTGGCCCTGGCTTGTAACATTGATCAAGATGTAAATAGGTCACAGCTTGTATTTGTTCAGGAAATAATTCTGTCTGCAATTTTTTCTAAAGTCAAAAATATAAATTAATTAGGAGTAAATTTTCTCTAAATATTGGAAACTATTTTTGGCTTACATGTAATGAAAATAAGTTAATAATAAACTGTAATAGAATGGTATTATCACTTTGACAATTTTTAAGAAGTATCTGTTACCTATCTATGTTGTTCATTTCATCCTAACTAGAGGTGACTATTTTGACATCTGAAGGTGAGCTAAACTCGGGACTCATGTTCTTTTATATGGTAACTTACTGGATATTTACAGATCACTGATAATGTGCTATACTAGACACTGTGGTAAAATATAAGATGATCATAATAACTATATTAACAAAATATAAATTTGTTTAATGTTACTACTTGCCAGAAACTATCCTAAGATTTTTCCATTTATTTACTCATTTACTTTTTGTAAAAATGTTATGAGATCTGGAAACTTTTATCTCCATCTTAGAGATAAAAATACAGAAAGAGAGCAAGTAAGTAATTTTTCCAAGAATACACAGCTAGAAAGGTAATCCAGGTAATCTGTCACCAGAGCCCAACTATGGTCAAGGATGAAAAATAATGAACTATATTGGAGCAGTACAGATAAATGTCTTGAGAGTACAAAGGAAGCAAAGGTCACCTTGATATCAGACAATCTGAAAAGTCATCAGGAAAGGTGCTACTTGCAATACATCTGTACTGCTTTACACCTTTGAGCTGGCCGGTTCACCCCTATATATGTGGCTAGCATGATGTCATTAGGGTAAGTTATTGGTGTCTTCCCAGTTGGTTCCAGCCCCCATTCTTGAACTGCTCCTTTAGCCCCCTTGCACTTTCCTCCTGACAGGTTCTACGTGTCCTTTGCTTCCTATGTCTTACTTTGTACACAGATAAAGGGTTCCCACTCATCACATCGAATTATTACTGGATATCACTGCTCCATTAAAATTTTTGGTTTTTCCACTTGAGTATGACTACTACAAGGCCTTTGGGCAAGTTTCTCTTTGAGTCACTTGAACTCTGATGCAGTGAAGCACCAACCTCATCTCTGGGCAATACCTAGATTAGGTTGTTCTTCCTGCCAATTAGTTTCTAAAACAAAAATTAGACATATAGGCCTCTTAATCTTTTATTGTTGCTGCTTCCATTTTAGGACACTTTACATGCAAATCCAGATGCCTAAAATAAGGACAAATACAGTCACAACATTTACAATTCCTTTAAAGAACATTTTTTTTTTTTTTTAAATGAATCATTTGTTCAAATCAGAAGTGAATCAGTAGTGTGCTTTGGTCTCTTTCATGCTAAACCTTTGTTAATGGTACACTGAATTTTGTTTCTTCACTGAACTTCTACCTCAGAGACCCTATGACATGCTGGGCAGATTCAGGGATTGGGGGAGGTGAAGAATAAAAGGATGGGAGGTAATTCATTGCTGTCCTTCCACTAATTACTCCCAGGTGCCTGGTTTTCTTTGTTCAGACCATATAGTAACTTAACGGAAAAAACTGTCCTCGTGGATTGCAATCTCAAATTCATTATTACCATGCTATTTCCCGTTCATTTTTAGTTTTAAAGCAAGGAAAATAAGAGCAAGAAAATGCATTCTGAAATAGAAAATTATTGAACCTGTAAAGCTTGTGGTTTTCCTCATAATTGTTTTTCCCTTTTTCCTGATTCCTTTTGAACTGGTATATTTTTCCTAGAGAAGCTAAGGGAGGCTTCCATTCAATGGTTTTAGTTAGTTTCCCTTCTCAATTTACCAAATCTTACCTTACTAAAGGAATTTCATATTTAATGATTAGAATATCGATCACTAAATTTGCTAGCTCTGAAAACACAATCTGTTTTATATATCAATAAGAATATTTTGCTTCAGAATCCTAGCAATAGGAACACAAAGCAAGGAGAAAAGCAGAGCTAAAAGAAAAAATTCTCAAAAGGAATTCAACAAAACTCACACTTACCAAACACAAAACCACTCAACACATCAATAATATACCCTCTACTCTGTAGACATCACTTATATCTGGGTATGACTCATAACAGAGTTGCCTTTCAAAAGATACTTAAACAATTTTCATTCATGCATGCATTTACTCATTCATTAAATATCTGCCAATAACTAAGTACCAGTATAGGCAAAACACTTTGCTAGGTACAGGGCATATAAGGATGAAAGAAACCAACCAACCAGCCAACCAACCAACAAACGAAAAACCATAGCGTTTGTCTACAAGAACACCTAATCCAAAACAACTAAAACACAATCTATCATAAGTCGTAGATGGTAGAGTTGAATAACTTGTTTTCTAGAGCCAGATTGCTTGTGTTCAACTCCAGACTTGCCCAGTGCTACTTACCAGCACTCTAAGCCTCAGATTCCTCAGTGGGAGGTGCCTACCCAATGCGTTTGTTATGGTTAAATGAGATAATGTGCACAGCCATGAGACATTCAAATGACATCATTCACTGGAGGGATGATCTTTTTGTTTAGTGTTAGAAGGAAGCTTAAGAATGCTTTATGGTATTTATGTTGGACAGTGAAGGAAGAATATGATTTTAACTTACTGAGATGGGGCTGGAAAGAGTGTACAAATGCACAAAAAGACTTTTTTTTTATTTAGAGAAGAGAAGAAGTCTTCTCTTGACATTGTAGAACTTGTACAAATGTCTAGAATTTGACACTGTACAAATATGTATTGGGGCTTTCTGTAACCAATAACATTATTGATGATACTTCCTTTTTTTTTTTTCCTGGAATTCCAAAGTTGGGTCTTTATTTCTTGGCAAAATCAAACCAAACCAAAACAAAACAAAAATAAAAACAAACAAACAAACACAAACAAACAGAGTGAATTTTTGGATTCTATTGATTCCACCTGTCTACTATTACTCTTACTCCCATTACTCTGTGCTATTTCACATACCTACTAAAGTATGACTCTTCTGGGGTTTCTATGAATGCCACAGATGGTCAATGAGAACTCTCATCAACCTGCAGCCAGAACTCAAACCTCTCGAAGTTCTGTGTGACTCTGGGAATTTTTAAGCATAATAGTTCCTAGTTGGCATTTTTCCAGCCTGTAGAATCTCAGTCTATGGGTACATTCAAGGAAATGTATATGCAGATTCCTGAAGCTTTTACTTAATTAATATAACCCCCCACTTCTTTCCCTCCAGCTTTCTTATCCTGCAAATTCCAGCAACTTCAGAACGCTGAAAATCTGCTTCTACTCAACTTTTTAAGATTGCCATGCTCTGTTAGGGATCCCCATTTCTGCGCCATGACCAGTAAAGTGCCTTTAGGCATAAATTCTGTGATCCTTAGGCTTACCTTGCTCATTTCCCTTCACTAAGAGAGCCCAGTCTTTCTCTGCTGTCTAATATTTTTGTTTGTTTGCTTTTGAGACAGAGTTTCCCTGTTGCCCCAGCTGGAGTGCAGTGGCGCGATCTCGGATCACTGCAACCTCCACCTCCAGGATTCAAGCGATTCTCATGCCTGAGCCTCTTGAGTAGCTGTGATTACAAGCATGTGCCACCACGTCTGGCTAACTTTTTTTTGTATTTTTAGTAGAGGCGGAGTTTTGCCATGTTGGCCAGGCTGGTCTGGAACCCCTGTTCTCAAGTGATATGCCCCCTTCAGCCTCCCAAAGTATTGGGATTACAGGCATGAGCCACTGCACCCCATGTATTGTCTAATTTTTAAAGCAGTTGTTTTCTATTTTTGTCCAGTTTTCTAGTTGATTATGGTAGGATAATAATTCTTGTTCTAAGTTACTGCATTATGGCTGAAGCAGAAGTTGCTCAAATTGGCATCCTATAGATAAAAGAGCCCAACAGATGATTCTAACAGAAAGCCAGATTTGCAAACAATTCGATGGGCACAGTGGTCATCTCCTTCCCCACACATTGGGGAGGCTTCTTCATAGAAGTGAGGAGATGAGGTTTTGCCAGCCAGAATCGCCTCAGCCCTTTTTTGGTAACCATTCCCAATTTTTCCCTGAGAGGTCATGTTCATACCACTTCATCCCTGAAAAGACAATTTCTCTGGCCACAGTGACTTGATTCTCTCAAACTTACGCTGGTATTTCTGGGAGAAAACTCCCCTTCTTGCTACCTGGAGGAGAACTTGGTGTGCAGTGGGAGTGTGGTGATAACATCATTTGTGCCCTGACTCCTACTGAGCCTAAAGCCAGATCTACTCCTGGATATTTTAGGTCCATTAGCCAATACAGGTTTTGATTAAGCCATGGTTTCTATTTTATTTTACTTGTAATAACTGGAGCAGGAATTATGTCTTATTTCAAAAATCATGAAGTCCTGATGCCTACTGTAGGGCTCTGCACATCTGGGGTAGTGTGAAAATAGCAACAGGAAGGCTTCTTCAGGAAAAATAATCTAGAAACTAGAAAAAATTGTTTCCTTTGCCCTCCAGTCTTTAGAGTCAAATTTGCTAAATTTAAGAGTTCCAACCTCATGTGTTTGTTAAGTAGCTAAAGCACTTTTTATAACAGGTGTTATTGTTTCATTTATTCTTAATTTACATTGCTAATAGCCTGCTTTTCAAAGGCATGTACTTGGTTCTAAATGACTATAAATTAGTTTTCAAAATGGGCAAGTAACGTATGTGCAGAGCCATGTGTATAGGACAGACATATGACACATATTGCTCTAAAGGTACATACAAATGATTATATGAATGGCTGATGCCGAGGCCTAAAGATCTGTGGAACCCATATTGTATTAGAGTCCTTGTAACATGCATGTATTACAATTGGGACAATAAAAATAGGTAATAAATGAAGTTGTCACCTCCATTTTCACACAGTGGGAGTTGTATTCACAAAAGGCACTGGAATGACTGTGTGTGGCTTTGCCACCCAGCATTCCTTCATACATTTCTCAGTAAGTCAATGAATGAATGAATGAATAACAAGCACTTACTGAACAGCTGGTCTGTGCCAGGTACTATGTTAACTGCTTGATATATCTTATTTACAAATGAGCCAAACATCTGCACCCATGAATTCAACTCTTTCAAGCTTTTGATAGGCACACACACACGAACAAACCACCAAAAACAATATTCTGACTAATATATGGACTAAATATTTTGTAGAAATTTTTAAAAGGTGTGGAAACTTTTATTATTTTAATTTTTAATTTGTATGCTTTAACAACCCAATTCACTCTCCCACATAGTTGAGGCAGCAGCATGTAGAACAAACACACGTGATCAAACTCAAACCATTATTCATACACTGAGTTAGTTTTATGCTAAAATTGAAATATTCTTTAAAATGAGTAGAACTGAGGAAAGTTGGTAAAAAAATTTTTATAGGATATATTCATTTTCACTGTATTTAAAGTACAGTAGTTCAGAATTTCCAATCAGAATAAGAATGAGGCTTTTAGAAATCAATACTTTATGAAAGCAAAACCAGAAGAAAATATATTCAGTAATAACCTATCAATAAGTATAGGAAGTCTAACTTTATTCTTTTTTTTTTTTTTTTTTGAGACGGAGTCTCGCTCTGTCACCCAGGCTGGAGTGCAGTGGCCGGATCTCAGCTCACTGCAAGCTCCGCCTCCCGGGTTCACGCCATTCTCCTGCCTCAGCCTCCTGAGTAGCTGGGACTACAGGCGTCCGCCACCTCGCCCGGCTAGTTTTTTGTATTTTTTAGTAGAGACGGGGTTTCACCGTGTTAACCAGATGGTCTCGATCTCCTGACCTCGTGATCCGCCCGTCTCGGCCTCCCAAAGTGCTGGGATTACAGGCTTGAGCCACCGCGCCCGGCCTAACTTTATTCTTTAAAAACATTCACTAACATATCCATTCAACAAATATTTATCAAGTGCCTACTATGTGCCCAGATACTGTTCTAGGTTCTGATGTTACATAGTGAATAAAATGGACAAAATAAGTATCTTCCTGGAGCTTAACATTTATTGAATGGACATATGAGAGGCAAATAAACAAATAAGTATAGTGCATAATCAAGAGCATAGAAAACACACAGCATGGGAGCCAGAATTGAGAAATGGAAAGGTAGCTGGAACGGATAGTGGGGTAAAGAATAAGCTGTTTTATTTATTTCCTAGATGAGAGAAAGATTGGCTAAACTTTGCACTTGGAATTTTCCCTGTCTGGATTGCTTCCTTCCCAAATATCTGCAATCTAGCTCTTTCATATGTTCTGTTTGAATGTCATCTTTCCAATGAGGCCTTCTTAGTCATGGTATTTAAGGTTACATCCCTTTTTACCCACCAGCACTCCCTATTTCATCTATATTTTTAAAATTATCACTGTTGCTTTTGTTTTTATCTGCCTGATCCCCACAACAATGGAAGTTCCAAGGAGGCAAGAATAACTCTGTTGTATTCACTGCTAAGTTTCTATCACTTGGAACAGTGCCAGGACCATACCTGGTATTGAATACACATATTTGAATGAATGTTTGAATAAATAAATATGTGAGCTAGGAGAGGGCTTGACATATTTTGAGGCATGGAAAGAAGGTTAGTTGGATGAATATAATGTACAGACATTACATGACATTGTTCCAAGTAGCTTTATGTAAATATATTATTTAAATTAATACAAAAAGTTCACAAGGTAGTTACTATTATCCATAAAAAACAGAAACAGCTTCCACTGACATGTAAGAGGAATCTAGTGGCTATTCATTCAGGCTATTTCAGTGGCAGGAAAACAGCTAGAAAATTTAAAGTAAGAAGTCCCTAAATTTTGAGAAGCTACTTCTGATTTCTCTGAGGTCTTGAGATTATAAGGGTGGTGGCTGGCTGCAATGTCCTTTGGAAACTGCCTCTACTTCTGGAATCAATGGTATATCGGTTTCCCATTGCTGTGGTAACAAATTATTACATATTTAATGGCTTAAAACAGCACAAATTTATTATAGCTGTGGAGGTCAAAAGTCTAAAATGGGTCTCAGGGCTGCATTCCTTCTTGAGGCCACAGGGGAGAATCCATTTACTTGCCTTTTCCAACTTCAAGAGGCTTCCTGTATTCCATGGCTCAGGGCCCAGCACCACTCCAAACTCTGCTTTAATCATTGTATCTCCTTCTCTGATCTGCCTCTCTCTTCCCTTTACTAACACCCTGGGGGCAAACCCAGATAATCCAGGATAATCTTCCCATCTCAAGATCCTTATCTTAATGACATCTGCAAAGTCCCTTGGTTACATATACTAACATATTTAGAGGTTCTAAGGATTAGGATATGGACAACTTTGTTGGGCCATTATTCTGCCTATCACAGATGGTTATGGGCACCATCATTCCCATCCCCAAACTACCTTCTAGATGAGTGGGTAGATATTCAATCTAAGTTGGGCCAATCATCTTTGTTTTCCAAAAATTTGGTATTTGGTTCTTGAGGCACTGGTGGTAGCTGTGGGACAATGAGTTGAATGTTATTATAACAGCATGACCATAATCTCTACCACAATAAATGAAAACCAATTGCAACATGAAATTGGAAGGAGAGGTGGGTGTAAAGAATATGAAGAAACTGAAAAACCCTGTCTGCATGGAAGGACATGGAACAAAGTTGCAGAGGGAAGCAGAGTATTTGGGTACCTTTCATTTACAATCTATTCATTACTAAAACTAGCTTTAATGTCCTTGTCCTGGCAACCAGAACCGTTTTAATTACAACAATTCTTGATCAGGCTGGGGCTGTACCTGAAAGGGCCACTTGCACAAGGTCCTTCATGAATACTAAAACCCCATCAAATTGTGCAGAGAAGTTGTTGTCAGCCTCACAGAGGGCTTGGGAAGCTCTCAAGAACACTAAAAAAACTATGCACCTTTAAGGGCATGGACAGAAGTCCCCAAATCTAGCACCATGGGATTTTCATATTATATAAATATGTATTGGGACTTTTGCTACCAAACAATGTATCTTTTTTTCACCAACATTCCAATATCTAAATCTTTTATTGTGGCCAAAATGTAGGCCTCTGGATCCCGGCTGAAACTCAATAAAAACAGCATCTTCTACCACTTTACTGCTGTGGCTACTGCCATAGATGACATAATTAAGGATTCACCAGGCACTAAACTAGAACACTTTCCGTACATTATCTCACTGAATCCATGTAAGAACGCTACACAGAAGAAAATATCATTATCGTCATTTTAAACATCTCAAAACTAGGGAAATCTTGACTTAAATTTTGGATATTTTTGTGATTAAAAACACATTAATTCCTGAAAAATAAATCCATAATCAAATCCATAAAGTTACACATGAAGAAATAGCTTTGGAGGGAAACTTTCAGGGAAGGATGAAGAAAGGAGTTTCAGGAGTTCACAAAGCTAAGCCTGTGTGGTCTTGCTTCAGTGCATTGTCCTTAAGTAAAATTTTCTCAATTTTTTTTTTTTCTCGAAGCTCTTTCTTCTAGTTCTCTTCTCGTTTTTTGTCTTTGACAGACTCTCTTGCTTTTTAATCTTCTACAAATGAATGTTGAGGAAAAGAATGCTGGTTGAAATACTGCTTTTGCCTATGGCCTATTGCTTATACACATGCACAACTCTTATCTCTTCATCATTGATGGACTGGAGTAATGAGATGCCAACCTCCTGGAGTCCAGTATATGTAATTACAAACTTGTTGAAACTATTCTCTTTGACTGTGCCTATTAGATTCAGCTCCTAGGTGCATAACTGTCTTAAAATTGTGTAATCCGAAGGCTCCAATTCAGCAGAGGCAGTTTTTGCCTTCAAAATACTCTCACTGAATGTAGTTTTAACACACACACACACACACACACACACACACACAAACACATATATATACATACAAATGAACTGCTTTATGATATACTAAAGTTTATCAGTGTGTTACACTAAACAATAACAATTAAGCATCCAGTAATACCCTGCCTAAATTTTGCTTCATTTTCCTCATATTCTTCACCTTCTATTCCAAAAGACCTGGCAGCTCACTCTCTTTAAAATGGTATTTATATCTGCCGTTTTCTCTTTTATACTGGAGGACTTGATACTGTGAGATGGATAGCTGAAGTCTAGGGGAATGGAAAATTGGAAGGTGAGATATAACATAAGGAAAAAATTCAAAGAATAAAACTCTTCTTATTATTGAATCTTTAAGGGATAGGACCAATTTTTTGGATTCTATATAGAGACTAATAGACCATAAGATGAGCAACTCATCTACCACCAGGAAAAGGAGAAAGTAAATCTCCATGGGAGAAGTGTCACAATGGGGATAGGATAATTGTCATTTGAACTTTTGATAAATACTCTCTTTTAAGTGGCATGAGCCATCAGTCCCGATTTAGGAATGCTATGCATTACAAGTGCTCTGCCACACTGTCTTTGTGACCAAGAATGGAATGGTTATAAGAATGTTTGTTTCACCGTGTGTATAATTAGTGAGGAAATTATTTTTCATTAATGCCTTTAGCATAGCATGTAAATATTAAGAGTCTGATATGTACTGTGCCTGTTAGGTTTTATCTTATTTAGCCACTGGTATTTTCCCGTGTCTTTTAGGGGATATAAATTAATCATTTAAAGTCAGAAAACCTCAATTGGACACAATATTAGGTGGAGCTGGTTATTGCAATCTCTGCTTAAAAATTTTTTTCTTTATAGTCCACCAAGCTCAGTGAGGTTATATCCAAACTGAAAAAACTTATGCTATATAAAGTTGAGGTCTTTTCACTATAAATAAAGGACTGCAAAATAAATATTTTCTAAGATATCAATGTAGATTCACTACGCTTTTTGCAGAACAGAACAATGGAAAAATGCATGCACCATGTTTCTATTAAGCTATTCCAAAGACTTCTCAGCAGAGGATTTGGCTTAGTGTGGGTGACAGCTGCTCAGTATGAGCTGCGACATTTCTAAAATGAGAATCCACTCAGAATTATAAGCTTCTATTTCTGCATTAATTGTAAAGGTTCAATAAAAGAAATGTTCTCTTCTTGAAGATTGAGAAGCAAGCTATGGAATCAAAGCATAATGGGTCAGACACTGCTATGTAAAATTACTTACTTTCAGTTTACAAAATGCCACTTGCTCATGAGTCTTTGTACATGCTCTGCCTTCCTCCTCTCTCTTCATTTTACCCTTACTCTTCTTAAGTCTCTCCCTCTCTCTCCCTCTGTCTCACACAAACAGACATACAGATACACAAACACACACACATATTCCACATAAGCATATGCGCTTCTAACTAATTCTTGCCTAACCATCACATTTCAGTTTAGACATAACCTCATATAGGGAGATGACTTTGATTGAGGTCTATATTTTGCATGCTTTTCTTTGGCTCTCTCATTGTACCCTGTACTACCATTGTGATATACATCACACTGTATGGTGAATGCATGAACACTGTTTTATATCTCCCAGTAGACTGAAAGCTCTGTGAGAGTCGGAACCATATATATATTATACATCGAATCCAGTGTCTGCTCCATGAAAGGTACTCAATAAATGTTTATGAAACATGTATCTTTCAGATGAATTCCTAAAAGTCAGATTTCTTAGGGGAGGCAGAGAGAGAAAGAGAATTTGTGTCTGAGAGAGAGCGAGAGCGAGAGAGAGAGAGAGAGAGGAGACTTATTAGCAGGCTTCATTCTGCTGGCCAAGTTTTGTATAAAACTGCCTGCCCATACCAGCATCAGGCAGATTTAGTGTTTAGTAAGAAGAATTTAATCTACTCTCTTCATTTCATGTATAGCAGTTGTTAGCATAGGAACTGGAAGCTTACACAATCATTAGAAGGGCCAAGAAAGTGAAGTTGTGGAAAACTGCCACCCCAGATACCAGCCTGCAACAACAAAGCTTGTTCAGTAGCTCACCTGAAGCCACTGTGAACCATGACAACCTCTGGAGGCACCCACAAACTTTCTCAGCCAAATGCAGGTGATCTTCAAGATGCTTTCCAGGAAGGCATTTTGAACTCTACACTTGCTCATGTGTCTGACCACAACTCTCTCCAGAGAAGACCAGCTCCTCTTTCTTTTTCTCCTTCCAAAGCTCTCACAACTTTCTCTCATTGGCAGACACTGGCATGAAGCCATAGGGGAGGGGGGTTCTCAGAACTGTAGTTTTACCTCTTTGTGATTCAGACAATCAAATACAACATCCTCAATGAAACATTGCCAACTTCAGGAGTGATTTCTCACTATTATAGTAATTTTGTTATTATTCATGTAATATAGATTACATGCCAATATTGGGAACTCTATTCCAGAATGTAATGACTATGAGATACGATCCTTTGCCCAGGAACAGTCTCACTGGGACCCTATCCAGGGATATGCTTTTGCAACACATGTGGTGAGTCATTAGGAAAAATACTGAGTTAGTGTTACCTGCTCTGTTAGATAAGGTAGATTGCAAGTTCTGTTCACTCTTATTACAATGTTGATTCTAGAATCTCTCTAGCAGTCTTAGATGTTTGATTTATGTATCAACTGTATGAGCTCCAATAACTCAAGACAACTCAGGATGAAGCTCCTTCTCTGATCTTGGCCTCAATTCTTGTCCTGATGGTGAAGGTCAAGGAGGCAACATGCTTTTGTATATACTGATAAGACTTCCTCAGAAGATAAACACCTGAAGGTAGGAATGATTACCACCTTCACTCTTATCTAATAAAATCTGTGTTGCTCCCTGCTGAAAATATTTTCATGGCTTTCCATAGTATTTAGGATAAAACTCTTAAGTATTCTGCTCAAAATTATTCACATACAGCCTTCAAACCTACCTTGTAAGCTCTACCATTTCTTCAGGCACCTTCCACAGCCCAGTCACAGGAGGCTACTCTGTTATTCTTTTATATTGATGCTCACAAAATCCCTTCCATGTACGATGTTTTTTACCTAGAATCTTTTTTTGCTGAAAAACTCCCATATCAGCTTTCAGAGCTAGTTCAATATATCATTCCCACCTGAAACTTCTCTGACAAATTTTGCCCTGAATTAAATGCAGCCCTTATTTCTATAGCACCATGGTACTTTGTCTATACATCTATAGTACCAGTTTTCATGTGAATTTTAATTGTTTAGATAAGACACATATTTTCCCCATTAGATAGTTATATCATTGGGGGTAAAATAACCTACATTCCAGTGTTTGGATTCCCATTACCAAGAAGTAGATTATGCTCAATAAGGATTAATGATCTGAATTTAATACAATATCTGACATTTATATAACACTTTAGAGTGTACAAAATGCTTTCACATATATTCTTTCACTTAATCTTTATAACAAGCCAATGAAGCAGATATTTTTATTATTTCTATATTGCAGATAAGGAAATTAAAACTCAAGAATATTTAGGATCTGCTCAGCACACCAAAGACTCATCATAAATACTTTTTGATTGATGGTTTGATGTAAACAATTGCCCTCAGCTCTTTTTGCCATTACAGAAAATATAAGCACGTGCAGTGTGCTTAACTTGGCGTCAGCAGCCTGTGTCTCATACTGCTACTCCATCATTTAAAACTCACGAATCATATTTGCAATCTTTCCTGACAACTTCCTATACAAATATGACTTAAGGATGGCTTTGATGTCATCATAGTTAAAAATTAACACAATAATACTTCCCCATTTGTGAAGCTTCCCAGACTCTAATTTGATTGTGATAGCATTTACTAAGTCTTAGGAATCCCTGAAAATTTAGGGAGTGTATACATGCAAATGTTATTATAGAAAGATGTAGATGCATCTACAGAATTAACATTTCTTATTTTAACATGAAGGATCTCTTCTGTTATCCTCTGATAGGATTTTCCCACTATGCTGTATATTTGGATAAAATCATAGATGGTTATTGTAAAGGATGGTTTCTTTGAGTAAATGTATGAATAGAAATATGCTAGAAAGCTTTAGATATAACTAGCTTGTCCAATGGGGTTTACAAAAAAGGGTCTCATTTGGAACTGGCCAACGTTCTGAAAGATTCTTCTCTTTGCAGCCCAGCCATTTTCCAAAACCCCTAGGGAAATCCGAATTTATGCCTTCTAATTTCTGAAGGTCATATGGTACAAGTGCGTTAGAAACTTCTGAGTTCATAGATACATGTTCAAATCTGCAATTCACCACTAACCTGCATGAACCTCTCTGATCCTCATTATGTTCCCCAGTTAAATGAAAATAAAAGAAGTACCTACCTCATAGGGTTAATTTATCTATTACATGTGATAAGGAATGTAAAGCTTGACATAGTGCTTGACACACTAAATGTCCCAACAAATATTGTTATGATTGCTATGGTGGAAATATAAAAAGGAGCAATAGATAAATAAATAAAAAGAAAGAAAGAAAGAAAAAGGAATGGATTCAGAACTCCAGAGACCAGGAATCTTGCTGGCCATTTCATCGCATTCTTAACAAAAATTCCATGACATAAATTTCAGTATCATCCCCATTTTATAGATGAGGAAACTCTGACCCAAATAGTGGATGATTTAGAGGTCTCATTCATGCACTATTACCTGTTAAAAGTGACACTGCTGAAATTTATTCTACAGCCTATCAAATACTCTTTACTTTTTCATTCTTTTTTTTAACAAGGGCATTTGTTTTAGATCTTCCAAGGTCCACCAAGTATTTTGAAGTCATACATGAATCTATGCAAATAGAGATGTGTCTTTCTTTTACTGCCCTCTGCACAGATGCTGAAGTCCTAGGAGCTATGAAGCCTACTTTCGGCCTTCCATCACTTTGCCTCTGCCTTGCCCCTGAGTTTTAACAGGCTGAAACTAACTGGCAAAACATTGTCTATCTGCCTGACACTTCAGGGCATAAACCATGGAGTGAAATCAAGCTACAGATACCTGCAGCTCCCACAGTGTTGTGATAAAATTTAAATTGCGACTTAGAGAAGGTAGTGTATACATTATATTAAAATGTCTGGGCTTTCACATATAGTAAGAGGAAACTTGAAACTGTAGGTTTATAATCTCAGTAAACTTGGAACATGAAATGCCTTATATGAATTAAATATACATTCAAAATATACATCAACATGGCAATAGATGGTTCTGCAGAAACTTTCTAAGTGTTAAATATGGTAAAAAAAAAAAAAGTCAGTTAATTTAGACAGCAGAAGAGTTTTGGGTTTAGAGTGCTCTAAGCATTAATATTCATTACAAAAATAAGATTTGATAACCACAGAAGGAACAGGAACAAAGCTTTGGTGATAACAGGAAATTATCTTCTCAATGTTCACGGAACATTTTGTTCTCCATCTTCAGAAGTTAAAGTTGACACTGAAAGTTACGATTTCTTTAGACTGTGCATTTTCTTCCATAAATGTGCTATATTCATAGCTGAATTCTCATGTTTTTATTCTGGGGATTAGAACATAATTGATTCTAGCCAAATGCGTATCGTGAATATTATTATTGGCAGCTGGAAGATCTCCAATCCATGAAACTTTCCATCGGGAAAGGGAAGACAAGTGAATAGTCCAGTGCAGCAAAATAACTTCTATTAGCTTATTTCTAAGTTGGAAACGATACACACTCCATTTTCAATTTTTCTGAATCTATGCTCCATTGGGTTATATCAGGTTTCACCTCTAATATCAGCTAAATAGACTTGAAGGGAGACAAATTGAGACTCAAAGGATAATATAGTTTTTGCAGACCTAATAAAATGTACAAAAATGAATTTAACAGCAGCATGGAGCAAGTGTTAAACTTTTTTTAATACATGGACTTGGCATCTGCTAGTTCCACTTTATTTAAACTTCCTCCTGTATTTTATTGGAAACTTGATACTTCAAAAGATTTATAGCACAGCCAATAGCATCTCTAAGAGCTGATCCAATTTGTGTGGAAGCATTTAGTTTTAACTCATTTTCTTTAATACTATACATATATACTATATATAGTATGGTATATATACCATATATAGTATTTCTTTAATTATATGTGTGTGTGTGTGTGTGTGTGTATAGTATTTTCCCTTAAATAATCATTTACAAAAACAGGCGAAATTCTAGATTTGCAACATGTTACTCATTTCATTTTCTCTTTCTCACTTTTTTCTTCACAGAAGGAAAACTTTAGTTTCTGAGTGCCTGTTAAGCAGGCTTGTGCAGCTAAAACTCTGGTATGTTAAATTAGAAAAACAACAGAGTCGAATAATTCTTCAAATAAACCTTTGAAGTGAATTATCTGTTTTCTTCTTTGAATGTGGACCATAAGCACAATTTAGGTAACCACTGCCTCAAAAGTCTATAATGACATTTAGCCTTCATATCTATATTTTCTGTCCTGTCATCATTAATCTGCCACTCAATATATGACCTGGGGCAAGGAGTAGTCTTTTGTGCTTCAGTGTGGATTAGGGAAATACAACCAGATAGCTTTTCTATAAACCATAGCAGGAAAGCAAAGCCATCTGCTTTATCTGTCACCACTGGGCTGCCTCCATGCTATGTGCTATCTTCCTCAGGTGAACTTCTTTTCCATGGCTATGTGGCCAGGGGTATCTTCAAGAGATAAGGAAGGTCCCCGGTAAACTCAGCAGTACTTTGCTAGAGCATTTGTTGTATTGCCTCATGTAAAATTTTCTATCTTGTGAATTTTAAAAGAAATGTCCAAGTGTCTATTTTATAAGTGAAAGCTACACGTGCATGAAAGACATTTACAAATTCTACCTTCTGCTTTGCATTGACATACTGATCACTAGGGTCATTATTTGGCAAGAGGCAGAGTGAGGCAAGTTCTTTTGCTTCCCCTCCCAATTCTGTTGTCTTTGTCTTGCTTCATTCTCTATTCTCATATTTTCTATCCAGTTTCATCTTCACTTTATCCTCACTCAGGCATGAATGACTGCAAACAGCTTAAAGACCAGCTTTTCCAGATAAAACAATGCAGTTCAAAAGATAGAGCTGAGGCATTAACCAGCGAGTAGAACAGGAGTTTGGGAAGGAGAAGGAAGGTTGCCAGTTTATCCCATAAATATCATTTTAAAAAATGTCCTCTCCCAAGTAAGAGAACCCCAAGAGTGTCACATACATCAAACATTCACACATAGACCCCCCACACACACACAGAGAAAGAAACGTGCAGCGTTTGCCTAAAAGAGGGAAAAACAATAGATTGTTCACTCCTCTAGTTCACATAGTCAAATTGATATCTATATGCCAATGTAGCTTCCAATGTACTTTCACAGAAACAAAACCATATGATAAGAATTGAGGTTGCATCAACGTGATAAAATGTACTGTTTGATTTTTATTAGGTTTAGGTAAAAACCCATTTCCGTAAAGCGTCACTCTAGATGCCAGGATAAGTTGTTACAGCTGGCCAAAAGAGATGAATGGGGCTGAAGGGAGACAGCAAGTACAGGAAGCCTACTAGTCTACAGCTCTTACCACCAACCAGCATATCCATTGATTTTAGATTATGCTTACTGGGCTGCTTCCAGTAGGCACCTACATTGCCAATAGGAGGGATGTATTTGTTGACTGAGTAGAAATATTGTGTAAAAAGTTTTCTATGAACAATGTTTGGAGGATTAACCAATTTCATTTTGGCTTGAATAATGTTGCCTCATTATCATCTCAGATTTTCTAGGCAAAGGCTCAGGCCAGTGGATCTCAAAGTGTGATCTCTCAGCCAGCAGCATTCACATTCCCTAGAAGCTTGTTAGACATGCAAATTCTCAGGTCCCATCCTAGGTATAGTGAATTAGACATGCCAGTGGTAGGGCCAGCAATGGTGTGTTAATAAGCCCTTCCAATGATTAGGATGCACGTTCAAGTTTGAGAACCACTGGTATAGTCAATTTTGTGAAGCCTAATGAAATGTTTTCAAATTGACAGCAAAGACCCTGCTTACAGCTCATTGAAAGTCTGTTTAGATTTCTCTGACAGTGTCAGCAGCAGGGTTCATTCCCTTGTGTCCCAGCCTCTAGCATCACTTGTGAGTTAGTGTGCAGAGAAATATAGTTTTTACATTTGTTTGTGTCCTCTCTCATTTCCTTAAGCAGTGGTTTGTAGTTCTCCTTGAAGAGGTCCTTCTATCCTCATAGATAAGAAAAATCAACATCATGAAAATAGCCACACTGCCTAAAGTAATTTATATATTCAATGGTATTTCCATTAAACTACCATTGACATTCTTCACAGAATTAGAAACAAACTACTTTAAATTTCATACGGAATCAAAGTAGACCCTGTATATCCAAAACAACCCTAAACAAAAAGAACAAAGCTGGAGGCATCATGCTACCTGACTTCAAACTATACTACAAGGCTACAGTAACCAAAACAGCATGGTACTGGTATAAAAACAGACAAATAGACCAATGGAACAGAACAGAGACCTCAGAAATAACACCACACATTGACAACCATCTGATCTTTGACAAACCTGGCAAAAACAAGCAATGCAATAAAGGATCTCCTGTTGAATAAATGGTGCTGGGAAAACTGACTAGCCTTGTGCAGAAAACTGAAACTGAACTCCTTCCTTACAGTTTATACAAAAATTAACTCAAGATGAATGAAAGACTTAAATGTAAAACCCCAAACCATAAAAACCCTAGAAGAAAACCTAGGCAATACCATTCGGGACATAGGCATGGGCAAACACATCATGATGAAAATGCCAAAAGCAATGGCAACACAAGCCAAAATTGACAAATGGGATCTAATTAAACTAAAGAGCTTCTGCATAGCAAAAGCAACTATCATCATGGTGAATAGGCAACCTAAAGAATGGGAGAATATTTTTGCAATCTACCCATCTGACAAAGGTCTAATATCCAGAATTTACAAGGAACTGAAACAAATTTACAAGAAAAAAACCCCAACAAAAAGTGGACAAAGGATATGAACAGATACTTCTCAAAAGAAGACATTTACATGGCCAAAAAAACGTGAAAAAAAGCTCAACATCGCTGATCATTAGAGAAATGTGAATCAAAACCACAATGAGACACCATCTCAAGCCAGTCAGAATGGCGATTATTAAAAAGTCAGGAAACAACAGATGCTGGCGAGGCTGTGAAGAAATATGAACACTTTTACACTGTTGGTGGGAGTGTAAATTAGTTCAACCATTGCAGAAGACAGTGTAGTGATTCCTCAAGGATCTAGGACCAGAAATACCATTTGACTCAGCAATCCCATTACAGGGTATATACCTAAAGGAATATAAATCATTCTGCTATAAAGACACATGCACTCATATGTTTATCACAGCACTATTTGCAATAGCAAAGACATGGAAGCCACCCAAATGTCCATCAATGATAGACTGGATAAAGAAAATGTACATATACATCACAGAATACTGTGCAGCCATAAAAAGGAATGAAATCATGTCCTTTGCAGGGACATGGATGAAGCTGGAAGCCGTCATACTCATCAACCTAACACAGGAACAGAAAACCAAACACCATATGTTCTCACTTGTAAGTGGGAGTTGAACAATGAGAACACATGGATACAGGGAGGTAAACAACACACACCAGGGCCTATTGAGGGGTCGGGGGAAGGGGGGAGGGAACTTAGAGGTCAGGTCAATAGGTGCAGCAAACCACCATGATACATGTATACCTACGTAACATACCTGTACATTCTGCACATGTATTCCGGAAATTAATTTTTTTAAAAAAAGAAATGTAGTTTGTATGCAGGGGTCATAAAACTATCATGTGTGAATGAGATCTAGTTCACTGCCTTTTTTTGTAAATAAAGTTTTATTAGAACACAGCCTCACTCATTCATTTACTTATTGTCTATTATTGCTTTAACACCACAATGGCAGAGTTAAGTAGTGGCATGACCTCACAGCAGGTCATGTGAGAGTTATACAATGTGACTATAGAAAACTGTTGCAAGGACATTGCATGAAATTCCACCCTTATATTTAGGTCTAGCCGGTATACATTTACAAATAAGTGTCTCTGAAAGGAATTATACAAGCTACCATCAGCCCAAATCAAGACATTTGTAGGCATGAGCTTGTGTAAAAATATGCTATTTTAGAAGGCCACAGCTAAAGCCCAAGAAGACAAGGTCAGCATGGTAAAATTTGGTTTGGAAACTAAAGAGAAGAAATAGGTTTGGAGTAAGATTGAAAAATTCGTATGTTGCAACCTCCTTCTCATGCAAATGATAGACATTACCAATCAATCATGAGGCTTGTATTCTCAAAGCCCTACCTGGGCCTCACAGCCCTTCTCAACAAGCAACCATCTAGGCAACCATTACTAATCTTCTGCAATTGGTTCATTGGAGGAAAATTATTGACCATCTTGTTGCTGGATTAAAGAAAAAGATCAACAAAGAATGCCATGAAATGCTCTCTAGAACCTGTATGGGGAAGTTCTAAGGAACATAGGAGAGTAAAATAGAAGGGGAGGTCTTAACGGGAAAAGGGGAGGTAGCTGGAAATAAAAGTCCAACAATGTTCATAAATGCTGTATACTTCTTTTGCATACTTCCACAAGTTAGCTACTACCCTTTTTTGTTTCTTTTGAAAATAAAGAAGTGGTACCCATTCTCTTAAGTACCTTGCTAGAGGTAATGCAGCCAACAAGTGACACTATGAGGCACATCTGGTCTACCATTAAAGCCCATATTTTTCTGCTACCTTTTGTACCACTATATTGTTTTGTCTAAGACTGCACTGTGCCTAAATTTTACCTTTGAAACTGAACTTCTTAAGGTTCAATTTAAAAAAATCCTGCTGGACAAGTATGGTTAATCTATATAAAGGAGGAAAGGAGAGACGGAGAAAAAGAAAGATCTAAAAGGGGAGGAAGGAGGGTAAGGGCGGGTGGGGGGGGCTTGGGGGAAGAGAGAGAGAGAGATGGGGGGAAAGAGAGAGAAAGAATTAATGAGTAAGAGAGATTGACTCTGAGTCTGAGAGACCGAGACAGAAAAAGACAGAGAGAGGCTGGAGACATAATTCAGGAAGTATACAGACATTTATTCTAAAAGGAGAAAGTAAACAACAACACACTTTAACATAAAACTTTCAGTAAAAAAGCAAATTGGAAAAGGCCTAAAATAACTGCACCCCTACACATGGTACAAGAAAACATCTGCTGCTTTGTCTGACCCAGGAGCCAAATATTCATGTACAAATTCTTCATTCTCTGGAGAGCATACTAATGATATGGCGGTTGTTGAAAGAGAGGGGCAATTAAAACAAAACACAACAAAACAAAACGAAAAAATCCTTTTTCCAAAACTTCAGAGCGACAAGAAACAGAGCTGGATTTATGGGTAGGTGGAGTAGGTGATTTCTTTGAGAAATGCCAGAAAGGCCCAGCTACACTGAAATTGCACATATTTCTGGTACCAGCTTCCCCAAAATAGTGTCTTTTGAACATTATTACTTTGGTTTAAGCATTGCCCTCTTTGGACCTCATTTCAAAGGTAAATAAACTTGGTAGTGCTAACACATTCAATCATAGTTCAGCAGTGTGCAGACATCAGAGGGCAAGCAATAATGTCTTGCCACATCAATTTTAATTTTTTCAATTATACATAATGCAAGATGTTTGAAGCATCCTTATGTTACTTTACTATTGTAATAAATTCTCTCTTATAAATGCCGTAACACTATGTTAGTATTAATCAAATGTGTTTCCTAGAATATTCATTTTGCATAATCATAACCTATGATTAACAGGTAAATGGTTAAAAAAAAACTTTAGAAAATGTGGCCTAATTTATGCCCTTCATGATATATCACACTCATGATATATCACACTCAGTACTTGTCATAAATGGCTCTGAGAAACCCCACAGTAATTCTATTTAATCAATTTTTGTCTAAATGCATTTGTCCAAGAAAGTCTTCACTCCCACTCTTCACTATTTGTATTCTTTAGATAACTGAAACACAATTGTAGAAATAGGACTGCAAAAATATAGTTCTTAGCTACACTTCTTTCTCCTCATAGATTTTTTTTTCTTGCTCACATCTGAAATTTTGATGGCTACAGATACTCCTAGGGATTTACAGTCCAGGAGAATGATATGGAAAAATTTAAAAAAACATATCTGACATTCTGAACCTGTTATTCTAGGGAATGGTCAGAAATCTGCATCTTTTATGCTTTATGGTCTGACAAATGACTTACAGGAGTCATTTCTAAGATTGTACTTTGAAATATAAAAAGGATAAAAGGCTTCTGCTTTTAGGAAGCATAAGTTTTCATCACTAAAAGATCTTGTCTAGGTGGATCTGATAAAACCAGAGAAAAAAGGCTTATATTATGAGAGATGCTCAATCATCTGGGACATGTCCTCAGCCAACCATCTTCTTCCATTCTCCTTTTATCTGGTCAAAACCTCCTTTCACTCTCTGGTTCCTTGTCCTGTCATACTACTCTGACCCAGGTTCATGTCCTTGCCTTTTGGTACAATTTGACTTTTGACATCAATCTCATCCTATAGGGGGAATGGAAAAGTTGAGAGGTAGACTCCTACACAAACTGTGATATTTCTTTAAATGAAGAGGCTTATATCGCACGTAGGAAAATTCCTAAAGAGGTGCTGATTCTATTCAATGATACTACGAAGTACAAAAAGTAGATCAATTGGCCCAGGGTCTGTTTAAGTTAAAGTAATTATAAATGAGAAATGTGCCTAATTCAGCAGATACTTATACAAGGTCTTTTGCGAGCCAAGTACTGCTCTAGGGCCAGAGGATTCAGCAGTGAACAAAAGAGCAGAGATCTCTGTTTTCACAAAGCTTGTATTCTAGACAGATGAGACAATTAACAAAATAAATACAAAAATGTATAATAGCGTTTATAATGGAGAAAAATAAAGTATAGAAAGTGAGTAGGGAGTGTTGGAGAGAGGGGGGAGGTGTGGAGTTGGAATTTTATAAAGTGTAGTCCAGGAAGATTTAGATAAGTTAAGAATCAAAAAATGTGAAGATTTCAATGAGTAGAGAATCAATAAAAGTGAAATGTCATATAGACATCTGGAGATAAAAGAATTCCAGGCAGAGGAAAGAACAGGTGCGAAGGCCCTGAGGTAGGAGCAGGCCTGGCATATTTGACAAGCAGCAAAAGGACCAGGCTGCTGGAACAGATCGGCAAGGAGAAGTGTAGTAGCATATGAGGTCAGAGAAATAACTGGGGACAAATCCACCAAACTTCACAGGGCATGGGGATTTACTTTGCCTTTTACTTGGAGTGAGATTTGACATCATCAGGGGTTTGGTGACAAATAGTGACACAATCTCACATATGTTTAAACAAGACCCCTCTGACTGCAGTAGTGGGGACAGATTGAAAGGAATCGATGGTCGACACAGGCAGACCCAGTTAGGAGACTATAGGAATCTTCTGGGAAATAAGGGATGGTGGCTGAAATCAGAATAGACATACTAAAGGAAGTTAAGAAAATGTGGGTATATTTTAAAGATAGAGTTATCAGGATTTCCTGATAGAAGATCAAGAGAAGATTCACTAAGGCCAGGTACAGTGGCTCACACATGTAATCTCAGCACTTTGGGAGGCTCAGGCAGGCAGATCACTTGAGGTCAGGAGTTCGAGACCAGCCTGGCCAACATGGCAAAACCCTGTCTCTGCTAAAATACAAAAATCACCTGAGCATGGTGGCAAGGGCCTGTAATCAAAACTACTTGAGAGGCTGAGGCAGGAGAATCAGTTGAGCCTGGGAGATGGAGGTTGCAGTGAGCTGAGATGGTGCCACTGTACTCCAGCCTGAGTGACAGAGTAAGCCTCTGTCTAAAAAAAAAAAAAAAAAAAAAAAAAGGGAGACAGAGGATTCACAGATTACTCCAAAGTTTTGGGCTTCACTACTGGATAGATGGAATTGTCATCAATGAAGACGAAGGCTGCAGGAGGAAAAAATTAATCAGTAAAGAGGAGAGATTAATTTCCGCGGTTTTATGTTTGCAATACTTATTTCAAGCTGTGAGTTCAAGATAAAAGTCTAGGGCAGACATAAACATTTAAACTTGAGAAGGACAGAGTTGTATATCTTTTGTGTTAGGCAAATGCGTGCATAATTATTAACTTAGACTATAGTGCGTAATTGTCACTTCTTAACATACATATGATAACACGATCTCTAAGGCTTTTCTATGGTCTAAACTTCTAGGATTTAATTTTATACTATGACTTGAATATAATTTTTTAAAGCCTCAGAGCCCCTAATAACTAGGTAATTGCCTTTTAATTCCAAACTATGATTTGCTTCTTTATCTTTCTCCCTTGTTCCCGTCACCTCAGACATTTTCATAGCTTCTGGTCTCAGCTATCCAAGCTTGTAATTAGTTGCTCTTTAGAATAGGTTCATTAATCCTTTTTAATATTTCTCTGCTATTTGCTCTGGACTCTAAATGTTTCTACTTGGCCCTTCTTTAGGCCAAACCATTTCTTCTGCTGTCTAGAGCTCAAAACCTTTGTGTGGACTAAACAACTGACAGGCTTTTCAAATGAGTCTAACTCATAGCTAATTTCCACTTATTTACTCAGGGCTTCTTCTGAGTGAATGAACATTACCTTGGACTACTTGTTTCTCTCATAGTCCACATAACTGCTTATGATAACAAAATAAGCATTTTTTTCTTTAAAAAATAACCAAATTGTTTTCTTCTTTCAGATGCAGCAGCTCCTGACTTGTCAAGATCACATTTATAAAAAGCTCCTAGTTATTAAAGGCCGCCCTCTCTTCAACCACCTACTAAAGTTGAGGCATGGCAATTGCAGAGATGACTGGGCCAGAGGGTATGGGAAGACACCTGAGATGACTCTCTTTCCTGCAATTTTGCCTGGGAAAAGCTCTGCTTCAGGAAAAAAAATTACTGTTATCTTCTCTATCATCAAAAATTGGGACAATAAATTTTTTTTCTAACCCTTTTGGATATAAGAGGCAGTAAAAAAAAAAAAAGGCCAGAGATTTCCTAGACATTCTGATGCTTTCTACAGACAATGTTTGGAGTGTGGTGACAAGCCAAGGAAAATGCAGAAACGGTCACTATATTTATAGCACCTGCTTCTGTATTCCCATAATTAATACATAATGCTATTCCTACTGTGATGGTTCAAAGAGGTCTTATAGGCTGCTGTGACAACATCATCATTTATGTGTAATTACCATGACACAATATGCTCCAAGTTTAAAACAAAGGACTTGAAAACTGATTTTGGGAACATAATCCATCCTTGATTGCCTATAAGGGAAAAGCATCTCTTCAGAAACTGCGTAAGATTGGAGACAGATGTGGGAAGGAAAAACCAGAAGACAAGTCTAAAAGTTTACATCAATTAAGAAGGTAATCTGGGCAGCTATTAGAGGATATATCCCAGAAAGTTCACTCTGAGGCAAACTTTTGTCTTAGGTATGGGCTATCCTGAAAATTCGGAACTTTGCCAACTTTTGTCTTAGGTACAGGCTATCCTGAAAATTCAGAACAAAGTTCCTCAGGTTAGCTTTATACACCTTTCCAAACCACTCAGAAATGAAAGCAAAGATAGCCAGAACCGTGATCTTTTTTTTTCTCCCATACTAGGAAGGAAGGAAGGAAGGAAGGAAGGAAGGAAGGAAGGAAGATTGGTTCAAAAGATGATGAAAAGTTCACTGCTTTACCAGTGCCTAATATTCCCTGGAGAACCAAAACCTTGAAAAGTTGTGATCAAGGGCTTAAGGCAGCCACTCTTGTTCTGTGTGTGCTGCACATGTGCATGTGCAAACATGTGGTGTGTGTATAAGGGGTGGTGAGTAGTGATGGAAATGAGAGAGAAGAGGGGACTAGAAAGGGGGACAGCAAAAAACAAGGGAAATAAATTAAGTGGAACATAAGAACAGGAATACTTAGAGAGGTCACCGTTAACTGAGGCCTCTTAATCTTGGGTTCAGGAATCTAGGCAGAATTGTGTTATACGTTCTTTAAACCTTTAACGAACATGGATATTTTGATGTAGTGTGGCCAAGGCAGCCACATTTTCAATAGTTTCCTCAGCTCCATAGTAATTCTGATGCCAGGTTGTTTCGCCCATACCTCAGAATTCCTGAGCTGCTTTGTCCATAAATGGGCTTTAAGGGTTGATAAACTTTCCCAAATTGTAAAATTTAGGAGTGTATCTGTTTTTTTTTTTTTTTTTTTTTCTAGGAAGAAGTTAGTAGCTTGTGCGGAGTCACATAGTATTTGACTACCTCCCTAATATACTAAAAAAAAATACTGCATCAAAAGAAGTCAGAGTTGCTGGTTGCAATGAACTGAATGTTTTTGTTCCCCACAAAAATTTACATGTTGAAATCCTAACCCCTAGTGTAATGATATCAGGAGGTGGGGCCATTGAGATGTGATTGTGTCCCGAGAGCAGAGCCCTAATGAATGACATTAGTGCCCTTATAAAAGAAACCCCAGAGAGTTCTCGTTTCTTCTGCAGTGTGAGGACACGGCAAGAGGACAGTCATCTATGAAGCACAAAGAGAGACTGCATCAGGCACAGAATTTACTGATGACTTGATCTTGGACTTCCCAGCCTTTAGAATTGTAAGAATTAAATTTCTGTTGTTTATAAGCCACCCAGTCTATGGTATTTTGTTAAACCAGCCTGGATATTCTTTGTGGTTTTCTATGTATCCAATCTGCAGGTATAAAGGTAGCTATTCATTAGGAGGAGTTGGGGAAGGTCAAACACTAGTCCAAACTAACTGATATAATAGATACTCTTGCTGAAGAAACATCTACATTTTAAATATGATATTAAAGAATTATGAGAATTTAACAACTAATATACCAGACAGATGTCAGCTCTCTTTTTGATTTATACTACAGTGACAAAATTGCAACTGTGTAAGTGAAGAAACTGAATTATTTGCTCTTCCACAGCCAGGTGCCAGTTAGCATTTCGAAGGCAGTATGTCTTAAGCATTAAAGCAGCTGCTTAGTCATCATTTCTTAATTCCTTTAAAATAAACAACCAGTCCCAAATCATACTTTCCTAGAGAGAATTTAAGACAAAGCATGAGAAAGGTCCCATGGTTAAATTGGCTCTGGGCAGGCAAGCTGGGCTTTCTGAAAAGAAACATTTTGTGTAAAAATAGATGAATGAATAAAATAACTTCTCTTCACAGTGGTGGAGACTTCTATTTTCTTGACATTTGACTATTTATAGTAGGCCTGTAAAAAACTATTCCATCATATATAGTTTATATAGTTCATAAAGGTAAAGTATAGCTCTGCCCCAAACTTGGGAACTCACAAATCTGCAGCTGAGCGTCTAGATCCTATTCCTGCTGCCTGTGATTTCATTTTCTAACCAGCATCTCACACAATCAAATGTTAATTTTTGTCTAGGCAGGAAGAATAAAATAGAATCACTTGGCTCATTTACCTAGCTATCCTTTTCTTATTTTTCTTCTTCTTGAAGGCCTCCCTCCCTCCCTCTAAACCCCCTTTCTTCCATCTTCTTTGCTTCCTTCCTCTTTAAAAATATTTAATGAGCATTTATTATGTACCTGCTCAAGGCCAGGAACAGGGTATGTGCTCAGAACAAGTGTAAATGTCATCAGTAACCTCAATGATAAACCCAATGGTAATGTATCTATCCATATCTTCCTTGACTTCTCAGCAGAACCTAAAGTTTTAACCTCTCCTTCTTTCTTGAAACATTATCTTTTCCCATATTCAGTACAATGACAATAACCTGGTTTTCTTCTGATTCACCAGCTACTTTCTAATTGATTTTGCCAGGTCTTATTCTCCTACTTGACCACTAAATCTGTCCAGTGCATGCCTTTTTCTATTAGTTCTTTCCTCTAGTCTTAGGGCTTAAAATAACATCTATATTCTGTTGACTCCCAGATGCTTATATCCATCCTTGGCCTCTCCACTTGAGAGCCCGACTTGTATTTCCAACTGCACACTTGATATCTAAATATGTGTATTTCAAAGGAAACTCAGATTTAATATAGACAACCCTAAACTCTTATTGCCTCTTCATCACTCTGCCACATTTCAATATAGCACCACAGTCTTCTCATTGCTCAAACCTAAGATATATGCATCATCTCTCAAATGTATATGTATGTATATATATTTACATACATACCTGCTCATAGTCACAAAGATAAATATATGTTTTATATACATTATATATATGAATAGAGTAAATATTTTAGTGGCTTTTCATATTTTTCAAGTGCATAAAACAGCAACCCAGTAAATGTTCACTGAATTAATTAATTTACTTAATTATTTAACAAACATTTACCATCTTTAGCAACTTTCTTCAGAATAAATTTCAAATTACTGATGCCGTGTCTACCTAGATATTTGGCTATATATCCCCTGGTTTATCAGTGATTACAGTTCTTTCCTATTCCTTGGTGGCCTCCTCACCTTTCTTTGTGTGTCTCTGATTATGATACACCATAACCCATAACCCCCTGGCCTGGCTCTGTGGTGATGTACTTCTTCTTTGTGTAGACAACTTAATGCAAGGTCAATCTGTTACTATGCCTTTTAAATAGTAACACTGCATTGTTCCATGGGTCATAATTTTTTTTTATCACTACATGTTTAGACACTTTATGCAGAATGCTGGTTTTATTTCTGATTAATCAGTTTATCTGAGTGGCCAATCTGGGTTCTCTTTGACACAGTATTATATGTACATAAAGAAAAAATATTTGATATAGGTATTAGGGTCTATATTTTTGAAAACACATTTTTCTATGTGAAAATTTTGTCTTTTAGGCTTCTGCCTCCTTCCCAGGGGGGACAAGATAAAATAATTTCAACAATACACACTGAGTCACGTAATAAAGACATTAAGAGAAGAGATAATTGGGGAGACTTAGAAGGTCTAACTTGTATGTCATAACATATAGTGCTGAATAGCTCACATTTGATGGTTACTGACATAGTACAAATTTAATTTATTCCTAGAGGAATCAAGATGAAAAGATAGATTACACTGATGTTCTCAAAGATTTATGCTGGGAGTTCAAATGATTTCTGAATTTTTTTTATCTTACAGCTAATGATATTATTATAAATAGGAGTTCAATCCCAATGCTTTTCCTTTGAATAGTCCCATTCTTTCTTAGATCTAGGAACTAGACTTACACTTACCAAGGCTGCTTTTCATTTTCCATGTTATTTTACTACAAAGTAGGATTAATTAGAAATTTCTGCATAAAATTCACATATATCTTGCTAGTGGCTTTATTAACTGACAAGTGAAATTAATTTTTATTTTTTAACTTTTAATTAAAATTTTAAGGATTTTGAAAGGTATAAAAGTAAGCACTAAGTAAAAATACATACCAAAATTGGACAGTAAAGGAAGATTATCCTAACTACATCAAGACTCATAAAGAGCTAATAGATACATTCTCAGAAAATAGAAGATTAAAGACATTATATCAAGCTATTTGATATAAAGGTGACCACTAGAACAAAAATACAAACTTTTATTCTACTTAGCTCTTGCTGTATAATAAGTCACCTCCAAACTCGGTGGCTTGCAACAGCAACAATGGTGTTACTATCTCTCAACAGTTCTGTGGGTCAAAAATTGAGAAAGAGCATTCAAGAGTTCTGGTTCAGAGTCCCTCTTGTGAGTCCATTCATGTGGAGGCTGCAGTGGAAACAATCAGAGGCTGGAGTAACTAGGAGCTGCCCAGGCAGTTCTCTCTATATATAGTCTTAGAGTCTCTCTAGGCTAGTTTGGTCTCCCTGATAGAAGGGCAGTCTCCGGGCAGTCATATTGCTCATATGGCAGCTGATTTGTTACAGAGTGAGTAGTCAAAGAAAGAAAAGTGGAAGGGCATGGCATTTTTATGACTTGCCTTGGAAGTCACATAGCATTTCTTCTACTTTAATCTGTTGGTCAAGAGTGTCACAAATGCCAGTCTAGTTTCAAAGGGATAGGACATAGACTCCACCTTTCCAAAAGGGGGTTGTCGAAGTTAAATAGTAAGAACAAATGAAATGAGAGATATTGTTGTGGCCACCTTTGGAAAATACAAGCTGCCGTATCTTCCATGGTATCAGAAGAAATACATAACAAAACAATAGAAACTGAATGTAGACAATATAGTGAAAAGTAAAATAAAATATATGACACAAAATAGAATAATAGTAACAAACCTATGTGCCAAGCACTTTTTAAAGTCTTTTACCAATACTAACCTAATTAATCCTCACTGTAATTCTGAGGAAGATACCAGTTTACAGACATGGAAATCAAGGCAAGAGAAGTGAATTGCCAAAGTCTCTGCAACTAATCAATTGTGGACCTGAGATTTGAAGAGGAGTCTGGCTCCAGAGTACATTATCTCAATCACTTCATCATATTCCTTTCACAGGAACAGAGCTAAGACCTAAACTCTCTATCCTAAGAAAAAAAATTGCTAAATTCACTAAAAGCAAGGAAAAGCTTTCAAAATGCATGAAAAAGAAAACTCCAAATTAATACTATCTTAGAAATGTATGGAAAACAATGTGACATAGAAAGTAGGAAAAGAAAGAAAAAGGTAAAAACACACCTGCCAATGCAAACAACTACAAAGCACTGTTAGCTTAATTAATTAAATTAATTAAGTTAAAAATAATTTAAGTTTATTTCAGGGAAAAAAGCAACAGACAAGAAAAAGACCTTATTATGATGAAGGTGCAATGTACAAAGATCTAACAATTACTCATTTCTGTGCAACAAATAACATCAATGTTTATAAAGCAAAACTACCAAATATATAGAGTAATTCCTGAAACATAGTAGTAGTAGGGGATTTAAGTCACCTCTTTCTAACCTTAACAGAATAAGTGGACAAAAACAAAACAAAACAAAAAGGATTAGTAATAAAACCTATGAAAAACAAACAACAGAAATGTAAACATTGGCTTTTTGAAATTAAGGGGAAAATACTGTATTAAATAACTTTTAGGACAAAATATAAGTCAAAGCAGAATGACAGACTATTTAGACAGTAACAGTGGACACCTACATGTTAGAATGTATAAGAACCAGCTAAAATAGATTTGATAGGAAAAGGCATGAAATGTCATAGTTATCAATTAGACCTACCTGAAATAACCATGGGGATTAGGTCCTCTCTATCCTCATTTATATTTTGCCATCTTACTATGTTATGGAACTCTTAAAAAAATTCAAGAAAATTGCCTTTAGATAACAATATTGTGAGTGACAAAAAGGGAAATAGAAAAATGTATACTTATATGAAAGATATGAAATGATAGTAAAAAAATAGAAACATGGGATATTGAGAGGCACTTAAAAGATGCTTTTTTTCTGTGATAAACAATAATTTGTTAAAAATAAATATAATAATTATTAATAATTATAACAAATAATAAAAGATTTATTTTTTTCACAACCCTATATAAACAAATTTGGGAACTTGGATGACATAGATGATTTTCTAAGAAAATAATATTACCAGAACACATAAATTATAGCCAGAAATGACCTGATAAAACTGCCATCAACAAACATCTCCTCATTCCAATAAATAAATAAGTAAATCTCTTATTTCTTCATACATAGTTCATAGCAAAGATGCTTTTACGAAAGGAATTATACCATTTTCAGTAACAGAAAACTGTTTAAATTTCTTCACAGCATGGAAAAAACGATGTACAAATACACAAAACTATACACCATGTTCATTTATTCTATCAATGTAAAGCTTCTATATAAGTTATCAGCAAATCAAATTAATCAGCACTATAACATAACAATAATCCATGAAAAACTGGTATATTCCAGGAATACAAGAATGCTTTAACATAAATAAATATATAATCAACTATATTAATAAATCAATATAAAAAACATTTGATTATTTCTACTGATGCAGATAAGTGTGTGATAAATACACAAACATGCTAACATCCTTTTTGACAAAATCTCTTAAAATCAAAATATATGGATACTTCTCAAGATACTGAAATGTATACATACATGGATTTACATTGTTAAAACACACATTAAATTGAAGATTAAAAAAAGAATGTCTTTTATCATCAAACTATTTAATATTGTCCTAGTGGTATTAGACAAGAGAAGAAAAATCACAGTTTTAAAAATCTGAAAACAAGTAATATAATTATCAGAATTTCCAGACCTATGTTTATATTCTCGGAAAAGCCCAGAGAATCAATTAAAACTATAGAAAGGGATAAGAGACTCATGTAAGGTAGTTGCTCAAAATTAGCATACTGGAATTAATAGACATTATATGTACAAGCAGTACCCACTAACAAGGTAAATTAGAGGAAAATACCCCATTTATAATGGAAATAAAAAGGTATAGTCTCAGAAAAAGCACAACAAAAATGATGAAGAATTGAAATGGATCCAAGTCTTAATTTTTACTAAGAAACAGAAAGAGGTTCTTACAGATGCAAAATTGTGCCCTTTTTTTAGATAGGAAGATTCCACATTATCAGGGTATCAGTTCTCTTAAATTAATTTAGAAAACTTATGGTATCATAATAAAAATACCCACAGATTACTTTTTAAAATTTAGTCAACATATATCTAAAGTTTACATGGAACTGGAGGATGTTATGTTAAATGAAATAGGCACAGAAATACAAATATCACATGTTCTCACTCATATGTAGAAGCCAAAAAAATACTGAAATGGAGATAAAGGGTAGAATGATGGCTTCCAGAGGCCAGGATGGGGAGTGGGGATTGGAAGATAAAGAGGGGATGATTAATGGGTTCAAAACTACAGTCAGATAAAAGGAATAAGATCTAGTGTCTGGTAGCACAATAGGGTGACTATAGTTAACAATAATGTATTGTATATTTCAAAATAACTAAAAGAGTGGAATTGGAATGTTGCTAACACAAGGAAATGATAAATCCTTGAGGAGATAGAGAATTCCTTCCAATTACCCTGATTTGATCATTACACCTTGTATACTTACATCAAAGTATCACATGTGACCCATGAATATGCACAACTAGTATGTATCTATTATAATTAAAATTTTGTTTTTAATTTAAAAGATTAAAATGATAAAAATAAAGTTTACATGCAAAATGTAAGCAAGGATTCCTGGAAAATTCTAAGGAAAACAAATAGAATATTGTGGGAAGCTAGTCTACACAATATTAAAATATGTTATAAAGCTAAAATATCTTAAACAGTGTAGTAAAGATGAAAAAAAAAGGATTATAACAACCAGAAATAAAAATTTAGTTTATAGTAAAGTGAATATAATAAAGATGGTATTTCAGTTCACTAGGGAAGGCCTAAATTGCTTAATAAAATGTTAATAGTCACTAGTAATTGGGAAAAATAATAAAGCTGTATTTCTTACTTTTATTTTTATTAATATATATTCCAGATGGGTCAAAGATTTTAGCACAAATAAAAGCAGTAAAAAGTGGAAGAAAACCTGAATGAGTTTTCTTTAAGAACCACAGAGTTGTAAAGGTTTTTCTAAGTATAATACTTTGAAACTATTAAAAGGAAAATGTAAATTAAATTTAGAAAAATTCAAAAAATTTGCATAGCATAAAAATGATCAAAAGATAAATGGCAAACTGGAAAAACACACTTGTAATTCATACCACAAAGGGTAATTACCTTAAAGAACTCTGACAAGTCAACAAGAAATAGAAAATCTGCATTAAAAAAACACAAAAGACTATGAATCATCCTTACTCATTATAAGAGAAATGTAAATTACAACTACTGTAAAGTGCCATTTTTTGACACACAGGAAAAATGAGTAAAATTTAATAATGTACCATAGTAATAAATATGTGTGTAAACATATTATATAAATAGGAGGGAAAATGGGTTAAAACTCTATTGGTGGCAGCAGCTGAGCATAGCAATCAAAATTACATGCACATATTTTTTGACTCAAACAGTTTACTTCTAGGAATTTATCCTATAGATATATATTTGAGGAACAATACTGAGAAATTTCAGGAAAAAAAAACCCTAAATGTTCATCAATAAGCTGACTCTAAGTTACAATGTTTGTTAAAAAATGATGTGTCATTCCTCTGTGGACGAATATGAAAAAAACACAAAACTCTAAAAACCTGTTACAGAATGCTGTGTATACTGTTTTACCATTAGTATTCTGTATAAATTTCCATGTACCTACGTATACCACATGCTTGGATATGCACAGATACTCTCTGGATAAATATACTGTATAAGAAACTGTAGCAAGAGTTTGTGTCAAGGGAGAATGGCAACAGAACACAATTTACTTTTCACCAACCATACTTTTGCTTTTCAATTTCTTTCCTATGCATACGAGTACTGATGCTAATATGACAAAATATTTTCATTTACAACTTATTTTGCTATTCCTTTTCTTTTTAAATATGCCAAGTGAGTTTTAAAAATGGAAGTGTCTTGAGGAACTTCCAGCTGCTAAGAGGTCGCAACCATCACTTAACAAAAATCATTATTTTTTCCATTATAATTTTATAATTTTTGATTTCTCATTTTTGAAGAAAACTGTCAAAAAGATCCTTTACACTCCAGACAGCAGCTAAGAAAAATGACGACCCTATCTTTTCGGGCATTTCCAGTATTCAGCTCAGTAATGTTTAGGACAAGTTTGCCTTTATTTGCACATCCAATCTCATGGAAATATAGGATCTCAGAGTCAAAATGGACCTTAAATGTCCCATCTGTTGCTAGCTTTTGAATGATTTCCTGACAAGTGCTCTGGCTTGGCTTCTATTGAAAGATATGAAAGTCTGGCAATTCTTTCCATTGTAATTAAAGTAAAAACATTATTGGAAGGTTTGCTTAGAATGTTACTATGAAGATTTCCTAGATAATTTCTTTTCCATGTACATCTTGAAAAAGTCACCATCTGTAATACCATTTCTCAACAATTCCCTGTAAATACATGTATCATAGTTCTTATTACCCAGCATTGCAAGCTTCTACTTATTTACCTGACTCCTGGTATTTGGGTTGTCATTTATCTTTATTCCCATTGCCTACTTAGCACATTGCCTGGTGCATAGTAGGCAATTCATATGTGATGAGGGCATGCATTTCATTAAGTCCAAGGGTTATTTTTTCTCTAATTTGCTCATAAAGTTGAAAGATTATGGGCTTTCTTCTTCCTCTTCCTCTTCTTCTTCCTCTTCCTCTCCTCCTCCTCCTCTTCTTATTCTTCTTCCTCTTCTTCTTCCTCTTCTTCTTCTTCTTCTTCTCCTCCTCCTCCTCCTCCTCCCCCTCCTCCTCCTCCTCCTCCTCCTCCTCCTCCTCCTCCTCCTTCTCCCTTTCCTTCTTCTTCCTCTTCCTCTTCTTCCTCTTCTTTTTTTTTGAGACGGAGTCTCGCTCTGTAGCCCAGGCTGGAGTGCAGTGGCGCAATCTCGGCTCACTGCAAGCTCCGCCTCTCAGGTTTAGGCCTTTCTCCTGCCTCAGCCTCCCGAGTAGCTGGGACTACAGGCGGCCGCCACCTCACCCGGCTAATTTTGTACTTTTAGTAGAGACAGGGTTTCACCATGTTGGCCAGGATGGTCTCGATCTTTTGATCTCGTGATCCACCCTCCTCAGCCTCCCAAAGTGCTGGGATTACAGGCGTGAGCCACCGTGTCTGGTCCTTCTTCATTTTTAGGTAGCTCAGCTTGCTTCCCATATTTTAAGTGAACATCTCCCTCCCAGTGTTTATCTCTGCTAAGCTGAATTCACATTTTTTCACATCTTAATTTTCTATTCTGATACTGATATTATATCAATAATTAAGAGAAGTAGTACATATCATCCTAGTGAATATAATACATGACCAATACATTGAAAGATAATTCTTCAAAAACAATATTACCATCAGATAATAACCTTTTAAAGTATTAGTATAGGGCTTTGAAACTACAGGTCATAAAGATAACCAAACAAAGAACTTCATGGTTATTTTCTGTTAACTGAAATTCAATTTGAAATACCAGTTGAACTTCATTTAGAAAAAAAAAAAGACTTCCTGGAAAAATGGAAGCTAATTAAAAAAATAAACAAGCAAACAACAATTACAACAAAACACTTTCTTCACAACAGGGAATTTTTAAAAGAAAAAGGACTCTGTGTTCACAAATAACAGAGCTATTGTGGGATTTACAAAGCAATAAACATTTAAGCTAATGCAGTTCCTGCCAATAAGGGTTTTAAACTGCACAACAGTGACTGAGATAGGTAATCTTCCCTCTGGAGTTATTTTAAGCAAAAGATAGTGTTGGTGTCTATGTCTGATTTAGATTTAATGACTTTTCAAACTTCCTTCCAGTTTTATCATTTTATTACTTTTAGGGGGAAAAAAGGCTCCAAATTTGGGAGAATAAATAAGATCACATTTTTAAGATTAATCACACAGGCTTTATCCAAGGTAGCATCTCATCCTATAAAGAAAAAACTAGGTCATGCAGGTTAGAGCAATGCTTTGGGTAAAGCAGGTATAGTTCTCTTAAGGAAAAAAAAAAAAAATAACCATTTACAGATGGCTTCAAGAATACTTCTAAATTACTTCTGAACATTTAGTATTTAATCAGGACACACTGGCTGCAAAGGTATGACTCTCATTATGGAAGATATTATTGATAAAGATCTGTATGTGAGTTTAGTTGTTTTGTAAAGTTGAATATTTTAATTGTAATAGAGCTGTTTAATAAATAAAGAATAGAAGTAATACATAAATAAGTACCCTCCACTCATCTACGTTTTACCACAAATTTCTACATGCAGAATAATATCAGCATTTTTAAAGTCCAGTGATAAAAATGTTAGAGAATAAGGCTAAGGCCATGCAAAGTGACTTTAGTTAAAAACAGTGGATCCCTTTATATATATTTAAATACTCAGGTGAGTCTACAAAGAAAAAATTAAAAATAAATAAATAAATCACTGTGCAAGACTCCTGACGTGGTTACTAGCTTTAATTACTGGGCTGACAGATTTACCTTTTTTTTTTTTTTTTCCTATCACCTCCTTAATTCAAAATCATACTGCTCTCCTTGAGACTTGATTCCTTGATGTCTTTTTTCTTTTTTAAGAAGAAAATAATGCCATTTAAATTACCTTGCCTTCTCATATTTAGTTCTTCTTCCCGTCATATCCTTTCTCCCTCTCTTTTCCTCCTCCTGCTCTTCCTCCTCCCCCTATTTAAATTCCCCTACAACCTTCATAAGAGAACTTAGAATAAATGAGCCCACTGCTCTAGCAGTTGATGCTACACTTGCTATCTCTCTTTCTCTTTCTCATGAAGGTCAAAATCAAGGTGTTAGCAAGGCTGGTTCTTTCTGGGTGCTGTGTTCCTTCTGGGCCCTATTCTATGCCTCCCACAGTTTGGAGGTTTGCTGGTAGTCCTTGGTGTTCCTTGGCTTGTAGACATCTACTTTCATCTTCACATGGCCTTTTTCTGTGTATGTATACCTGTATCCAAATTTCCCCTTTTTATAAGAACACCAGTCATATTGTAATAGAGTCCTCCACTCCAGTATGACTTTATTTTAGCTTACCTAGTTACATTTTAAATTAGCCTATTTCTAAGGAAAGTCACATTTTAGGGTATCAAGATGAGGGTTTCAATGTATTAATTTCCAGGGCGGTCACAATTCAACCCATAATGCTCTCTTTGAAAGTTTGACTCCGTAGGTCTGATATGGCATCTAACAGACACCATTTGTAACAAATACACTTGCAGGGGGATTTTGCAAGTGTATTTTTGATGCAGGGGGCCATTAGCTATCCACTCTTTGAAAACCACTGAAAAGAGTTTACCAGCCATACCTTCCTGAATGTGCCTGATGTCTTCTGAAAACCACTGAAAAGACTTGGAAACAAAAGCTCACTAATCAGTTTTTAGAGTGACAATTCTTTCCTGGAGGTGGTTGTAATTCTGTTCCCCCTCCCACCAGAAAGGATTTGCACTAACATTTCCTTTACTGTCATATATATTGTTTAGAAAAACAAAACTGAAGAGGGGCTATCAATGCAGAAAAACCCTGGCCCCAGTCATGTGACTTTGTTAATGTTTAATCTTGGACCTTTGTGAGCCTCTATTTTCACAAATGTAAAATGGGATAATGCACCTCACTAGGTTGAGAACACAGGAATGTGCCTGGCAGATATGAAGTGCTCAATATATGTTCTCTTTCCCAAGCTTGAGTCATGGCACAAACTGACATTCTCAAACTTCCAGTAAACAAGTAGGGGATGGAAAGATACATGAAAATAATTCTTAGTTATTTTTCATTTTACAAATAGCACAGGCTTATTGTGAATAGAATGTAAACTCTCTAAAGCAGGGGCTTCGTTTGGTTCACTACAATAACCTTAGTACATGCTTTAGTACTTAGAACCTAATAGGTACACAACAAATATTAAAATTAAAAAAAGCAAAAGACAGGAAAACAAAAAGCAGGAAATTATTTTTTAAAATTACAATGAAACGTATAGCCTTCCACCTATAATGATGGAGACTATATTTACCATAGCAATATGCAGTGAACTAAATTAAGTAACAGTAAGTATTCACAGAAAAGATGATTTTAAATGTCACTATAGTGTTTCAATGTGTTCACTGTTTCAACGTGTTACATAATTCGTTTTACTTGAGAGTACTTTTATGTCATTCTTAATGTTCACTCTGCTAAGCAATGCTTTGATATTGTTGCTAACAGTCAAGGGAGGAAGCAACTATTTTATCTGCAGGGCTTAAAGATGGACTCCAACCACTGAAGTATGACAGTAATAGCAGCAGTGCCTCCTCTTACAAACCATTACAAAAAGGGGTATTTCTTCTGGGCCTAGGTTCTGAAAGAGGAATAGGTAGTGAGGCAGGGGAGGAGTGAGGAGCCTGGAATCATACTTGGAAGGATTCTGAAAATTAGTCAATGCTGAATTACAGTAAGCATTGCTTTATTAATTAGTAACTCATCAAAGGTTTCCATAAAGAATGTGATAAACTCATAGGAAATATATTGTGAAAATAAGATAAAATAATCAATAAACAGCATCAAGAAAAATGCCATATCATACAAAGCATTAGCACCAGTGGAAGAAATAGATATATCCACATCATAAAATGTTAGAATTAGAACACAACACTTATTTTGAGCTTCCTGGAAACTAAGAGCACTAGGCCTCTGGGTCTCAGGGTATTTGGTGGAACACTATTTCATAGAGACTTACTGGATGTTAACAAATTTTAAAAAGCAAACACAAAAATGGATTACATGATCAATATGTTTGGGAAACAATAGGCTAAGAAAACACAAGCAAAATTATTTTCCTGTTGTTCCTCAGAGCCTTTCCTATTCTGGTGTGCATTCTGAGTCTCCAAGAAAGGGTCACAGAGTATATACGACCTTTTCAAAGCTTATGGGATGCTGAACATTTTTACTGAATGCCACAAAGGGCTAGTGTTGCATGGAATACTCTTTAATACTGAATTCTGGGATACCCAAAGCCAGGTTACAATGTTATTGTAGCAACTATTTGTCACTCAGTTGTAGTTTTCCTAGACATCATGTATTACTCTATCTATATCTGCATCTGTATCTACCTGTCTTTATATTTGTACATATACATACACACACGTGCACATACACACACACACACAATCTTATTTTATTATATGTATTCCCTGTGAGTCATTTTGAGTATTTTGTGGAATGGATTAATTACTAATATGATTAAGTAATGTTTATTATTTTTGAATTATAACCAAAGGACCTACCCACACACATGCTGATACTGTGATGCTCTTTCTTCAACTGTGTCAGTATATTTTTCTATTTTGTAATATCTTTTCCATTATAGTTCCATGGTTACTTATTCTAATCATGCTCTTAGTGAATTGTTAGCGACATTTCTTCTTACATCGTGATGGGTCAAAGCAGTTGCCTAGGCATATCTTGCATGTGCCTGGTGTATGGGAGTAACATTGATTGATCGCCCCTCAGTTCCAGAACCTCGACTGAGTTTTTCTTCATCAAAGTATCATTTGGATTACTTACTTAAAATGCAACTCTTCCGAGGAGAATTTGTGTTTTTAATGTTAACTCTTATGAAACAAAGGAGAGACCAGTGGAATTGGCAAGAGGTGAGTTTCCAGAAATTTTGCAAAAGTTTTTCAAGGGATGGGTGGGCACTTGGTTCCATGATCAGAATCTTCTTTTCCATTAGCTATCAGATTGAGTCGGTTTATTTTAATAAAGGGGACATATTTTCCTGGGTTTGGAGGCCATAAGTCAGCATCAAAACCAGGGACCAGTCAAACAGAGAATGGGCCCATTAGATCTCCACCCAATTTTGTAACAGGATATTGCTCTTGAATTACAAGTAATGGTCTTCATATGTGACTATTCTTGTCAATTCAGAAATATGTGTCGAGTCCCAAATCTCGACATTAGAGCCTATTCTAGAGACTAGGGCATATGGAAATTACCAGGACCCTGTCTATACCCTCTAGGAGTATATATCACATTTAAGAAATGTTTGTGACATTAAGAAATATTTGTTTTTAAATAGCATATGATATAACCTAATGGTCACATTTGGAGAGTCAAGAATGTATGTTCCTCACCTGAATGTTTTCCTTTCTGACATGTACCTGTGTTTTGCTGTTCCTTTAATCTGGGTTCCTTTCCCCCAGATATTTACATCTGATACTTCCCATCCTCAGATCTTAACTCAAATGTCACATCCCCAGAGATGCCTTCCCTGATCTATCCCAATCCATTACTCTTGGTCATATCATCAATGTCAAATTTATTTCTTCATAATACTTATCACCACATAATATTAACCTATTTAACCTATCACCTCTGTTTTTTTTTTATCATCTCTAACTAAAATGTTAACTATTGGGAGACAACAGCCTTGTCAACTTTGAATATCACATTTTAGGCACTCAATAAATATTGGTGAAAATTCTTCAACTAAAAGAGAAACAAAGAAGAAAACATGGCAGTATTTATCCAGCTCTGACCAGGTAGAAAATTATTCATTATGGTGACAGAAATATTCTAGTCACCAGAGAATTGATCTTTATTATAAAAGCACAGATGGTTCGTTAGTCCTCATCATTTTCTGGATGAAACAAATCTTATCTCCATTTCCTTTTGTTCCAAGTCCAAGCTAGCAAACAAGTGCAGTCTAAAGTGTCAGCTTCCAAGGTATGCTGATTTCCAATTTACTCTAGAAAGCAGAAATAATGTCTTTGGCCAGGTGTGGTGGCTCACGTCTGTTATCCAGCACTTTAGGAGGCCGAGGCAGGCAGATCACTCGAGACCAGGAGTTCAAGACCAGCCTGGCCAACATGGAAAAACCCTGTCTCTACTAAAAATACAAAAACTAGCCAGGTGTGGTGCTGTCTGTCTGTAATCCTAGCTACTCAGGAGGCTGAGGTGGGAGAATCGCTTGAACCCAGGAGGTAGAGGTTGCAGTAAGCTGAGATCATGCCACTGCATTCCAGACTGGATGACAGAGTGAGACCCTGTTTCAAACAAAAGGGGGAGGAAGGAAGGAAAGAAGGAAGAAATTATGTCTCAGGAAGCTGTGCCTTCCTTTGTAAATAAATCCACTGAAATTTGGTTTAATTGTCCATATCATGTGAATTTAAGTATCTCAAGTCAGACTTCTTGCACTGGCTAGCCTCTGGTATAATTGTAGTTGAGTGTTTGACCTACAAATTTGAGAATAAGCTGTTGAAGCACACAATAATAAATTACCCTGGAAACCTTCTCCAAATGATCAGCACATTTCCTTAGCACTCATGTCCAAGAGTAGTATGTCTTCTCCAAGTTTAGTAATATTCAAGTCAAGTACAAAAATATGAAAATGCCTAATTTGATACTAAATATAATACTTTTAAACAGTGCTTTGTGATAAAATGTCTGTCATTTTGACAAATGTCTCAGTCTGTACTGTCCAAGGTTTCAAAATGACTCACAGGGTAGCTAAAGGCAGTCTATCTGGATATTAAAAATCACCACCTTATATTAACTTATTTAATTTTTATCTATGGTTTTCTGCAATCTTCAACTAGAATGTCGCCAAAATACCAAGTTAACTTATGTACTTAATAGGTATCTTTCCATAGATAGATAAAAATAGTAGCTCTTTAAAATGCATAAGTCACAAAAACTGTATGTTTTGATAAATTTGAAAAGAGAAGAATAATGCCAGTATTTATAATCTGAAGCATTACTATTGTGCAAGACCATAAGGATGTTATGTAATCTCTTTCAATGTGATTTTGAAAGAATCTTCAATTACTAGGTTATAACTGGTTCAGTGGCTTAATTATTTCTGCCAACCCAGTTACCATACAAAGCCTACTATTTCTGCATAGTTGGATAGTTTTTGTTCACTTAAGATGGAACTATTTGATTTCATTTTAGACCCTGGATATTAGTCAACATTAGACACATTATGTATACCTTTTGTGGGCATAGTTAAACATTTCTCTCATTTCTTATTTTTGCTGTTAGAGGTATGAAGCAGTTTTAAAAATTGTACCTTCACAAGTTAAATGTTTAATCATAGAATCTGATTTATGTCCCATGCATTATGCATTTGCTGTTATTGATAGCACTACAATGAAAATTTTTCACTTTAAGTTTGGTTATTTTTAATATGATCATCTGTAAATAATTGCTATTCAAACTAAAAGTACTTTCAGGTTAGCCCGAAATTAAAGTCAAAGAAAGTACATTTTCCAATTTCCCACTGTAAACATAGTCAGTGGAAGTAATCACAGCCTGTTAAGACGATTAAGGCTGTTTAATATCATTTAGGATTCTTAAAATACCAATTTCACAACTGTCTGTTACTTTACATAAATTGTAGCAGATTTATAAGGATTTTAGACAGGCTAATTAATGCCTTTAGAAATATTTCTCAAATTTTATTTATTTTTAAAGGACCTGTTTCATTTCTTACAAGGAAAAGGTATTGGTCTTGAAAATAAAATACATAACCTATCAATAAATTCCTCACAGAGAGTAAAAAAAGTCTCTTCTCTCACTTCCAATATTGAATAACAAAAATGTTCCCCTCTATTCTAAATAATCTTTCTCTTTCTTCATCCTCATCCTGACTCATAACAAGCTAAAAAAGGTGCCTATGGTTGAAGTTTATGTATATGTCTCAGCTCTGGAATATGAGCTTTAGGAGCGCAAAAGAAAAGTCCAGAAACCAATTTTGAGAATTGCTGAGTCTGAAGACATAAACATTTCGTGCCATGCCTAAAAATAATTAGCTATGTTTAATTCCAAAAATAGACTTGCAGTGTCTGCCAATATTTTAAAAATTGAAAGAGAAAGAGGGTTTTTTTTTTTTTTTAACGTTTTGCATGAAACTTGGCTCTTCTGTATGTCTCACAGAGACCAGGTAATGTTTCTATGCATGTATGAATAAATAGATTGGAAATTCAAAGTCTGCTTTTTGGCTTACGCGAATATTACCAATGGCACCTAATTTCCATGCCCATATCAGAGTATAGCTGCTTTTATAGCAGGATGCCACTGTTCATTATTTTACTGCTGGTTTACTTTTTGTAAAAACTAATGTCAGAATGCGTACAGTTTTTCCTAAGAACATGCAGATTTTATAAATATACAATTGTCCATTTATACTATAAGTGTAATTAAAAGAGAATTTTATATCTTGAATTTTCATTTTGATTTAAAAATCACCACAAGCCTTAGGACCAAAAAATAATGGTAACCTACCCCAACTGCTGCCTGTGGGGTGGGGAAGGGAACTATATGCAAAAGCTGGAATTATAATATTTATTTCAAGGTTCTTGGGGGCAGGAGGTAAAGAGGAGAAAAGGTGTGAGGGGTAGGGAGATAGACTCATAATTAATTCTCATGGCCTGGGATCAAGATGGTGTCTCCTTTTTCTTTCACTGTATTTGGTTTCCTGCAGTACACAACTTTCCTCATTTACTTCTACAGAGAATAAATGTGCTACCACTATGTTGGCTGGTTGGAGAGACCTAGGCCTTTAACTGCTTCTTATTAGACTTCTGAACAATAGTCTAGTTTTCAGTCTCATCATTCACCTATGTCCTCATAGGCATATAATGTCTAATTCTGAGCATTTGGGGGATCTGTATCTTTAATAATCTCACCTCACACTTGCTTCATCTTCTGCAGGCATTCAGGCTTTCTTTTCCTCTGCTCTGCTAAGTCCTTAGCACTTGGCCATCTGCTTTCCATTTCCCATCATTTTATTGATATCACTTCTCTACTCTTACTAACTCTCTTCTTTGTCCTTTCTGGGTTTGTTCTTGTACAACCAATTTAATGAAGTTGCAGGAGAGAGTAGAGATAAATGCATGTGTTCTGTATGTCATATTTCTTCCTGTTCTATTCACGACAGAGAGCAAAAATACCTGTAATAAGCTTATGTAATCTTGAAAGCAGTTATGAAATTGTGCTGCCAATCTTCCATCCCAATTTTTTAAAAGTGTCCTTTCGTGATCTTATTTATCCATTCTCTAAACATTTTGTGATGACATTGGCTTTAGTTTTACTACATCAGAGATTTTCATATATCAAATATATATTGAATAACTGATATACGTCATGCCTAGGTTAGGTACTTCTCTCAGACTTGTACGTATCATTCTTTCTGTCTCCATTGGAGTCATCTGTCATGTACATATAAATTCAAGACACTTCCCAGTAGCTCTTAACTTTAATTTCCCTTGGGAATTTCTTTTCATACTGCAGGTGGTCTCATGAACTTTTTGTTACACTAGGTATAATGGCCATATTTTTGAAATAAAAATCAGGATTTACTGTCTAAGGGTCTTAAAAATAATTTGTTTTATGACTTGTGTATTTATTTTAATGAAAATACAAAAATAAAATCACCTTTAGTAATAGTTCAATTTAATAAATCTTTTTGAATTCTAAGTCAATGTTAAGGTAAGTTGTAATGGTAACGCTCTCTCTGTCTTGGAATAATTTTATATAAGTATATGGTTAAAACATTTTCTGTTGAAAGAGTACACCAGAAAAAGGAAATCAGAGCTGCTCTAGAATATACCAGGAGTATGATGGGATTCAGTAATGCTATGGCAAGGTTAACCAGATAATGGAAATATTTCAGTAAATGAACACTTTTCTCAGTGTATTTATATTTTATTTCAACAGATAAGTAAACAGATTCATCCTCCCAGGCTTATAATCATGGAAGGCAAGCTGTGAAACTACTCACTGAAAAATAAAAAATTCCACCAACTTATCTCCTTAGCTTTAGGGTTACAAGTATAAATAATTCAAAAGAATCTCCAATTAACATGCCCTAAAGTCACTTTAATGCAAACAAGAAGAAATACTGAATTAATTTCCTTTACCCTTTAAAGAGGGAAACAATTTATATTCTTTCTGCCGTGAGTAATTCACATTGACTTCGTTGTATTAAATTCAAGGTCCAGATATTTCAATATTTCTCCAATTTTTAGTGGCTTTGGGCTCTTGGAGGTGGCTACAGCTCTAGCTATGTGTCTCAGTAACTTGCAGCATTGATTCAGCAGATTTTAAGTAAATATATAAAGCTCAAGCCAAAAATATTGAGCAATTTTCTCATACTTTCCTAGTGCGTAGACCACAGATTTGTAAAGTAGAACTTAATAAAGTACTTGGGAATTGTACTGTTTTCTATACTTGAATTCCCTCACTTTGATGTGATGTTAATATATGGAAATTTTAGCTGTAAGAATAAAAAAATAAAGAATGACTTGGCTTTCTTTATAACAGATGCCATTCATACGAACTAATGAGTTGGGAGAGAGATGCCAATAAATACTGTTTTTGGTGCTATTATAATTAAAAGCAAGTTTTGTAGTTTTTCTTTAAAAAGTTACCATATTACTTTAAATGGAGGAGCTGCATGTGTGTACTTAATGTGACTGAATTACAATCTTCTGCACCTATGTAAAATTTGTGTTTTATATGGCTGCAGAGAGAGAAGAGAGAAGAAAGCCACTGGGTATAAAACCGGTAGAGTTTTATGAATATTGGACTCACATCCATGTTCCTGATACAAATTATTTCCATGAGTATTTTGTGATATTTGGAGAAATATTATATTTTTATATATTTTTTTCATAAGATTTCTATCTGGTTAAACAGGAAGTCTAAATTTAAGGGCAAATATCACATAACCAAGACAGGAACATTAGCTCCATAAAGACTATCATGAAGACCATAATAGAGCTAATAACTGAGATCCAACCTAGTGGTACCATTCTAAATGATGGTTCCATTCATTCGAAATGATGAAGATTCCTCCCCACGCATTTGCCTGTACTTTTCATTTAAGCTGATTGAGAAAATGCAAATTTCATAAGCAGTCTTAATTCTGTTCTAAATCAAACTTTGATCACATTGTACCTGTAAGCCTTGAAAAATTGCAGCAAATATGTACAGGCTAAATAATATTTATTCAGTCTACATGGACTATACAAATATACGCTACTTGTGCTTTTGCAATTAATTACTCTAGCCCATCAGGGTCAGTTACTGATTGGTCTGTAATCATGATTTAGATTAATTGGATTTACCAAGAAAACTCCAAATTCTGTTTTTTTTTTTTTTAGTTTGAGGACAGTATTTTCCCTGCCATTGAGTTATAAATATAACCCCTCTCATCTCTGGAGAGCACCTGTTGAACTGTGTACCACTAAGGGAGTAAAATACACACAATAATTTTAAAGGTGTACTTCCATGGTTTTCCTGCCATTGTCAAACAAAGGAGAAGAAACTTGGACCCTCTTGTGATCAGGCCTTTCTCTGCTCTCTCCACCATAACTCTAAGGAAGAAGGAGCTGCTAATTTGATTAGTCTAAGACTGAGATACTAATTAACAATGGACAGGGTTATGCTTTCTTAAAAGTTATACCTTCTGCAAACTTTTGCTTGCATTTCTTGCTTTGAAGAAGTCAGAAGGCAAGGCTTGTATTCTCAAGACAGACCATTGATATTCATGTGATTTACATTCTCTCTCTCTCTGTTACCCACTCACTCTTCCTCTCTACTCCCAGAAACGAGCAAATGCATATTCCTCAAATATAAATTCAGGAGAGGTTGTCTCCTCCTTTCTTGCTTGCTAACTTTACTCTTACTTTTCTTTCTCTCTCTCTCCCTTCCTTCCTTTCTTCCTTGCTTTATTTTAAAAGTCCAGGTTAGTATCTTGCTTTGTATTCTCATGCTTATTATTTTTTTTTTAATCCATTACTTTCAATGGCAAAAACTACAAATACTTTTGCACCAACTAACAGTTTAGACTTTAACTGCAGTTTAGCTGGTTACTACCAAAGAAGACACTGTAGCATAATGAAAAGAATATGTGGACTTATAATTCAAATTTTGGATTAGCTAAGTAAAATTGAAAATAATAACTTTGAGCTTAGTCTTTCCATCTGAGAAATGGAGATAGTATTTTTAATAAAAGTTGTATGACTACTAAATAAATCAATATGTATGAAGACAACACCATCATGAACAGGATTATTATTACACTCACTATTTCTCCGTGTTGAGTAATAAGTACATTATATATACATAATCTCATTAGTTTCATTTATAACATAGAAAAATGAGACTAAAAAAACTTCAATATTTTGTCTAAGTTATCATGGCAAATGAGGGGCAGAGTTAGGATTTTAACCCATCTGACATATTCTAAAGCCTAGACTCTCAACTGCTATCTGCTATGGCCTCCTACGTGTTCCTTCTTTTGATATAACTGGTTTCTTTCATTCTGTTCATGTACAATGTACACATGAGCTGGATTTAGAAAAAAATTGTGTATCTTCCTATAGTTCTGGGTATCTACAGATTCTTGTCTGTCTATATGTACATACAATGCATATACTGAATATTGATTTTAATCATGTCAAGTATGCATCCATATATCAACTAGATTGTTCAATATAGTAGCTTCCAGTTATAAGTGGCTACTTAAATTTAAGATAATTAAAATTAAATAAAATTTAAAAATCAATCCCTCAGTCACACTAGCCACATTTCAAGCACTCAAAAGCCGTATGAGGTTAATACCTACCATACTGAATAGCACAGACATAGGACAGTTCCATCATTGCAGAAAGTTGTATCGACAGCACTGAACTGGATACATTTCGATGAGAATGTGAATAAATTTGTTTATCAAGGTACTTGTCTATAACAAATCCTTTGTCATAGTAGAGAAAGTACTTAATTTAAAAATTCTCATATTGGATCCTTACATACACATATACAAACTCAATTATGCAAACCAAATATACAGAGAAGTAAAATTTATCTGTAATTTTTTCATGGTCACTCTGAATCTGAAGCTGTATGCAAAGATTTGCCCTGTGCAATCACATTTGTAAGCAAAGCATAGCAAATACATTCTTACGCTATTACTTACTCACTTCAACAGATTCTAATCTTAGGTACTTCAAAATATATGCAGACCTTCAAAGCTAAGCAAACATCAGTCATCCTCATTATATGAAAGTTCCTAGAGAGTTCAATTTGTTGGAGAATCTTCAATAAAGGAGGATGGAAGTAGAGTTATTTTAGGAATCCCTGTGTTTTTCTAGAAAAAAAATAACAAGGCAAGAGAGATGGTATTCTGATATATTGAGCCAATCTTCAGAAATAGTCCATGCAGCCACAAAGATATGGAAAATGAAAAGCCAGAGTGATCAAACAATTTCAAGGAAATAAACAGATAAGCACAAAAATTGAAATAAATCAGTATGCCTTTCTTCTGCCTGGTTTTCTGAGTATCTACTTGGCAACTAGTGATAGAATAATGACTTATTAAGAAGCACATACATTTTTTCCTGGATCCTTTTTTTTCTCTTTAAAAGAAGCAGAGGACATTTATATAGTAAACATTTATCTTACTTTTCTTCTTCTCTATTAGTCAATAAATGTAAAACTATTACCTAACTCAGTTTATAAGTAGTCACTTACCAAATACTTAATAAAAATAAATATCTCTAGGAATCACCAGACATTATAAATATTCTCAGTGATTATATATTTATTTTAAACATTTTATGTTAGTACTGGATTCATCAGCCTCTAAAAAAAAATGGCTTTTATAAACTTACACTCCACACAGTATGGTGAATTTGTTCAATGGAAAAAATGGCAATCTTCTAGTTTGCATTATTTGCAATTAAAGTATGCAATATTCCCCAATTCAACCCTCAGTGTTTATATTTTAAAAGAATAGACCAAGCTTTACTTTTAGATATACATTTTAAGTGTGCTCAGGAGAAACAGGAGGATTATTTTTGACTTAGAAGATATAAGGAAATTAATCAAAAGAAAAATACATATTTTTTCCACTTGAACACAACTTTGAAATATTAGGAGGATACAATTTTAATATCAGGGTACAGAGAAAGTAAGCGCTAAAGAAGGAAGTTTCAAAAATTATGTCAGCATCTTTCAAGACTAAACTTTGCTTGAGTAAGAAATCCTTTACATTTTCATGCAGAAAAGCAATGGAATAAAATTGCTGATGGCCCATGACATTCTCTTTGCCTGAACAAAGAGACAGTTCATAATAGTTGAAGTTGTACAGATATTCAAGGCAGTCATTCCCAATCATTTGTAAACATCCATTTCCAAGGATGTTGCATCAGTTTGCAAAGTCTTGTCTACACTTGAAAATAACTAAAGGATTTTTCTATGTACCTGAAGAAAATTCGTTCAATTCCAACTGTTGAATTCCATTTTCTCTAGAGAAAATCTTAGAATATGTTTCAGAAAAGTCTCCCTGGGAGCTTTTCCAACTCCATATCAATGACAATATAAAGATGGTACTGTAGGTCCATCTGGCCCATTTTCTCATTTTCTTTTCCATTATCCTGTAGAATTTACTAGGAGCCCACAGAGGTGTAGATCTATAAAAGGATTTTTGGGGAATACTAAGAAAATGATGTAACTACTAATGTAGCTGTTTTATATATGAAGGAAACAGAAAAGCTGTATGGTATAATTGTCCAAATATAAGTGCAAATTCATTCTCTGCAAGTCGGGCCAATGGTATATACATGCTCCACTCTCTTTTGGCAATGCGGTGCTAGAGTAAAAAAGATACTAATCACAGAATGGAAACAAATCAGCTTATTTCCCCATCTGTCTATAAAATGTAATTTAATTATAAACAAACAGTAAGTGTATATTCCAAAACTCTAAAAACTGGTGTTCAAATGTAAGCACCAGAGGCATTGAATGACATGTTCTGTACATCCTTCTTGTGTTTTTAATGACATGGGGAATTTTAAAAGTGAAGAGATCCTCTTTCTTCTACAGGAAATGTCATAATAATTCTCATGGTTTATTGGCCATAAGCAAGGCAGGGATATTCTGAGAGTGGCTGATACTGCTGCTTCTCTTTCATCAGGGCCAGGATGCTACCTGATCAAGACACTCTCAAAAGCCAGAAAAAAATTTCAGAGGTGAAATTATATAGCTATGATATCCAACAATAACATTCTCCTTTAGAATTTCCCATTGCATATAGGAAAAAGGAAATACAGAGAGGTCAACAGTTTGCACTTGAAAGAAAAGGACAAAGTAGAAGGGAAAAGTGCTGGGAAAAGTTTATCTTATAAATTAGTGGAAGAAAATATGGGCAGTTGGCGATGATAGTGAAAGTTTCAAGAATCAATGATTAGAAGTCAAGAGGTAAAAATGTTACGCATATAGCCGTGATAAATTGAAATCTATGCTCATTTGCACATGGGAATTAGAACCTTTCTACTAAAAAAAGCATTTATTGTGGTACTTAAATCACATTTTTGACCTGGAAAAGCAAGTGAATATTTTCTTTTTATGTTTTGATTGGTTCAGTTTAATCAAACAACTGGGAGGCCACAATAAATTCAGTATAAAAGAAATGTTAGTCAAGGGTTGTGCATGTGTCTTTGTGTGTGTGAGCTGAATCGACGGAAGTGTCTAATCCATTACATCAACATGGTTATGGCAGCATATAAAATACACAGGACCAGAACTCATCATAGAAACACTCTTCATAGTCACGGTGTTGATTTCAATTATGATATCTTTCTTGCTAATGCATTCTGTGCACCTGTCGGTAGGCAGAGAAAACAGACTTAAATCAAACTGAAAGCCATACCCACAGCAAAAAAAGGCTTCGTGTAGCCCAAAGAAAGAGGAAAGAAGCAAACACTGTGAGCTATGAGAGTCACTCAGAGAAATGTGCTCAATGGCATGGAGTTTTAAATTGCCCATAAAAAATGAACACATTAGCCATCTTTTGCTCTTTTGGCACTTCTGCAATTGACATTACCCCTGTCTGGTGTGTTAAGACTGGGAGAACTAAGCTGGAAAATGTGATAGCAAATCCTTAACTCAAGCAGCAGTATACAGGACAGGCTGTTAAACTGCCATGTTAGTGGAATGCATAAATGCCAACATTATTTTAGAATGATTTATTACATCCACAACTGTCAAAATAAATAAATGTGGCCTCATAGTCCACAACCCATGGATAGCTTTTCTAATTCAGGATTTTGCAGATGACATTTTCAACTAGGATGAAATTTTGGACCTTTAAAAACAAAAGACAGAATTTTGTTGGTATTTTCTGAAGTTCTAAGCATATTATTTCAATGATTCTGGGAGGAGTGGTTGTTAGTAAAAAAGTGCTATGAAATAGTTAAATGAAAAAAGAGTAGAAAAAAGAATGTGTAGCATAACTCACTCACATATCCATCTCTACAGAAACAGCAATTGCAGCGGCAGTTGCCTTGTAAAATGTCTTCAATCTGATTTTTGTGTTGACAACATAAGCATCGCTACAGATATACTTCCACTGACCATAAATTGCAAACGAAGCAAAACTATTTGAATTGAGAATGCAACCCAAAAATTTTACCTATATGAATATTCACTTTTTGAGAATTTATGGAATACAGTACATTATCTATTGGGATATTTTTTCCCTACATACAGCAAGGACTTCCACTGGCAGCAATATTTCTCAGAACTAAAATGGCTCATTTATGATCATTATTGAAGTCACTACTTTTTATAGTTTGACACTTTTAAAATAAAACACCATTTATTCAAATAAATGGATCAGTAAGTTAGAAATTTCCCATTATATAAAAGAAAAAAAGATATCGGGTGATATTCAGGTGATATTTTAAACTTTATTCTCTTGCGCACAGAAAATTTCAATTTATATGCCAACATCCTTCACATTATATAAACTAAACAGAAAATGGCATAAAAAACTGTAATGCCCTTGTTTTGCATCAGTGAGAAAAGCAAGGAATAGACATTTATTAATATAGTTACACAAATCATCAGTGCTGATGTCAATAAATTCATGATAAAATATATAATATGTAATATACTAAATGTATATACACAATATAAATAATACTACATATTATATACTGTATATATACTATATGTGAATTGATTGAGTGGTATATTATTTTTATGTAGTTTATTTTTTAAGTCACAATACCTTACTTGGAATGAACTTCTGAAATAAGAAATCGTAGTAAAATTAATTAGGTCATTTACCCTTTAAGTTAAACACCAAATATAAATTGAATAGTTCCTGTGCCTCTTGGGGGTAATACACTGTTAAAAGATTTCAAAAGAATTTTTCAAGTTGTGAAAATAAAGACAACTGAAATCAAGATTCACAAAAAATGAAAAAGAAAATATTTGATAAGTTTGTTTCATACCCCTATGCACAATTGTTTTCACAGTTTTCTCTATATAAGCAAACACCACCATAGAAAAGACACTATTTTTGAAGACAGTCTTGGAAGTCTTATTTATTTCTGAAATATTTTCTTCATATTTTTCTTCTTCTAATGGCCTTATTGTCCCATAGTTTGTATTGTCTCCTTTATTGCCTTGATGTCCAAAATAGCCTTCACATTCTGAGTCCCATAAAATATATTTGGTGATTTATAATGGGTCTTGGTCTGAAAGACCCCTTCTAACATTTTAGCTCTCAGTTATTGAGAAAGTATATGACTTCGTGAAATAGGAACTGCTTTTAAAGTGCAGGATCAACAGCTACAAACATAACGTGTCCACAAAAAGTGGGGTATGTTATTTTGAGATAATTGTTTGCAGAAATAAGGCACCTAGGTTCGAAGAACTAGAATAATTATCTAAGAATTAAGATGTCCTAAGGAAATAATTTGGAAAAAGAGGAGGGAGCTATATTCTTAAAATGCTCTAAAATATTGATTAAACGTAAAGTCTAATTTGGAAAGGGACAGAGATGAAGATCAAGTTACAGATTTGCAGATATACATTTGAAGACTAGGGTCTGGATTCTAATTCTAATATAATAATTATATTATAAATATATAAAATTCTAATATAATATTATCAAATAATACCAAATATAGTATCAAATATCAAATATATCAAATAATATCAAATAATAATATAGTAATATAATAACTCTAATATACAGTTTTGTGGAATTAATAATTTAATCTTGAATTTCTAATTTTTTTTTTGTTATGGAAATTTGGACAGAATCTGTCAAAGAAAAATGAAGTCCCTAAACTAGTTAAGTATACACTTACAAAGTGGACCATGCCCTCCAGCGACCTGATATAACACACTATCTAGTAATCTTGGCCAGTCTGCTTCCTAGAAAACCATTTCTACCCACATCACCAAAACCAAGCCTGTTCTGAAGTGGAAAAGTCACATGTTCTCCACCATGAAGAACAGAGGTGACGAAGCCATAGCCTCTAAGAATTTTGTATCATCTCGCTGCCCAATATCCTGTGCCACAACCTACCTTCTATAACTAGATTTCTGCTCTGGACATTGAGTGGAGAACATGAGACCCTGATATGCTAATGTTTCACTATGTTCTCCACCATGAAGAACAAAGCTGATGAAACCATGGCTTCTAATAATTTTGTACCATCTCACAGCCCAATATCTCATGCCACAACCTACCTCCTATAACGAGATTTCTGCCCTGGGCATTGGGTGAAGGACATGAGACCCTGATATGCTAATATTTCACTATTCCTCGCCTGGAATTTAAAGTTCTTCCTGAGGCTCCATTCCATAGCAAATAGCCCATTTGCCATTTCAGACACAAGAATAAGGATTCTACTTCTGAGTGCTACTTATTTCAAATTTTCTGAGACTATAATTTGCATGTTAGCTTGGATAACCTGAAACATGTCTTCACTAGTGACCATTTGCCAGAAATTCTAATCACTTAGTACTTTAAATATCAACCATGCAGGCAGACACCCAGTTTTCAGGCAACATTTGCAGCCAGATTAGTTTTTGCAGACCAGGACAACTTGACCCACTGAATATCATTCCTTAGTGGCCCCATCTTGTTAACTATTGCCTGACAATTCTCTAAATTCAACTGAAGTTAAGAAATATTTAAGGATGTCTTTTTGTGCCAGGCACCCATGTAGGGCCTAGAAAGATATAATTCTTGCTTTCAAAAGCTTAATATTCAGAAAAACTAGTGGCTTTCTGCATACTTGCTCTTTCTTTAGCTTGCATAAAAAATGGGGCTTCTTGTTCAGTTATATTCTTTTATATTTCAAAATGATGGATATGCTTGCCATATTTCTTATTTTAGAGGTTCTTTTTTAAGGTCTCATAAATAGCAAGAATAATGCCAAGTAAAATTTCATATTATTGCTGTCAAATTGTCAATATATTTATTTCTCTTGTTGGAGGCAATGTGAATACATATTCCTTAAATTATAATTTTTCTACAGAATGCCTGTCACATAGATCTTTTATCAAGATTATATTAAGGTTCTGTTTTGGCAAATCAGTTTAACTTCTTTCATAAAGCAATCATGAAACATAGTCTAGATATGTGGCTTTTCTCGCTGTGAATTCTTAGGTTTATGCCCTTCATAGTTAGTTATGCATGTTGTAGAACAGCATTTACGAAGTATGTTCTGTTGAACAGTGGAGCCGCTACATAGTCTGTGCAAAGAGATTTTCACAGACAAATTATATTGTGAAATGCTACATACTATGTTTTCCTCTTGGAGATTCATAACAAAGATGAAAATATTAAAATTTCTAAGTGTGGTCAGTCTGCTGTCTCCATGAGTTTTATATACGCTGATTCAACCAACTATATATCATATTTTTAAAACTCCAGAAAATATTACTTTGTAGATGACATGAACTAGGATGGTTACATGTATACGGAGCCTGCACAAACTTTTTTTCTGGTCTTTAGTATTCCATACACAGTGCAGTATAACAACAACTTATATAGAATTTACATTGTATAAGGTATTATAAGTAATCTAGAGATGACTTTAAGTTTACAGGAGGATGTATGTACGTTATATGCCAATACTATGCCATTTCATATAAGGGACGAGAGAGTCTGAGATTTTGGTATCTCTGGAAGTCCTGGAACCAATTCCCTATGGATACTGAGGAATGACTGTAGTCCTTTAGAAAAGAAACTGGTTGAACTTTGTTTAACACAACACTTTCCCAACTCTTTTAACCATAAGTCCTTTAAAAAGTATAATACTGGCTTTCAGAACAGGTTCAGCATTTAAAATCATCTTGTTTGTCCGTTATCACACAAAAGCAAGTTCTATGAGAGAAGAAGACTCCTGGGTACCAGGAGGACATAGTAGGATATCGTATAAACAGATCCAAACGAATGAATAATAAAATGCTGCTATGGATTTTTTGTTTTTAGAAGTAGTGTTATTTGGATTTATTTAGAAATGTTTTTGACTAAAGGCTCTGAATACGGCTTAAAAAGAGTTGAACTTTTCAGATTTTTCAGATCAACTTTAAAAAGAATCCCTTTATTGCTAACTTACTCATTTGGTTTGTTGGTTACAAGTTCATTTCTCATATGGGTCAGTTTACATTGTTCCAATCTACAAAGAACCTACATCCTAGAGCTCTGATCTATCAAACCACCAGATATATCAGAAATGCCTACCATTGGTCTCCAGAAAAACTGAGGTGTAGATGCCACTAAGTCCATGCCAGATCTATATCTCCATTGCAAAACAAGCAAGCAAAACAACCAAGTAACACTTCCACCCCAAAGGAAAAAAACCCAAACAAAAATTCTGAGTCAAATAGAGATGTCAATCAAATATGTAATTACAGTTAGTAGGAATAAATTCAAAAGATCCATTGTATAGCATGGTGACTACAGTCAATCACAATATATTGTATTCTTCAAAAATGCAAAGATAGAGGAGATTAAGTTTTCTCACCACAAAAATAACTATGTGAGGTAATGAATTTGTTAATTAGCTAAATTTAATTATTACACATGTATGTATACTTCAAATCATCTTGTTTTACGAAGTAAATATATAATAAAAATACATTTGCTACTCCTAATTGAAAGTAGAGGGAGTCGGGATCCAATTTTTAAAAAAGCATATGATTCTGTGGTTCATAAATAATCAGGCAAGTTTAGAAATTACTGGTAATAAAGGGAGATATTAAACTTTCCAATTACTTGGATGAGTTTAAAATTATAGACACTGAATTGCAACTGAATTGCAGCTATTTTTAGACAAAAGACAAAACTAAGATATTTAAAGCTTTACTCTTACATCATATAAAAGATGAAGAAATACTGTGAGTAGATCCCTGATCATTCTTCTAGATTTGGAAAGTGTTTTCACAACCTCAATTTCATTTCACATTCACTGATATTCCAAGTTATCCATGATTTTAAGATATATACTTGCTTCTTTCCAACAGGATATACTAATTTACTTTTTATATTTCCTTCAGAGTAAGTTAATATTTTAGCTAAAGCACTTCCACCTCTCAGTATTCCAGTCTAAATCCGTTTTGAAAAACTAGCCCTCACAACATTCACCAGAAAATTGTATTTATATTACCTTTTGTGAAATGTGCTATGGGTTTAGAGATATGTTATGAATCCTACTCAAAAGGAAAAATCCAGAAGTATGAATATATGCATTTTACAAATAAAAAAATTAAAGAACAAAGGAAGATAAAAATATATACCTGAACATTTTTCTCATTTGATTAATTATTCAAGTGTAACTTTTTTGTAGAAGAAATATTTCCTATTCAGTAATTCTGAATTCAATTCAACTGTGATAAAAATGTGGCAAATGTGAGGAGGCATTGAATATTTCTTTTTAAATATTGCTGTAACTTGGTATAAGTGTAACTTAAATAGTGCATGAAAATAAATGGCATTTTCAGGTGTTACATGACATTGTTCCCTTAAATTCCAGTCTAAGTCATAAATCACAGCTTTTGAATCAAATACCTATGTGTGTAAATGCATTTCTACCAAATAACTCTTTTTAACTGTAAAAAAACCCATTGGCATACAGAATTTTGTAATCAGAGGTTCCCAGCTGCTCAACTTAAATTAACACTTGACTTAGTTAAAGGCCAAAAAAAAAAAAAAAAAAAAAAAGCATTACCTTAGGTTTTATTTTAACTGAGTCACATTTCGGATCTAGTAAAAATTAGGCATTTGTTTCTTAGTCTGAATCACAGGCAATTCCTAGGGTAATTGAGCCTATTTGATTTGGTTTAATAAATATTTAGATGATTCCAAATGTGCACAAATCACCTAACAAAATGAGAGATGAATAAGATCAATCTCCACAGTTAAGGCGCTAAAACATCTAGAAATGAAGATAAGTCAAATATACAAACAGTTTTATATTCAAGTCATACCATAGTAAGTTTCCAAAATCAAGATATGAAGAGGGGGAGATTACACACAGCTTTAAGGATGGTAGCATTCACTGGGGAGAGATAAGTGAGATGGTACCCTAGGGGAACAGCTGGAGTTTACCTAGTTAGGCAGAGGAATGAAATCATTATATATTTCTAAAGAACAAGAAAAGTCCTATTTCAAGACATAGTAATGACTTGAAAAGGAGAAGAATCACCTGAAAAGGAGAATAGAAAAGAAATTGAGGCATGAGAGTCTTCTACATTGAGAGACTTGTGCTCAGTTAGGCAAGTAACCACTGTGGACTACTGGAGAATCCTTAAAAGAAGAGAGATGGTAGGTCCATTTGTGCTTCTGTAATAAAATACCTGAGATGGGGTAATTTCTTTAAAAAATTTTGTTTTCTCACAGTTCTGGAGGCTGAGAAGTCCAAGATCAAGGCTCCAACAGGTTCAGTTGCCTGATAAGGCCTGCCCTCTGCTTCTAAGATCCTCCCGTCTCACATCCTCTGGAGGGGAGGAATGCTGTGGCCTCACATTGAAGAGGGCATAAGGGCAAGAGAACTAAACACTGTGAAGCCTCTTTTACAATGGCCTAAATCTCATTCACAAGGGGAGTAGCCCTTATAACCTAATCACTTCTTAAAGGCCCCACATCTTAACATAGTTTCATTGGCCATTAAGTTTCATCATCTGAATTTGCAGGGGGACATTAGAAACCACAGCACCAAATCAATGTTTTGTTTCATAAAGATTAATTAGATGCTTATCAGTCTCATTGGGATGGAAGAAAAGAAGATGGAAACAAAAAGACTAGTTTAATCGCCAATGAAATAATCTAGACAGGAGGTGAGGAGAGCAAAAACTATGATAGTGGTTATGGAAACAGGGTGCGGGAGACAAAAGGATGGATGCTGGAAACTTCATAGATCTGAAATCTTTAAGAACTGCCTGTACGTTGCCTATGGAAAGAGAGAAAAAAGACAAATATGCCCATACTTTTTAAAAATTTGGATGCATATTGAAATACCATTAACCAAAATATGGAAGTCAAGACTATTCAGCCCACAAAATAAGATAATGGGTTTGGTAGTAGATATTTTGAGTTTGGTGTGGCAATGATAGCAAAGACAACAAGTAATTATATTGGCTGGGTCGATGTCTAAGTGTGGAAGTTCATCTACTTTCAGGTAATAGCTGTAATCACTGGGATAGATGAAACTGTACAATCAGACTATAAGAAACAAATAAGGCAGTTTTTTTGTTACATAATAGATGTACATTTTTAAGGGTACATGTAATATTTTGATACATGCAAATAATATATAATGATTAAATCAGAATAATTGGGATATCCATCATCACCACAAATATTTACCTTTTCTTTATGTGGAAAATTTGGATTATTCTCTTACAGCTGTTTTGAGTAGCTGTAAAACAGATTATGATTCACTGTAGTCACCCTACTGAGCTATCAAACAGTATGTCTTATTCCTTCTAACTGTATTTTTGTACCCATTTTTTCTCTGTTTATCTTTCCTTCCCTATACCCTTCCTGGCCTCTGGTAACCACCAATTTACTTTCTATCTTCATGAGATATAGCTTTTAATCCCTGTAAAATATTAATGACATTCTTCACAAAGATAGAATGAAGTCCTAAAATTTGTATGGAATCACTAAACCCCGCAAACAGCAAAAGTAGTCCTGAAAACACAAAAAAGAACAAAGCCTGAGGCATCACACTACCAGACTCAAAATACACTACGAAGCTACAGTAACAAAAACAGCAACACAAAAACAGACACATAGACCAATGGAACAGAATAGAGAACCCAGAAATAAAACCACACATTTGCAACCAACTCATTTTTGATAAAGGCACCAAGAACATACCTTCAAGAAAGGACAGTCTTTTCTTTTTTTTTTTTCAAGGTGCTGGGAAGACTGGATATCCATATGCACAGGAATAAAACTAGAGTCCTATTTCTCACCATATACAAATGTCAAATCAAAATAGATTAAGGATGTGAAGTTTTGGATGTCTATATTTGAAGAAGGTGAAAGAAGAGCAGGAAAGGGGACCAGTAAATGAGAAATTGAATAGCAAGAAACAAATACAATACTTAGGTATTAATTTAACATTGTTATTATTAAAGGATATAACATGTTATTGTAAGATTTTTAAAATTATAATTATAGTGATTTATTATGTTCTTGGATGATAAGGCTGAATATTTAAAGAATATTTACAAATATCAAGTTTCCTCAAATTACTGTATATGTTACATTAAATACAAATCAAAATACCAATAGAACTTTTCTAGCAATTTGATTAAAATGTAATAGATTGCATGAGAATTGTAAAAAAAATCTTTCTCAACATAATGTCAATACAGTCTAAAGGAAAAGGCTAATAGTTTTAAATGCAGTGAAAATTAAAATTCCTTAATGAGAGAAAATATACTAAAAATTATGTAGATTGAAACACTGACAAATATTTCAATAAATGAACAAAATATAAATACCCTTTATATATAAAACATTCTTATAAATCAACAATTTTAAATTTTCTTAAATAGAAATATGAGCAAAATGCACAAGCAAGCAATGTGAAAACCTCATGAAAATTATAAACTTTACTGTAAGCAGGGAAATATATTCAATTTTACTAGTAGTGCAAAAAATAAAAATAGAAATAATGAGATTCCTTTTGAAACTTGTTAAATTGAAATGCTGTTAAAATGAAAATTCCATAAAGCTGAAACAAATGGCCATTTTGAATTTCAAAATTAGTACGTGTTCACAATGGACAATCACCAAAATCAGTCATCTCTCCAGTATGGCAATCATTATCACTCTGAAAATTGATGCTAAATGAATCTCCAGGACTGACTTCATGTTGTATCTACATAACACCAGAAGTTCCTCCAAAATTTGAAAGCATAAACCTACTAAATCTTAAATGGCGTATTCTCACAATACAACCAAGGGCACAGAAAGATTTGGTCCACTGGAATGCATTCTGAATATGTCTCATTGGGGATTTAAAAAGAAATATCCAAAATAATTTCATCAACCTGCAAGGTAAAATCCAGAATGTATATAGTATGAGAGTTGTTGTTTCAGGTTCTACCCTCTGGGTCTGGAAAGCTCAGCTACATCTCTAGCCTATCTGAAGTGTACCAATTTATTCTTCAAGACCCATCTAGTAACTCTGTGAAGACTTCACTGTATTTATCTCCCCCTACTTCTGGTAGAGTAGAAATTGTCTTCCCAGTCTCTTATATATGCCTCCATTACAGTATGTTACATACAATGCACCTCTGCTATATTAATTATCATTTGCATGCTTTTTTCTTTTACCAGGTAGAGTCTTTCTTAAACATAGGATTTTTTAAAAAAAGTCTCTGATTCAAGGGCATGAGAAGAGAAATAGAAGACATCATTGAGGAAGGGTGGGAAGAAAGAGAGAGAGAGAGAAAGAAAAAGGAAAGAAAGGAGAAAGAAAGAAAGAAAGAAAGAGGAAAGGAAAGGAAGGAAGGAAGGAAGGAAGGAAGGAAGGAAGGAAGGAAGGAAGGAAGGAAGACAGACAGACAAGACAAGACAGAGGAGACTGCATATTATGATCCAGTGCATCCCTTGGATCCATTCCGTGGATGCATTTGTCCAAAGGTCCTTCCAGGACTGAAAGAACATAGGGCTATCCAGGAAGAGTGTAGTTAATCAATGGCTTTTATCAGGGATAGGCAATTTAAAGTGCAATTGACATTAGTAAGTACTAAGCCAATTTTTTGTACAATTTTAGAACTAGGTAGGGTTTTTAATATTTGTATAGTTTTCAGGTATATATATGGCTCAGCTTGTAGGCAGACTGCAGATCTAATTTCAGTATCAGTTTGTGGAAAATTTCTAACCCATTGGATTATTATGACGATTAAATGAAATAATCAATGTAAAGAGCTTGGCAAAGTGTCTGTCACATACTAAGCATTCAATAAATCAAGAGCCATTATTATTGTATGGTATATGCCTTCCAATGTACAGATCAGAAACTTGAAGCTCTGATAATATATGCAAATCCAATAGGAGTTGGCAGAACAAGAAGTAAAATCCAGACATCCCCAGTGTTTCTCAAGCTATCTTTAAACATTGTTATGCTTTTGGTTCTCTTTTACTAAATTCCATGGACCATGGTCCCTTATTATTTAGGGGAGATAGAGCAGGTGCTCAAGGAAAGAAAAAGGTTGAACTTCTCTTTGCTATTTTCCTCTAATTTTTTTTTCATTCCATCTGACCCAGCTATAATTTATGTCACATTTTAAAATAAGAATGGTAAATTGCACAATTAGTTGTAGTTCTCTAAAATGAACATGCAGAATCTGTATTGTTCCATTCTTCCCTTCTATGTGGTTGGTATGTATTCTTTAACAATAAAATCAATGTTCCCTTTTTTTCCTATGTTAAACATTAAATATTTAAACTACATACACAAGTAACACTAGAAACTCAGCAATTTAAAAAAAAAGTATAAAATGACTCCTAAAAGACTGTTTAGAATCCCTCTAGTTAACAGCCACATACTATGTAATGAAGTTACAAACAGATCATCCACCAGAGGGCTTTTGCTTTGGTTACTATCCTTTTGGGGATTCCAGTGTGAGCAATGTGAATGCCTAGCTTGCCATCTGTCTGATATTCAAAGGAAGGTTCGGGGAAGATGGCCACAAAGGAGCCATAACATCTACAGGATACTGAAATGCAAACTTGCCCTTTCCACAATTTAGCAAAAAGCCACAACACTTTGATGGATAATAGGGTATTTATTAATTATCCAAAGTAATTAGGGCTTTATTATTTATCTAGAATAAATATATAAATAATAGTCATTCATAATAGATAGATCAACAGATCGATAGATGACAGAAGCTTAATACATGTAGTCACATCCTAATGATTCCATCTAATTACAACTTACAGAGCTTTGAAAACAGATGAATCCTTTATTTTTAGAGTCAGATACTCACCTAAAGAGGAGTTCCTACCTCTTACTATCTAGCGTGAACTATCTTTGCACAATATCTCGAAAGGTAGGCACCAAATCATTGCAGGAATACTTGTATTTTATGACTTTGGAAGGCAGTTCTGCCTCAATTTTTAGAAAGTTCTCAGTGTTAGAGAGATCAACATTTTACCCAGCCAACCTTCTATATAGCTTCTACCTTTCCATCTTAGTTTTGCCCTGCGGAATTGTATGAACTAAATCAGATCCATTTGGCACACAGCAATATCATGAATTTACCCATACATATCTTTCTTCCTTTGGTTTAAGTATCTGTAATTCCTTAGGGGAAAATGTTGAGATTTGAAACTTTATAACCAGAGAGATATTGTTTCTGTTAATAAGCAATGTAATGATATTCATATATAAAGCAAAAGTTCCAGAAATATAACATCCATGTGCCATTTTAAAAAGTAATATTTGAATATTCAAGTAGCCTGAGAATGTAAAATAAAGAATACAGAGAGATGTTATAAAATGACTTAAAAATTACTTACAAAGTTAAATCTAAACAATCACTTACAAAGTTAAATCTAGCTGATTTGTTTACAAAACTAAATGGGTCAAAATTATTCTTAAAATAATACTTTAATATAATAATTTAATATTTTGGAATTATTTTTTAGTTTAATGTTTTTATTAAATATTTTTAAATGGAAAGACCTTATTTTTACATAATGAGATGTGTCTCCTTAAAACATTTCCAAATGAAATTTGATTAGCATAGAAATTAAAATTTTTCTTTTCTTATTTCTGTATTCCCGTTATTTCTAAAATGCCAGGTTGTACTCACCAAGCATCCAGTATTTCCACATTTATTAATCAGAATAGAGATCATTCTCATGGATATACACTAAAACCTAAAGCATTATGGAACAAAGGTCATTCTCTTCTGAGAGCAAAACAGGAGAGGAATTCTTTTCTGTGATTGAACTTCTAAACATTGCATACATTTTACAAAGAAAAAGCAGGGAAAATAAAAGGATGCAAAATTCCTCCTCTTACACATAGCACAGTAAATTATATTTTGTTCTTATTTCATTAAAAAGGTAATTTTTAAAAGAAATGTTAAAGAGATAACCTTCCAAAATATTGAAAATAAAACAAAAATACCTTGGGCTGTGACAATAATATATGTTGATATAGACAATTAATAAAAGTCTATAATAACTTTAGAAGAAAAAAATAAAGAATTTTAATATACCTTGTTTACAAGAAAATAAGTTAATAGTAGGAACAAGTATCAGAGGAACAAAGAAAAAGATGAAGAAGAAGAGGAGGAAGGGGAGGTAAAGGACCCTCCCTCTCATCAGAAATGGCAGTGTTAATTTTACACGTAAAACATAAGGCATATAGTTAACACAAAAAGAATGACCAAAAGGTATAATATGTAATGACAGAACAGCTGCAAACTGTGTGAACTGAATAATTTAATATCAAAATGGGTTTAACAAAACTGAAAAATAAAGTGATAATCAAACAGAAACATATTGTTAACAGGAAAATTTAACACATTGGCTTTCAGTTCTTTTATCAATCAATTAGAAACAGAGAAATAAGGTCACAGGAATTTTACGAAAATTGAGGAATAAACGCTGAACTCTATTCCATCCTAATAAATAATTCATCTTTTATTCATGTGTCCCTAGCCCATTTAGAAAAATTGAATATGGAGTTTATTGCAAAATAAAAGTAATTTCATTTCTAAAAAGAACAACTTGTACAAAGCAGCTGATTTGACCTAAAGGCAATAAAAGAAAAATTGACACCAAAAGTTTCAGCAAACAAACAAAACTTACTTCTCAATTATCCTTCTTTTAAAAAGAAAACCAAAACTAAAAATGCAAGTTGTGTTAGATGTGAGAAAAATTAAAATAACTATCAATGTCACATTTATTGTTCTAAAAGCTTTCTTTGTAAGACAACATACTTTAAAAAATAAGGAAAAGCAAGCTTTGTATTAGAAAATTTAGAAACATTGTATTCGACAAATTCAATGAAAGGATAAAAAATACTATATGTGTGTGCATGTGGGTATGCAGTTAATTAAAATGTGAAAAACAGTTGAATAAATTGAATAAACTGGTTCTATAAAAAATAAAAATACAGGTAAACTTCCTTAAGTAAGCTACTCAGAAAGTAACAGTGTTGGCAGATGTCCAAAGCTAGAATCAGATGTAATTACAATCAAATGACAAATGTCATCTTTATCATGCATGAAACTGTGATATCAGGTTTGTTTTTGAGGTCAAATGTCCTTCTTGGCATAATAGTTTATGTTTCCATAACTGTAGCTTTATAACTTGATTTGATATCTGGTAAGGTAAATCCCATCTTAACTAATTTAAAATATATTGACTATCACCAGCCAGTTATTAATATTATGTTTTATTTTTTAAATTAAAGACAGGGTCTTGTCTATCACCAAGTCTATAGTTTTCATTATTATTAAATTTTGATTTTACATTGTTGAAAACCACAATATTTATTGAGATTTTAATTGAATTACAAAAATCTGCAAGTTAATTTGTAAATAATTTACATTTAGGGAATTTCATCTTCCCATAAAGGAAATGGATGTGCATACTCACTTATTTCTGTCTTCTTGCATGTTTATCCACAGTGCTGTGTTTTTTCAATATAATATGCCACATATTTCTTACTATAGTTAGTCTTAAATATCTTTTATAAATGTTGACATCACAGGTTTATCCAATATATTTTCTTACTTGTTTATAATGGTATGTAGAGTATCAAATCAAATACTGTCAAAGCAACTTAACCAATGAAATAGTCATATGTTTTTCTGACAAATAATCTCAGCTATGGCCATTATTTATTCAGCACACATTTCATGAGTTCCTATAAGATAATGAATATACTAATATATAATATAGAGACCTCAATATGTAGTTGGAAAAACAAACCCGGTTGAAGAGTAAAATGTTTGAGAGTGGGATTAATGAGATCAAGGTTTAGCCTAAGCCTCAAAAAGAAAAAAAAAAAAAAAAAAGACACTACCTTTATGAACAAATAAAAATAGTAAAGATAGGCAGGGATATTATTACACTGGAAGGTGAAGGAGGACTACATGTTGAAAGAGTTCATGATATATGCCTGAATCATTAGAAATAAAAGAGAAGATTCTTCCCTGTATAGGAGCCATTCACTGATAAGCCATTTCCAAGTATATTTAAACTTTTGTTTTTAGAAAAAACTTATTTTTTGGAGCAGTGTGGGAAAATTGGTTTATTTTTTGATATTTAAAATTATAAATACTAAAGGATTCTTAAATATTTAAGAAATGTTTTTTTTAAAGGAAGTATGAAAATCTAGAATTTAATAATCACATTAACTTCTACAATTAAAAAGAAAATAAAACTAGTATCTACAGCAATACACATTTGGGAACAAGCATGAGATATTACACTGAGTTTTAAGATATCTGACACTCTCTTCCCTAATGGGTTTCAAAGGACATACTCCCACATAGTTAGAGTAAAACTCTGTATTTATGTAATGGCTTTTGAGGAGATCCTTGAAAAGTCTTATCCCTCACCAAATCCCTGTTAGGTAAGTATGGTAAAGAGACCATTATCTCCATTTTACAGATCAGACCATCAAGACACTCAGTTTTAATGATTCGTAGAAGGCACTAAGCATGCACAAAAAGGAAAGATAAAAAAAATTCTGATTGCTAGGCATCTTAACAAAAGGATACTTCATATGCTTTACATGTATGTCTATACTGCTCTTTTATACTTGTTTCTCTAATATTTTCAATGTCAATATTTAATGTTTATATTTAAAGTAATAAAAATAAAGTAATAAAAAATACATCATCCTTACCTTCACAAGTTCAAACCCCATGCTAATTGATGACTCTCTAAAACTATGTCTCTTATATATGTCATTTTTTTACCCATGGAAATTCCCATATTTAAAAAGCTGAAAAGAGGCTGGGCACGGTGACTCATGTCTGTAATCCAAGAACTTTGGGAGGCCAAGGCGGGCAGATCACTTGAGGTCAGGAGTTCGAGACCAGCCTGGCCATCATCATGAAACCCTGTCTCTACTAAAAATACAAAAAGTAGCTAGGCATGGTGGCACACACCTGTAATTTCAGCTGCTCGGGAAGCTGAGGCTAGAGAATTGTTTGATTCTTGGCTCAGGGCAACCTCCTGGGAGGCAGAGGTTGCCCTGAGCTGAGGTTGTGCCACTGCACTCCAGCCTGGGTGACAGAATAAGATTCCATCTCAGAAAAAAATAAAAAAAGCTGAAAAGAGATTATGTTTTTCTCCCAGAGCTTATTAAGGTAAAACTGTCAAAATTGGATATATTTACTGCATACAATATGATGTTTTGATATATGTATACATTGTGAAATGATTAAGTCAAGCTAATTAATATACCCAGCACCTCACATAACTCATCATTTTTTTGTGTGTGGTGAGAACATTTAAGAACCACCCTCTTAACAATTTTCAAGTATACAATAATTATTATTAACTACAGTCATTATTCTGTACAGTAAGTCACCAGAACATACTCATCCTATTTAATCGAAACTTTGTTCCCTCGGACGACCATTTCCCCACTCCCTCACTCCCCACCCCCTGTCAACCACCATTATATTCTTTGCTTCTATTAGCTTGACTTCTTGTTTTTCCCATATAAGTGAGATCATGCATCTGGGAAAAAAAAAGGCACGTCAACTCCATTGCTGTGAATATTAGCTAGTCACCCGTGCGTATGGGAAATACCCTGGTATCATCCAACCTATGGATGCTTTTAGTCTTCTATGGTTCCATAATCAAGAGAATGAATTAAGGACTTATACTTCTCATAAGAGAGACAGTAAACATTTTAAATATATATATGTGTGTGTGTACTCTGTGTGTGTATGTGTGGTCTGTGTGTGTGTGCCCACATATCTGTGTGTGTATCTCTATTGATATGAACAACATGTATATTATTCTGAAATCATTATTATCTGTCCCATTCCCTTTAATAAGTGACAGATAAGCTAACTGAACAAATGAGCTCCAATGAGTTTGAGCAACTAAACACATTTTTACTTCCTATTTGAAAAATGTGTAACATGATAAAGACAATTACAGTCTTAAGTCAAATTGGCAGAAACTTAAGTATATCTGGCAAGATGACCTAGCCATTAGTGAGGTATTTCTGGGCAGAGGAATGACACTCCCAAACACCTAATATAAAATCTTATGAGCAGTCATTTAATTTGAACACATGTAAAAGCCTGACTTGATTAAGAAGGAAAAATAAAATGATATTTATCATTATAGAATAGTGTTATAAGTGTAACTTTGATCTTCAAAGTAACTTCTTTTTACTTCTCATTAAAAGTTCCTGTGTTAGGGTTTGCACCATCTCCTCTACAACTCCAGCAAGTACAGCTCATAGCAACAAAAGTGACTCATTCCTTCTGTTTAAGGAGAGGAGAGTGAAGACTAAAGAGGACTTTGTTTTGCATTTTGGGTGCCAGGTCAGCCACAATAGGATAGGCACCAAGTGGAGTTGTGAGGCCCCATTTCAGGCCCTAGCTCCCAGATGATATTTCTAGTCAAGTCCTGGGCAAAAAGGGATCCTGCTGCCTTGAAGTGAAGGAACTGGTCTTGGCAGAATTCACCACCTGCTGACTAAAGAGCCCTTGACCCCTGAATAACCAGCAGTGATACCCAGGGTGTAAGCCATTAGCCTTGTGCTCTGAGCTGTGCTGGCTTCAGGTGAGACTTAGCACATTCCCACATATATGGTGGCTATAGTGAAAGACTCCTTCTATTTGAGAAAAACAGTGAAAAGTAAAGGGGACTTGGTTTGGACCTTAGTACCAGCTCAGCCACAGTGGGGTAGAGCAACCAGCAGGCTCTTGGGGTCCTGGAGTCCAGGCCTAACCTCTTAGGCAGCATTTCTGGACCTGCCCTGGCCCAAAAAGGAGCCCACTGCCCTGAAGGGTGAGTTCCAGGCCTGGCAGCATTCACCACAATGTGACAGAAGAGCCCTTGGGCTTTAAGCTAACATCAGCAGTGGGATGGCAGAACCCCCTGGGGACTGATGGTGATGGTAGCCACAAGCAGAAGTTTCTTTGACTATTGAAAGGGGAAGGAAGTGTGAAAAACTCAGTATGGGTAATATTGAGTGTCAACTTGATTGGATTGAAGGATGCAAAGTATTGTTCCTGGGTGTGTCCGAGATAGTGTTGCCAAAGGTGACTCAAAGTCCACTAACATTTGAGTCAGTGGACTGGGAGAGGCAGACCCACTCTCAATCTGGGGGACACCAGCTCATGAGCTGCCAGCATGGCTAGAATAATGCAGGCAGAAGAAAATGGAAAGAGCAGACTTCTTGAGCCTTCCAGCCTTCATCTTTGTCCCATCTGGATGTTTCCTGTCCTCGAACATCAGACTCTAAGTTCTTCAGCTTTTGGAATCTTGGACTTATGCCAGTGATTTACCAGGGGCTCTTGTGCCTTTGGCCACAGACTATCAGCTTCCCTATTTTCGAGGTTTTGGGACTTGGACTGGCTTTCTTCCTCTTCAGCTTGCAGAAGACCTATTGTGGGACCTCACCTTATGATAGTGTGAGTCAATACTCAATAAACTCCCCCTTATATATACATATATACTACTACTTCTGTCCCTCTAGAGAACCCTGACTAATACATGTGGTCTGAGTGCCAGCTAGGAGGCAAGAGAGTAGAACATAAAGTAAATTGCTAAGATTTTTAACTCCAATCCCTGGCTTCCACACAGCATCTCTGGACATGGCTGGGCACTGAGAAATTCACCATCCTAAAGGAAAGGCCCTTGGGCAAGGTTCAATACTGTGCTGGCTTTAGGTCTGACTCGACACAGTCCCAGTGGTGGTGGCCACAAGGGTGCTTGCATCACCACATATGCAGTTTCAAGGGACTCACCACAGAGAGAGATAATCTCTATGTTTGGGAGAAAGTAAGACAAAAGAATGAGAGTCTCTGCCTTGTAATTCAGAGAATTCTTCAGGATCTTATCCAAGACCAGCAAGGAGGTACCTCTAGGAGTCTGTAAAAACCATAGTGTTATTTGTTTTGGAGCCAAAGTCCCTTTGAATACCTGGAAAGCCTCCCCAAGAAGGACATATGCAAACAAGTCCAGAATATAAAGACTATAGTAAATACCTAACTCTTCAATGCCCAGATACTGGAGAATATCTATAAGCATCAACACTATCCAGGAAGATAGGACCTCACCAAATGAATTAAACAAGGTACCAGAGACCAATCCTGGAGAAATAGAGATATGCAACCTTTCAGACACAGAATTCAAAATAGCTGCTTTAAGGAAACTCAAAGAAATTCAAGATAACACAAAGAAGAAATTCAGAATTCTACCAGATAAATTTAAGAGAGATTGTAATAAAAAGAATGAAGCAGGAATTCTAGAGTTGAGAAATGCAACTGACATGCTGAAGAATGCATCAAAGTTTCTTAATAGCAGAAATGATCAAGCAGAAAGAATTAGTGAGTTTGAAAACAGGCTATTTGAAATTACACAGTCAGAGGAGACAAAAAAAGTCAATGAAGCACACCTACAGGATCTAGAAAACAGTCTCAAAGGGGCAAATGTAAGAGTTATTGGTCTTAAGGAAGAGACAGAGAAAAAGATAGAGGTAGAGAGTTTATTTAAAGGGATAATATCATAGGACTTCCCAATCCTAGGGAAAGATATCAACATTCAATTACACAAGAAGGAAATAGAACAACATGCAGATTCAGCCCAAAGACTACTTCAAGGCATTTAATAATCAAACTCCCACAGGTCAAGGATAAAGAAAGGATCCTAAAAGCAGCAAGAGAAAAGAAACAAATAACATACAATGGCACTACAATACATCTGGCAGCTGACTTTTTAGTGGAAACCTTACAGGCCATGAGAGTGTGAAATGACATATTTTTAATGAGATGAAAAAAAAGCCCGAAAATTTACATTAGAATAGTATATTTGGTAAAAATATTCTTTAAGCATGAAGGATAAAGACTGTCCCAGACAAACAAAAGCTGAGAGATTTCAACAACACCAGACCTGTTCAACAAGAAATGCTAAAGGGATTTCTTCAATCTGAAAAATAAATGTTAATGAGCAAGAATAAATTATCTAAAGGCATAAAACTCACTCATAATACTAAGCACAAAGGAAAACATGGAATAGTTTAACACAGTAATTGTGGTGTGTATACTTTTCCTGACTTAAGTAGAAAGACTAAATGATAAACCAATCAAAAATAGTAACACAACTTTCTAAGGCATAGACAGCACATATTCATCCATAAAAAAGAATGAGATTCTGTCATTTGCAACAACATGGACAGAACTGGAGGTCATTATGTTCAATGAAATAAGCTAGGCACAGAAAAACAAACATCACATTCTCACTTATTTGTGAGACCTTAAAAATCAAAACAATTGAACCCATGGACATAGTAAATACAAGGATGTTTACCAGAGGTCAGGAAGGGTAGTAGGGAATGTAGTAAGGGAGGTGGAAATGGTTAATGGGTACAAAAAGAATGACTCAAAGAATGAATAAGACCTAGTATTTGATAGCACATCAGGGGAACGATAGACAATAATAATTTAATTGTGCATCTTAAAATAACTAAAAGAGTATAAATGGATTGTTTGTAACACAAAAGACAAATACTTTAGGGGATGACCCGATTTGTCATCATGTGATTATTATGCATTGCATGTCTGTACCAGAATATCTTGGGTGCCCCATAAATATATAAAATTACTATGTACTGCACAAGTTAAAAATAAAAAAATTTAAAGTCATAGGGTAAAAGACACAGTACAATAAGTCACAAAGAGAAACAAAATAGTTAAACAGTGGAGGATAAAGTTAAATGTAGGATTTTTATTAGTTTTTTTTTTGCATGTTTGTTTATGCAATCAGTGCTAAGTTGTCATCTGTTTAAGGTAATGGGTTATAGGATAGTATTTGCAAGGCTCATAGAAACCTCAAAGTGAAAAAGCATACAATGGACACACACGCACAAAAATTCTTAAGCAAGAAATTAAAGCTTACCATCAGAGAAGAATGACCTTTATTAAAAGAAAGATGGGAAGGAAGAAAATAAGCAAGAGAAGACCACAAAACAACCAGAAAAGAAATAACAAAATGGCAGGAGTAAGTCACCACTTATCTCTTACTCAATAATAACATTGAATGTAAAGAAACCAAACTCTCCAATCAAAAAAGATAGACTGGCTGAATGGATTAAAAAAAAAAAAAAAATGGGCCCAGTGATCTGCTGCCTATAAGAAACTCTTCACTGGCCAGGTGCAGTGGTTCACACCTGCAATCCCAGCATTTTGGAAGGCCAAGGCAGGTGGATCACAAGGTCAGGAGTTCAAGACCAGCCTGGACAACGTGGTGAAACCCCACCTCTACTCAAAATACAAAAAATTAGCTGGGCATGGTGGCACATGCCTGTAATCCCAGCTACTCGGGAAGCTGAAGCAGAGAATTGCTTGAACCTGGGAGGTGGAGGTTGCAGTGAGTCAAGATTGTGCCACTGCACTACAGCCTGGGCAACAGAGTGAGACTCTGTCAAAAAACAAACAAATAAACAAAAAACCACACACACACACACACATACACACCAAAAAAAAAAAAAAAAAAAAAAACCAAAAACAGCATGGTACTAGCAAACAAACAAACAAACAAAAAAAATCCCGGACACATAGACCAATGGAACAGAGTACAGAACCCCGAAATAAATACACACAACTACAATAAACACTTTTTGACAAACATGTCAAGAACATACATTAGTGAAAAGACAGTCTCTTCAATAAATGGTGCTGGGAAAACTGGATATCTATATGCAGAAGAATGAAACCTGATCCCCATCTCTTAGATCCCCATCTCTTATGCAAAAATCAAAACAAAATAGATTAAAGATTAAAATGTAAGGCCTTAAACTATGAAATCAGTAAAAGAAAACCTTGGGCGAAATTCCAGTAAAGTGGTCTGGGCAAAAATTTCTTGAGCAATACCCCACAAGCATAGGCAGCCAAAGAAAACATGGACAAATGGGATCATACCAAGTTTAAAAAGCTTCTGCACAGTAAAGGAAAGAATCAAGAAAGTGTAGAGACAAACCACAGAATCGGAGAAAATATTTGCAAACTACCCATCTGACAAGGGATTAATAACCAGAATATATAAGAAGCTCAAACAACTCTGTAAGAAAAAATCTGGCCAGGCACGGTGCCTCATGCTTGTAATTCTAACACTTTGGGAGGCCGAGGAAAGCGGATCATGAGGTCAGGAGATCAAGACCATCCTGGCCAACATGGTGAAACCCTGTCTCTACTAAAAATACAAAAATTATCTGGGTGTGACAGTGGGCACCTGTCATCCCAGCTACTCAGGAGGCTGAGGCAGGAAAATTGTTTGAACCCGGGAGGTGGAGATTGCAGTGAGCTGAGATTGTGCCACTGCACTCCAGCCTCATGACAAAGCAAGACCTTGTCTCAAAAAAAAGAAAGAAAAAGACAGAAAAAATTCTAAGAATGTGGGGTGGGGCCAAGATGGCCAACTAAAAGCAGTGGCTATCAGAAGCACCCATCAAAAAGATCCAAACAATGTGCAAATCCTGCACTGGCAACTGAAGTATTCCGGTTCTGTCATTAGGACTGACTAGGCAGCAGGTATGACCCACAGTGAGGAAGGAAGGGCAGCATGGTATGGCCACCCACCTGAGAGCCACAGGGGGCAGGGGAGCCACCCCCAGCCAAGATAGATGCTCTGAGGAACCTGGGCAGCCCAGATTAGTGGGTTTCCCCCCAGCGTAGCACACCCCCTCATCACCAAGGGACAGCCAAAATGCATTGTTAAATGGGTCCTGCTTCCTGCGCCACTCAACTGAGTGAGATCCCCCACCAGGGGTTGACAGACATCCTATACAGAAGTGTTCCTACTGTCAGCAAGTCAGTACCCCTCAAGGCCAGAGATCCCAGAGAAAGAAGCAGGCATCCATCTTTGTTGTTCTCCAGCCTCCTTGAATGACATCTCCAGGCACGGGAGTGAATAGGGCATGAGGTGAACCCCCAGCAAACTGCAGCAGCCCTACAGAAGAGAAACCTGACTACTGAAAGAAAAACAAACAGAAAGCAACACAATAAAAAAGTCCACACAAAATCCTCATCCAAGGGTCAACAGCCTCAAAGATCAAAATTAGAAAAAATCATGAAGATGGAAAAAAATCAATGAAAAAATGCTTAAAACCCAAAAGGCCAGAGTGCCTCTTCTCCTCCAAATGATCGAAACACCTCTCCAGCAAGGGCCAGAACTGGATGGAGGATGAGATGGATAAACTGACAGAAGTAGGCTTCAGAAGGTGGGTAATAACAAACTTCACTAAGGTAAAAAAGTATGTTCTAACCCAATGCAAAGAAGCTAAAAACCTTGACAAAAGGTTAGAGGAGGTGGTAACTAGAAGAACCAGTTTAGATGGAAACATCCAGAGCTGAAAAACATAACTTGAGAACTTTGTGAACCATACACAAGTATAAATAGCCTAACTGATCAAGTGGAAGAAAGAGTATCAGAGTTGGAAGACTGTCTTGCTGAAATAAGGCAGGAAGACAAGACTAAAGAGGAAAAAAAAAAAAGGGAAAAACAAAACCTCCAAGAAATATGGGCCTGGGTAAAAAGACCAAACCCATGACTGATTGGAGTACCTGAAAGAGACAGGGTGAATGGATTCAACCTGAAAAACACACTTCAGGATATTATCCAGGAGAACTTCCCCAACCTAGCAAATTCGGGAAATACAGAGAACAGCACTAAGATACTCCATGAGAAGATCAACCCCAAGTTACATAATGATCAGATTCTCCAAGGTCAAAATTAGGAAAAATTGTTAAGGGCAGCCAGAGAGAAAGGCCAGTTCACCCACAAAGGGAAGCCCATCAGACTCACAGCGGACCTCTCAGCACAAATTCTACAAGCCAGAAGAGAGTAGGGGCCAATATTCAACATTCTTAAAGAAAAGAATTTTCAACACAGAATTTCATATCTGACCAAACTAAGCTTTATAAGTGAAGGAGAAATAAAATCCTTTTCAGACAAGCAAGTGCTGAGGGAATTCGTCATTACCAGGCCTGCTTTGCAAGAGTTCCCGAAGAAAGCACTAAATATGGAAAGGAAAAACCAGTACTAGCCACTGCAAAACACAACAAAATATAAACACCATTGACATCATGAAGAAACAGCATCAACTAGTGTGCAAAATAACCAGCTAGCATCATGATAACAGAATCAAATTCACACATAACAATATTAACCTTAAATGTAAATGGTCTAAATGCCCCAATTAAAAGATACAGACTGGGCTGGGCGTGGTTGCTCACACCTGTAATCCTTGCACTTTGGGAGGCCAAGGTGGGTGGATTGCCTGAGTCAGGAGCTCAAAACCAGCCTGGGCAACATGGTGAAAACCCATCTGTACTAAAAAACACACAAAAAATTAACCGGGTATGGCAGTGGATGCCTGTAGTCCCAGCTACTCAGGAGGCTGAGGCAGGATAATAGCTTGAACCTGAGAGGCAGAGGTTACGGTGAGCCGTGATCACGCTACTGCCTTCCAGCGTGTGCAACGGAGAAAGACTCTGTCAAAAAAAAAAAAAAAAAAAAGACACAGACTGGCAAATTGGATAAAGAGTCAGGGCCCATCGGTATACTATATTCAGGAGACCTATCTCACGTACAAAGACACGCATAGGCTCAAAATAGAGATGGAAGAATATTTACCAAGCAAATGGAAAGTAAAAAAAAAACAAAAAACAACAAAACAAAACAGAAAACACCAGGAGTTGGATTTCTAGTTCCTGATAAAACAGACTTTAAACCAATAAAATATTTTTAAAAAAGAAGAAGGGCATTACTTAATGGTAAAGAGAACAGTTCAACAAGAAGAGCTGACTATCCTAAATACAGGAGCACCCAGATTCATAAAACACTTTCTAAGAGACCTACAAAGATACTTAGACTCCCACTCAATAATAGGGAGAGACTTTAACACCCCACTGGCAATATTAGACAAACCCATGAGACACAAAATTAACAAGGATATTCAGGACTTGAACTCATTCTGGATCAAGTGGACCTAATATATATCTACAGAACTCTCTACCCCAAAACAATAGAATATATATTCTTCTCAAAGTCACAGAGAACTTACGCTAAAATTGATCACACAATTGGAAGTAAAACACTCCTCAGCAAATGCGTAAGAATAGAAATCATACAAATCGTCTCTTAAACCACAGTACAAATCGTCTCTTAAACCACAGTACAATCAAATTAGAACTCAGAATTAAGAAACTCATTGAAAACCACACAATTACATGGAAATTGAACAACCTGCTCCTGAATGATTCCTGGGTAAATAATGAAATTAAGGCAGAAATCAAGAAGTTCTTTGAAACCAATGAGAACAAAGAGACAATGTACCAGAATCTCTGGGACACAGCTAAAGTAGTTTTAAGAGGGAAATTTATAGCACTAAATGCCCACATCAGAATGCTAGAAAGATCTCAAATCGATACCCTAACATCACAATTAAAAGAACTAGGGATGCAAGAGCAAAGAAATCAAAAAGCTAGCAGAAGACAAGAAAGAATTAAGATCAGAGTGGAAATGAAGGAGACAGAGATACAAAACACCCTTCAAAAAATTACTGAATCCAGGACTGGTTTATTAAAAAAATAATAAAATAGAACACTAGCTAAACTAATAAGAAAAGAGAGAAGACTCAAATTGACACAATAAAAAATGATAAAAGGGATATCATCACTGACTCCACAGAAATACAAACTACCATCAGAGAATACTATAAACAACTCTACACAAATAAACTAGAAAATCTAAAAGAAATGGATAAATTCCTGGACACATACACCCTCCCAAAACTAAACCAGGAAGAAGTCGAATCCTTGCACAGACCAATAACACGTGCTGAAATTGTGGCAGTAATAGTATGCCAACCAAAAAAAAAAAAAAAAAAAAAAAAAAAGCCCAGGACCAGATGGATTCACAGCTAAATTCTACCAGAGGTACAAAGAGGAGCTGGTACCATTCCTTCAGAAATTATTCCAAATAATTGAAAAGGAAGGACTTCTCCCTAACTTATTTTATGAGGCCAGCATCATCCTGATACCAATACCTGGCAGAGACACAACAAAAAAAGTTCAGGCCAACATCCCTGATCAACATAGATGTAAAAATCCTCAATAAAATACTGGCAAACCAAATCCACCACCACATCAAAAAGTTTATCCACCAAGTCAGCCTCACAACTGGGATGCAAGGGTAGTTCAACAGAAGTGAATCAATAAATGTAATCCATCACACAAACTGAACCAATGATAAAAACCACATGACCATCTCAATAGATGCAGAAAAGGCCTTCAATAAAATTCAACATACCTTCAGGTTAAAAACTCTCAATAAATTAGGTATTGATGGAACATATCTCAAAATAATAAGTGCTATTTATAACAAACCCACAACTGATACACTAAATGGGCTAAAGCTGGAAGCATTCCCTTTGAAAACTGGCACAAGGTAAGTATGCTCTCTCTCACCACTCCTATTCGACATAGTATTGGAAGTTCTGGCCAGGGCAATCAGGTAAGAGAAAGAAAAAAGGGTTTTCAATTAGGAATAGAGGAAGTCAAACTGTCTCTGCAGATGACATGATCCTACACCTAGAGAACCCCATCATATCAACCCATAAGCTGATAAGCAATGTCAGCAAAGTCTCAGGATACAAAATCAATGTGCAAAAATCACAAGAATTCCTATACACCGACAATAGACAAGCAGAGAGCCAAATCATCCATGAGCTCCCATTCACAATTGCTACAAAGAGAATAAAATACCTAGGAATATAGCTAAGAAGGGATGTGAAGAAACTTTTCAAGGAGAACTACAAACCACTGCTCAAGGAAATAAGAGAGGACACAAGCAAATGGAAAATCATTGTATCTAAGCCATCTATGACAGGAACAGCACTTATCTAGGGCTTCTACAGATTATGCTCTCATGTAGAATAATACTTACTAATTCCCTCACCGTGCATACACAGAAATGTGGAGAGTCCTATATTTACTTACATGATTTGTGGGAAAATGTGGTTTCTTTTTTTTAGATAAAAATAAGAAGCAAAGTGTTATTTTACCTTGGGAACTGTATTTTCAACATACAACATTCAATATATATATTCTTTTTTTTTTTTTTTTTTGAGACGGAGTCTCGCTCTGTCGCCCAGGCTGGAGTGCAGTGGCGCGATCTCGGCTCACTGCAAGCTCCGCCTCCCGGGTTCACGCCATTCTGCCTCAGCTTCCCGAGTAGCTGGGACTACAGGCGCCCACAACCGCGCCCGGCTAATTTTCTGTATTTTTAGTAGAGACGGGGTTTCACCGTGGTCTCGATCTCCTGACCTTGTGATCCGCCCGCCTCGGCCTCCCAAAGTGCTGGGATTACAGGCGTGAGCCACCGCGCCCGGCTCAATATATATATTCTTAAATTCATTTTGGATCGTGAGGTTGTTTTAACCATGAGAAAATCTTAATTTTTACCTAAAACCCCCTACAGTAATTAAACCTAGAAATGTTTATTTCTTCTGATGAAAATATATTTTTATGCTAAAAAGAAGTTTGATATATTTGATATGCTCAGACCAGTAATTGAGTTTAGATCAGCATATTAATCTTTATTATTCAAGTTTCTAGAATAACTGCGGCTAAAAATGTGTTTAATGTGCTTATGGTAAGTGATTTGCAACAAGAATTATTTAAAACACAGAATAAAAGTAGAAGAAAGCAAGCAATAAGGACAGTCTTTATTTTTTTTTTCTTTTTCATTTTACAATCATGCACTTTACAAAGAAGTTTCCTTAAATTAATGGGCCTTAAGAATTTTTTCTGGACTGAAGTAGGTTGATTGAGTAATCAAATTCCACAGACTAATGGAAATAATAAACCTCCTAAAGCCCAACCTTGCAAAAAAAACTCACTTGAGTTTTATTGCAGAAAATTTTATAGCAATGCTTAATGAGATGGCAAGCATGCATGAATAATTATTTTTACTTACTGTTCTCATTAAAGAAAAAAATGAGTTATCATTCTTTTAGTCAGAAGTAAAAATTCTTCCCCTATCATTACCATTAACTTGACTTATTTTGTATTTTTTAAAAATCCATTTAAATTCTTCCTTGAAGTGATAGAAGAAATAGACAGTTTTAATCAGACAAAAGGGAACCATTTTTCCTTTGGTCAAACAATTATCTTAAGTTTTCAACAAAAGCGTTGCAAATATTCAGATAGGAGGGGCAGCGTTTGGGTACCACAATTATTAACCTTCACTCTGGTACTCATTCTCAGAGATGAAAAAGCTGTTTATAAAGACAAGAAAATGTTTTATTACTGACACCAAAAGGGCTGAAAATTATCTAAAAGTGAATAAAGCAGCCTCTGTTCTCATGGGTCTTAACAATGAGTGGTTAGCAAACAAAGGGATTGGATTTCTGGATGTTAGTCACCTCCGTCTGAGTTCCTGCAACGTAAGTGACCTATGCCACTATTTTCCAGATATGCAGAGAGAGACTTCTGCTTCCAGGAAGATGAAGTTTTTCTTATTTCTGCCAAGTACAGTAACAAACACTATACAGTGTTTACAAAAGAAGCATATGAAGTCTCTAAAAGTTGAAGAGCAGCCTGACTAGCTAGAGAATTTAGCACAGTGGTGAGTTTTCTCAGTTTTTTTTTTGCCTCAGATATCCCAGACTTGGAGCTTAAGAAGTAGGCAATACAGGACATCAACAGGTGCAGACAAAGAAGCCCGAACAAGTCAGCCTTTTCTAGTGCAAGGACCAGGAAGGGGCAGTTTTGCAGGACAAAAAACTTTTAGACTTTAATAACTCTACTCCAGCTAAACACCACAGAAATGTCTGTGTCCCCATCCCCACTCATGATGGCTGAATGGGCAGAGAAGACTTCTACCTTCCAGAGGCTATAACAAAGCACCCTAACCCCTCACCAGAACTATGTTATAGAAGAGAAGACAAAGCAGGATCTGGACTTTTTATCCCGTGCCAGCCACAGGGACAGCCTGCACTTATACGCTATCTGGCAGTAATACAGCACCCTTCCCACTCCCTATTCAAGGGTTGCCAGAGGAGGACTAATGGACAGAGAGGACTTTCACAGTTACCCAGTGGTAATGAGTCCACTTCCACCTTGGTGTGGATCTCCATCAGTTGGGGAGCCGCAAATCCTCCCACCCCAGCAGTCACGAGATGCCCTCCCCATCAGGTGTCAACGTAGGCTAAGTGGGGAACCTGGAACTCACCTCCACCTGGCAATCATAAGGTGTTCTCCCCTTTCTGTAAGGGTACATTCAAATTTTAAAAAGAAAAAAAATTAATTTTCCCTAATGTAAAACGGAAAAAGACTTTTCCTCCTCCCCCTGCTCTTTGCTTAGAACATTTACTTTAGAAAACCTACAACTATGAATTCTTTCTCTGCCCCCTATGATGAATATAAATCTTTTTGAAAGCTAAATAGGCCTCCGGTCAGTTTTTAAACTCAGGAAACTTTTTTCCCAAGAACCCAGAAGCTACCTATTTGAAATGTAATCATCAAAGAAGATAGTTCCCTTATCTCTCAGCTTCTAGAGAAGGGTAGGATCCTAACTTCCTCAGGGTAGTTGCAATATGTCTCCTTTTGTAAAGATATGAGAAGTCTATTTTTCCTTTGGATAAAGGCAATTAGTAAATGTGGATTGTTATTCTAATTATCAGGTAAATTTAAGATAAACTGTGTGACAAATTTCAAGTCCTCTTATTTGAGGATCAGTTGTCATTTATCCTGAAAACATGTATGTAATGGCTCATACCTGCCTGACTATACAAAAGGGTAGAATTTCTTTCTCTCTTTGCAATCTCTTTAGCAGATTGTCTATGGTGGGCATCACATTCTGATTTAGTGCTTATTCAAAAAGAGAACTATTTTCTTTCTCTTCTGTCTTTGTGGAAAGGTTTTCTGAATTGGCAAAAATTTTACTTTTAATTGTATTTCCCCAAGATTTCAAAGGAAAGCAAGAGTAGCTCTATTAATAACAGGTAGAATTCAGAGTGAAAAAAAAAAAAAAAACTATTACATACAGGGAGGAAGATTATGTGATAATTAAAGGGTCAATCCTTCAAGAAGCCATAGCAATCCTACATATGTATGTACCAAACAAAGCTGCAAATTGTATAACTGGAATTGTACTCTCTGGAGAAGTATAGGAAGGAATACTGGACCAAAGGTTAGGAGATCTTGTTTCTTACATGTTTTACCACTAAATAGCTATGTGACCTTGGCCAATTTACTTAACTTCCTTGAGCCTCAGTTTCTCTGTTTTCTATAAAATATGAAGTTAAATAATCTACAAGTTTCTTTTCACTCTAAAATTGTAGATATCTCTGGGATCATGTAGTTTAGTATGCTATAGAAATTGATAATTTTCAGAACAAGCACAAACATTTATAGTCACATTTTATAAAATACATTTTTATGTTATGAAAGAATATTTGCAGTAGTCTATACAGAGATCATTATATAAATGGAATGAAGGTTAAAAATCATAGTAACACTTTTTTTTTTGAGACGGACTCTCACTCTGTTTCTAGGCTGGAGTGCAGAGGCGTGATCTCGGTTCACTGCAACCTCTGCTTCCCGAGTTCAAGTGATTCTCCTGCCTCAGCCTCCTGAGTAGCTGGGACTACAGGCACGCACCACTATGACCAGCTAATTTTTGTATTCTTTAGTAGAGACTGTTTCACCATGTTGGCCAGGATGGTCTCTGATCTCTTAAACTTGTGATCTGCCCCTCTTGGCCCCCAAAATGCTGGTATTACAGGTATGAGCCACCTCGCCCAGCCCATAGTAACGGATTTTAAAGCAAACACTTAAACATGTTACTCTGGAGATAGCATACCATTTTAAAAATGTCCCTTAC